>NW_003302550.1:1304351-1759676 GCF_000004255.2 Arabidopsis lyrata subsp. lyrata | reverse complement strand
TACGCACCCATACATGATACATGTGACTATAGTTAAGTCAGACATACCACATCATGAGCCTATACTCCAGGCCACGTCTCTCATCTAATTTCTTTCTAATTAGCTCTGTTTGAAAGAAAGCATGGTATTAGCGTCATTAAGACTAAAGTTCTACACTCAACATATACAAATACAACCTTCAAAATCTAGGCAGCTATATACCTTGACAAATATTCTGTCACTATTGACAAATTTGGAGGTTGAGTGACCGCACCCATGAAGAGAACAATGTTAGGGTGGCGAAGGCGCTTCATTATCGCAACCTGACAGCGAATCAAGATCATGGAAGGATTTGTACACCAAGTCTATTACTAAAAACAAGATCAAATTTTAGTTTTGCACCTCTCTCAAGAACTCATTGACGCGCTCAGCATGGAAGTCTTGCTCCATGAGAATTTTCACAGCAACATACTGAAATTGATAGAGAATATTACTGCAATAATCAAAAACGGAATTCTTCTAGTGATAAATTGGAAAATTCGAACAGGAAGACAAATTTATGATATGAAGACAAGTATCTAACTTTGGGACACTTTTTTGTCGAAGTTTAATTTATGACAGTCACGGATATAATGATTTTGTCTTTTTTAACACCAAAGAGATCAAAAGTAACAACCAAATTTTTAGAGCGTAAAAAAGTCAGCTGTGTAAGATTCTGACAAAAAAAGTTCTTACCATGCCAAAGGAACCTGAAAGAGCAGTAGCTCAAATTAGAGTGGAAGGATTAAGGCAACATAGAAGAATGTAATCTCAAAATGGGTAGCACTTTTTTTCCTTATTAAGTTCAAGAACAGAGTACGAAGGAAAAGCACTTACTCAAGAATTACACATTTCTTTGCGTTTATAGACCAAATCATTAATTTTTCCGTAAAATTATTACCTGCTCCAATATTTTTACTGACTACTTAACATATTACACATTTCTTTACTGACTACTTAACATATTTTTAAATTGTTATTGGGCCATTTGAACAAAACTTATGCTCTTCGGAAAATCACAAGATTTTTTTTTTTGGTAGGATCGGAAAATCACAAGATTATAATCACGTTTGTTAACATTTTTTGTTAATCACAAGATTATAATAGTAATCTCAAGAACATTTTATTTCTGAATTTTTTTTGTTTAAGTTAAACTTTGCTTATCACATTAAATTATATACATTTGGTAATCCTTATTGCCAATGCCACTATATATGTGAATTTACTTTATGTACAAGGAACAAGATAATTAATGATTTGAACCATTTTTCTTTATATTTATGAATTTAGGGTCACTTGAATTGGTAAACAGCTTCGAAGTTAAGAAAAGATATGAACCTCCTCCTTGCCGGAGTCAAGAATTGGAAAAAGTTGTTAGTGTGAGTAAATTGCTAGTAAGAATTTTGAAACACTCTTTGCAGCATATATTGAAGATTATTATTCGAATCGTTGATTACGTAGAAAATGCCAAAGAAGATTAGTCACTCCCATGAAATGATGGGACAAATTTAAACATAGAATATTACCAAGAAAAAAATAAGAAAATTAATCGTAACCGTAAGTAATCCACGTGTGACGTATCTTAGTCATTCAATGGCGAATGAATCAATGAAATACAATTTGATTTAACAATGATAGTCGCCTCTTCAAAGTTTTAGTTTTGAGTCTGATTGAGGAGAGACCGAAATGAAGTGTTTACATAGCAGTTTAGGTAAACCGCCTGACGTTTGAATATAATGTTATGTTTGAAAAATGCTTTTTGTGGTAGTGAATGAAATATACAAAAATGATTAAGATGTTGGTTGTTGTCACTGCATCGTTTATTTGCATCCTAGTTTTGCACTTACATGTAGAATATTAATATTCATGTATATATTTACAAATTACAATCATAATAACATTAGCATGTATATTAACATATATAGATTAGAATAATAATCACGATAATAATAATACGATAATTCTGATAGTGGTTTGGCTCCAATATTGTAGCTTCTACGTGTAAAGGTATCTCAAGTCATAAGATTCCTAAGCTTTCTAATTATGTAACATTTTCCAACCCGGACAAGGTCAACCATATTTGTCGTCTTCCATTATTTTAGTCAAAAGATTACAAAAATAAAAAGGAAATTAAGAAACTAAACTAGGTGATATCATTGAGATTATTTGACTCAATGCATGTCTAATATGTTTCTATATTATAGAATTGGATATGAATGTTTAACTGTGTATAACCAAAGATGCTGCAGATTCTTTGATACACACACGTATAATTATACTATATCAACGTAACACTTCGGTGTGACGAAGATAAACACTTTTGGATTTTGGTGGGGTGGGTGGATTAATATAACAATACGAAACTTCCCTAAAAGCTGCAGTTACTGACAACATATGAGTCAAAAATTTCATATCGTGTAGAGCGCCAATTCATGAGTATGAATGCCACGAAATAGTTGAGGGTTTTCAACTTTAATCTACCGTTTAATAATCGATTTAAACACTAAAATCATGCTTTACAACAACAACAACAACTGGGTAGAATATTTTACGTATCCTATTTTAACAAGGATTTTGTTTTCCGAGAGATGATATTGGTGAAAGAAAGAAATCGAGATTTTTGGCACTATAGCAGTTGGAAGTACATTAATACTGGTGTAGTGGTGTTCATTTACTGGAATCATACATATACACTATCATTTTATTTATAAAATTTTGCACAATATCGATGCAACCAACATATATTTTGATAGTTGTGCCATTTTTTTCGTGTAACGCCATTTGAGTTTGAATACAATTCTACATGTTACTGGGGAAAAAAATAAAATATATATTAAATCTAACAAGAGTATTAAATGCTAATCAGAATTGTTTAAGTGGTCTGTAAACCAAAAATGATTCCGTTCTCGACGTTATGGCGTGGTGAGGCTGTGAGCGGGCGTGTGAGGTTTAAAACTGAATAAAAAATCAGAAGCGTCTCCCTCACCATAGGTTCATAGTCTTCTAGATTCTTAATTAGTGTCACATAAATTTTGATGCAAAAATGTTAATGGGTCGGGTTTAATTTTTGAATTTGGGCCTAACTAATATTAGATGGGAATAAATGAATGACTAACGTATGTGTCAGAAAACTTGTAATTATCAATTGATAGTTAGGACTTAGGACACATAATGAATGTTTTTCCGTTACATATCACCTTACGTTTGGACACCTCCTCTTAACTCTAGTCGTCTTTGCTGCAAAAAAAAAAAAGAGAAGTAATTACTAATTACTAATTATTCTCGTTCAGTATTAAAAAGTTACGTAGACAAAATCTTCGGTTAAAACAATAATCGAATTCAAAGAGGAAACAATAATGACTAAGATTAAACAATTAATCGAACATAGTATAAATGTTTTGGCGGTGGAGGATAAAGAATAAAGCAAACCAAATAGTTAGTAATCGAATTCAAAGAGGAAACAAAGCTAAAAGAAGGACATGTCCACGTGTAAAAGACTAAACCATGCTGCCCATAAATCCAAATATTTCTTCTACCTATGGAATTTGATCTGCACCAATCTGAATCCGTTACATGGTTCCGACTTTCATTCACCTTTAGATATATAGTAATTATCTAAACATTTGTCTATTGATCAAGGCAGCAAAGACGACGACTAGGTGGAGTAAGAAAATCACTTGTATATATAAATAAAAATTTGAATTTGAATCACTTGTAAGAAAATCACTTGAATTTGATAGGGAAAATTTGTCTATTCAAACATTCGTATTTCTGCATGTGATTTCTATACCAATGCCATGCAACATGCTTGCATCTTATCTCTCTTTTTTTTTCTTCTTTGGTTTCTTTATGTTGACAAACAAAGAAATATCTTTCTTTTTTTGTCTTTTTCAAATATGGTATCGTTAGATGATTTCATATGAACAAGATGTTTCTTTTTCTTTTATGCTTTTCCAGTTAGAAAAGATGAAAGAAAGGTCAGCAGTCAAGATCAAATTCTTCTATCCCTAAAGATTTTCAGATTCTTCCGGATAGTCAATGAGTTGTCATTAATTTATTTATCAAGTTATAATTAACCCAACTTGGACAATAAATATATACGGCATGTTTATATCATTTGATCCGCTAAGGTTCATCGAATACTGTCATGTTCCCACTCGCGCAACTATCCATTGAATAATTACTCGTAGTAGGGACCGTACTTAGGGTTATCATATACTTCCTCTGTTCCTAATTGTTTGATGTTTTGGAGTTTTCACACATATTAAAAATTCAAAATCATTGTTTAATCATTTCAACATTATTTTTAATTTTAAATATTTTTAATATTTATCAACCAATAGTAGTCTAAGAAAGTTAATGATTTATAATCATTGTATCTTGAAGTTTACAATTTACTATTATAAGTCAATAAAAATAAAATAAAATACTAGAAAATCAATTTTTGTGGAACAAACAACCAAAGCTATAACATCAATTTTTTAAGAACAGAGGGAGTATACTCTTCATAGAAGAGGAATGATGTTACTAAAATATCAAACTCAAGACATTGGACACAACAGTTTCTAATTTCGATTCAAACCTTGACTGTATATTTTTTTGTCAACCAACAAGTTTGGAGATTTTAGATCTCTATGCACAATTGGAGGATTGCAGTTGTGAAGATAATTCATTCCCTTAGCCTGCATCAGATAACTGGAAAATAAATTCTATGTGAAGAAACACCAAGATCAGAAAGCAATCAACTTAATACGCACCCATACATGATACATGTGACTAAAGAAAATCAGACATACCACATCATGAGCCATACTCAGGCGACGTCTCTCATCTAATTTCTTTCTAATTAGCTCTGTTTGAAAGAAAGCATGGTATTAGCGTCATTAAGACTAAAGTTCTACACTCAACATATACAAATACAACCTTCAAAATGATACGTTGAATGGTGCAATCAAGAGTGGAATCATTTTAAAAAGTTCATGTTTCAGCCTTTTGTCATATAAATTAACTAGCAAGAGACATCCTTGTTGGTTCTAGTCTTCTAGACATCCCAACTTGCAAGAACATATGAATTATTTTGTTGAATAAAGAAGAAAAATTGAACAATTGATTACACATAGACTTTACATAATCCAACTTTTATATGAAGCTACAAACAAGATTTAAAACATCAGAGATTTCCATCTAATCTTCCTTCATCTTTAATCTTCATCTTCAACATCTTTCAATGTCTCTCCACTTAAGATACACAAAGCCCAGCTCTATAGTGCGTGAACGCACCAACAACAATCAGAACATGAAACAACTGATGGCTATGTCCAGCTATACCGAATTTCCCCTGCAATAATACATTTTTCATACAGAAAGCAGAAGTCATATGCAGCGAGCATAGGCCAATTTAATAGAAGTAAAAAAGAAACAGAACAACTATGATAATGGGAACTCATATGATATACAGCATAATCCCAGTAAGTGGATATTTGTTAAGAAAAGTCTTAGAAGCGTCAAACTATAGTCATCAGGATATGGTTCTAACACATGGTTGCACCATAAAAGAATGAGAAACACTATAAAAACATTTGTATGCTCTGTAGAAACTTACACTATAATAGTCTAGCTTCAGTAGGTAACATACTTATCCCTAAGCCTCAAAGTAATCAAAGAAGTATGGAGCAATTTCCATATCATCTATTAAAGAGACAGACAACCTCTCTTAAGCAATACTCCACAAGGTACAGAAAGCCCCTCTTAAACAGTACAACAGCAATGTACAATGAGGGAGAAATGTTAAAAGGCGTCACCTTCTCATATAGTCACTCGGCCAAATTTGTGTTTGTAGAACAACTGGTCCAGTGCCCACTTGTAGTGACCTGTATTAAAAAGTGTTTCAGTAATGGAGCTAGAGGGACGCAGAGAAAGGAGAAACCAGTCCTTACGTGCAATCTTGTAGTACGCAATCAGTTCGCCAGGCCTTTCAGTGATCACTGGTTCAAAATCCAAGTGCTAAAAAAAAGGAAAAAGAGCCTTCATCCTCACTTATCTACATGACAAAATTACTTGAACAGTAAGGAGAAAATCACACTAGAATAAAATTACCTGCATATATGTTAGTTGATTATAGCTCAAGGCCTTGATCTTGACGGCTTGATCAGATCCATCCTGTCAGAAAATTTGTCGTTCGTGAAGACCATGGTTACTAATTCATTGAATATCAAACTAAGTAAGAGACAACCACCCTACAATTGTACGAAATTAAGTACCTGAGATAAAAATAGAGGATATTTTCAAGCAACGGGACTTTGATATCTGTAAAAAAAAAGAATTAGCCATTAGACAGTTCACAGTTCAATAAAGTTTTGCTGTAAAAATTGAAGCAGTCTAGTATCTCACGTTAAAACTGATTTAACTGTCCTTTCAAGATAGTCTGTACGACTGCAGGCCATAATCACTACAGCAGCCAAGGGCATCTGCTAAATAAAAACAAGAAACAGGTTATGTATATAGCAAGAGATAGCAGTGCAGCGAATACAAATACAAAGAAGAGCATCTTCTTATCCAGACCTGTCCAGCTTCAATGAGTTTTGCTATTCCTTTTTCTGGGAGAACAAAATAAGTATTACTACCAAAACTAATAAAAAAGGAAGCAATAAAATTAGCTTTACAGGTGATAGCAACGGACTTTCAAACGTCTGGATAAGATCCTTTAGCTGCAAAAGTTCTTGGAGGCAAAGATGTAATGTTTCCCAGAATGTAATCCAAGACCTTACCAATCATCTTAGTCAAATCATTGCAGTAGGAGTGAGCATGAAGCTGATGTGTGTGCCAGATAAGATCAATATCGTAAGTCGGAACACAGAAAAGTTTAATCGACCTTTCTCGGTTACCTTTGATCAAGTAGAGAAATACTTTGTATCTAGCCACAGCTTCTTGTAGAAAGACGTCATTATCTACATGAGCTCTTGAAACCTGCAACAAAGACACACAAACAAATTTGATTACAAAACCTTGCAACAATGTGGTTTGGGACAAGAAGCTGACCATGATAGTAAAACGGGCCTTGTCTCTTGACAGCTGAAACAAAATCATAATAAGTGGTACATTTCTCAAGCGCTGAATAAGAACCCGATAAAAAAAAAAGGCTAAATAACTAGGAGAAAGCATGAACTAACACAAGTAAGGGAATGGAATTGAATACTTGTTCTGAAGCAAGTGGCATGAAAATGTACCTCTCAAGAATCTGGTTTTTCCTAATCTCCTTCCGTGAAAAGAAAGATTCTTAGGGAACCAAGGCAAAGGCTTGATAGCCTCCAATTCACCACTCTCTATAGCCTTAAGTATGGAAAACAAAAACCAACATCTGAGTGCTTTCTTATGTAGACTATCAATGAGACACTAGAAAAAAAAAAAGGGTCATGAATTTACCTCAGCCTGAAGAGATTTCATGAAATTATTCTCCAATTTTAATCGAATCTCATCACAAAATTAACTCTGAAAGCAGCAGGTAATGGCTTATGAAGAAACTCCATAAACTCTTCAGCTTTCACTATCCTTTGTTCCTTATACACACCACAACAGTGTTGTTTAGAAGCAAAGTTTCAAAATCCATGGAAGTGTCATTGATTCTATAGAGGTACCTTGTAATACTCCTCGAAATGAAGATTTCACCAGATGGGCTTTTGGAGGTTGTTGGAATCAAAGGAAGCATCGGATTTGAGGGGGTTTTCAACATTCTCTTGGCTATTTTCGATTTGATTTCTCTTCCAACTGTGTCGTCTCCATTTTTGTTGTTATTACAGTCGCCGAGTTTTTTTGTTTTCGCCGGCGGCGTCACAGTCACAGTCACAGCGATGGGTTTTATTTGGTTTTGAAATTAGAATTGATTTGAGTTCGGTTTATACTGGTTTAGAGAAGAAAACCAAAAAAAAATAAGACGCGCGATGGGATTTTCATAATGAAGAGCGTTGCCTACAAAAAGCATGATTTTTGTAGGCAACCCCTTTAGAAAACGGAGACACGCGCTCAACGCGAGAGGGATGAGAGTGGGTGTGAAATCGCGAGATTGGTAAAAGTGAGGTATGAAGTGGCGCACTCTGATTGGTTTAAAAACTAAAAATAGTAGACATATAGCTCCTCTCCTCCTCCTCCGGTAAAATTTATTATGCTTGTTCTTCTTATAGACGAAATTTTGTCATTTTAATATTTGCCCCAGCTGAGAATGAAATTAAGATTTTCTTCAATCTGAAAGTTGTGTGTGTTTTAGATACACACTTGTATCCATCTATATGATTTCTTGCTTCGTATTATCGCCTATGCTAAATTATACGTACCGTACTTGCTTCCTCGGTTTTAAGTGTTTTTGCGACTATATATACGTCACTGACTCACTGCTATATATTTTCATGAGCTATACTTATACAGCTAGTAACATGAGTTAAATAAGAGTAAGTGGTAGATGATCAATTAGATTGTATCTGAAAAACAAGATAAACATTTTTAGAATCACAATACAACAAAAATGAAGATCTATGCATATATGTGTTACTTAGTAGGTTAGCCTTGAAATTTCGAAATATTACAGCAAAGTGAATGTGCTATTTTTGATTTGCAACATTTTCCAAGAGACCATAATTTGTGATGAAAATATGGCATCTACGATACTTTTGAATTAACAAACAAACGACAAAATACTTCAGAAAGCAGAAAAAATAACACATAATTTGCTGCAGTTAATAAACCAAAAATTAAGTAAAGTAAGCATATTAAAGCTGTATTTATTAATTTCTTCTCAAAGCAAAGTGCATCAATATATATAAAGAATAAATTAAGTGGAGCATTAATAAGATACAATCTCTTATTTATTTATTTATGTATATGAAATCTGAACACAATAAAACTAAATTGAAGTGTATAAGAAAAGAGAAACAAAACAGGTAAACCAAACAATTAAGCACATTTTAAGAAGTGTTTATCAATTGTTAAAAAACAAGTGGGCCATTAGTTTTGTATGTTAAAAGTGTATACTAATTGTTTTAGAAAATTACACATATTAATGTGTATACTAATTGTTTTGTAAAAAAAATCCAAGTTGAGTAATACTTTTTTATTAACAAGTAAAATGGACCAGTTAAGAGATAATAAAGTTTTTTTTTTTATGTATATTGTTCCTTTTTGAAATGCTAGTAAACTAGTAAGATGGAGAAAATATTCATTTATGTATATGAAATTCAATCTCAATAGATTAAAAACTATTACAAATAAGAAACAAATTATTGGAAAAGCAAAAAATTCAGAACATTAAAGTAATTAATTAATTTATAAACAAAATAAAAAGAAAGTGGACAAATGTCTAGAAAACAAAATCTATGGATCCATATGGGAAAAGTGTAATTTTGTTATTTATTTATATGATAATATATTTAAAATCTATATATAGATATAAGAAAATAAATAAAAAGATAACTAGAAACTATAACCAAACATAGTTTGAACACCTTTAAGTAATATAAATACTTCAATATTTGGGTGTAAAATGTACATCTCAAAACAACGAAATTATTAGGAAGCTTTCAAGAAAATATTGATCTGTAATCTATGGATTTTGTTTTTAAACTCGTCGGATTCATCTTCATAGTTTCAATAGTTCAATCTAAAGGAAATGTAAGAGATTTGATATCTGTAAAGGTAAACTGAAAGTCTCAAATTAATATTTTTTAGATCAATTTATGATATTTATCTCATATATATATTTTAATATTAATTTATGATATTGATCTCAATTTTATAGTTAAATGAGAACACCATATATGATTGTGTGGATATATATAAACAACCGTCGTTAAGTCATCCACTACTTAAAAATCATAAAATTCAGGTATTTATTCACAAAATTACATTTTACATGGGTTTTTCTCTCTCTTAGTAGAACAATAACATATTTTCTAGACTATGCATCTTCTTAAGGTATAGAATAATACATACTTGTTTATCCCAAATACATGTTTTTTATATAGTTTGTGCCAAATATAAAACTTCAATTATCTAATTTGGTCTAGTTCTCACCTCATGTATCTATCTTGTAACTCTTTAATTTTGTGTAGTTGGAACCATCTTTCTCCATCTCCAAACCAAAAAATCAAGTTAAACGTGAAAGTGAAAGGGAAAATATCATCGAGTGTCCAAATGGAACAGTTCCTATACTGAGAAATACAAAAAGATATGTTGCAAATGCTCAATATTGGACAGAAAAACACTTAAATCCGCTTACAGCCGATAGTCATGGGACACATGTAAGCAAATCTACATGAATATTTGAGTTACAATTATGAATATGTTTAAAATGTGTAGGATATAATAAACTTGTTATAAATTTGAACATTTGAAGATTGCTGGAGTTAGAACAACAGATCAAGGTCCTTACCGTGGTGTGATAGCTTCGCTTAGTGTGCATGACTTGAATATTAGTAGAGATCAAGCTTCATATGCTCACATATATATTGGCAGTGGAATCTACAATAAAGTTAATTTTATCCAAACCGGTTGGATGGTAAATTTATTTTTATAATATTTTTAGATTGTTTAATATAAATTTGTTTTAAAAAGAGAATACACTAATTTAGTTCACAGATAAATCCAAGTTTATTTGGTGACGGACGTGCATGGAGTTATGGGTTTTGGAAGGTACATTTATCGATAGATATATATATATATGTTGATGGCCTCTTATGTACACCAATTCTAACTATTTTCAAATACCATAAGAACTAAATTAAAAATATTAACGCTAAACAAAAACAGGGAGCTAACGGAGCAGGTTGTTATAATACAATATGTCGTGGTTTTGTTCAAGTATCAAAAACTGATCATTTAAGTGGGCCTTTACCTCAACTCCCCGCAGGAGGAGAAAGAGCTATTTCTGTTTCTATTCAACAGGTTATATAATAAATACATTCTTCTTGAAACAAATACTATGATTTTTGTAGTATAGAAAACCTAACACAGTATATATATTTTAATTTATCTATTGATTAAAGGACAAAAAAACAGGAAATTGGTGGACTACAGATATAAGAAGCAATGAACCAGATGTACATATAGGCTATTGGCCAAAAGAACTATTTGATCTTATTAGTAAGAGTGCAAACATAGTTGGAGTTACAGGATCAGTCCAGGCTTCTCCTTCTGGTCAAAGCCCACCAATGGGTAATGGTCATTTCCCAACTGACGATGACGCAGGATCGGCACGTGTTGGAGAAGTTAAGTTCATAGATAATGATTTTGTGGTCAAGGGAAGTGACCAATATAAGTTAGAGAAACTTTTAGACAGTAACAAATGTTATGGTCTAAAAGATGGAAAGAAGTTAATTTTGTTCAAATATGGTGGACCTGGAGGAAATTCTTGTGGGATCTAATATTTACTAAGTGATGTTCTTGGTTATTCGAATAAAAATTATTTATCGGACTTCAGCTATCATGTTCAAGTATTAAAATCTTATATATCTCTATATTAACTGAAAGATAACCTCTGCATGTGATCTCCGATTTGAAGTGGTTGTATAAGATTGGTTTATCATTCTATTTCATTAATTACGTAGCTAGTACATTAGTTAACTAAATAATTATTTTGGTTAATATGTTTTTTTTTTTGTGATTAAAACTTGGGTTTCAACTATTAGAACTGATTTATGTTAAATATATAGATGCAATCTTTAATTAAATAACGACACAAAAATGTGTAAATGAATAATGTTTGTATGATTTGCAATGAAATGGCAATGAATCTTTTGGTTACCTGTGAAAGAAGTAAGAAAGCGAGACTGTAATTGTAGTTTATATCCTTAACATTGAAAAAGAAGTTGGCAAAAACAAAAGATATGAATAAGTATAATGTCTTAGAAGTAAGCTGAGAAAGAAGTCCTAGCAAAATCCGAGAAAATTAAGATTGTACTTTTGGCATACAAAAAAGAGAGAAATCCAACACCAGATAGTATAGAAGCAAATAAAAACAACCGAGGCTCCAAAAGGAGCATCTCATATGACTTGGTAACTCTGTGCAATCAGCTGCGTCCTCTGCACAAACCTTGGAGCCGCACCACCACCGCCTCCCAGAGGTATCATTCCAGTCACCTGCACCGTTGTGAACAAGCCTCTCATTTGTAATCCAACATAAAAATGCCTTGAATTCTCATTTAAACCAAAATATGGAACTTGGGTTTTGTCCAGAGGACCAAGATTCATACCTTCAAGCCACTGTAGGTACTTGTGGCTGCAAACTGAACAGAGATGGGGAAGAACACGGATGAATCCACTGGTGGCACAACAAACTCCATTGACCCACTGCAACAAGATATTCATTTATTATACACATGACAAACAAAACTCTACTGTAGTTTTAAGCAGATGATGTCGTTATTAGTTACCTGCGGTTGGAGTTGTCAATAAGAAGTATAGACCATTCCAGAACAGAATTTCTTGGGTTATACCTGATATTAGAAACAAAGATATGGTTGGTTCTTAAGATTGGTTTAAACAATTATGAGTTTCATCTCAGAACAAATAAAGAGATAACCAGCGTGAAAAAAAGTCAAATTCTATTTCAAACCTCCACTCCCCATCACATTGTCTAACGCTGGGTGCCTCTCTCAGTGCAGGAAGTGGTACGGAGATGATTACATTGGTCAGATCAAAAATGGATGAAGCTTCATACTCGAGGCTGACATATGTCTCATTTCCAGAGACAGAAGGCCAGCAGTTTACTGCACCAGACAAAAGATTTGCATGAATGGGACAAACATATACATGTAAACCTGTCAAAAACAGACACGATAACCTCCACAGCCTTACTTGTTAGTGGCACCATTGACTCGTCTGCTTTTTGCATTCTCCACCTGAGAAGACCAACACCATCTCCACCTTGACCAGTGGGAAATGGCTGATCAGGTCTCTTCAGCCCTAGAATATTCTCATTATTGAACATATCTCGGTTGATGTTGGGATGGGTCTTGAAAAGAATTTCGGGATTTTCACCGGTTGCGATCTGAAGACAAAGTAAAACATAGCTGTATTCATACAAAGATAAAATACAGAAAGTGATCTATTTAAGAAAACTGTAAAATGCCTAGGAAACTCTTGGAAATAGTTAAGAAAGAACGTTGGAGTACCTGGACTTGGACAAATCCATCTTCTTGGTTAAGAATTTGAAGTGACAGGGTTCCCTGCATATCAAAGGAACTGATTCCACCATCTCGTCTCAATATAACATTGAGCTTCTCTTCGACAGTTAATGTGAAAGGATCAGTTGGAGGTGGGGCAGCTGCTTTGGATTGGCCAGTAGGCTTAACATCTTCAATGATGTCTTCACCTTCTGCTTTAAGGGACTCCATTAACTGGTTCTTGCCCGACTTGCCAAGTTTCATGCCAGAACTCTTAGGAGGAGCAGTAACAGAAGACCGTGATCGATCTGTGAAGTTAAGCACGGTGGATAAGAATTTAGATTTTCATATCGAAATCAAGTATATATATAGAGGCACTTAAGAAACCATAGATGGAAGGGCATTTCGATTTGAATACTTGGGATTGAACGGTCCTGTGAAAGATCCACTAGTTAAAGCACACTAACCTTTTGGTTTGGTATTGATAGGGTCGACATCTGAAATCATGCCAAACCCAGAACCACTTCCAAAACCACCGCCACCACCACCACTGGATATGCCCAATTCACTGAAACTACTTTCAAGTCTTCCAGATCCCATTGAACTAATGGACGAATATCCTGGCTTATTCTTTTCAATCTGGGAATTACATAAGAAATATTAATAGGAGTTACAAAAAATAGCATAAAACAGCAGGGTGCACTCCTGTCATGTACCTTGCTTTTGTCAATCTCATTAGCCTTACGCTTCATCACGTCTTTAGTGTCATTGATCTTGCTCTGCATTACCAGTTTATGCAACTTCTCCTCATGACTTTCCATTTCACAATACTGCTTCACCTGGGCAACTGTCACACTTTCCTTGTGCCCAAGAGATATGACTTCATCAAATGCAAATATCAGCTCAAAAGAAGCCCTGGAAATCCCTTCTTCATCTAAAGACATGGAATACTCAGGTACCTAGAAACACTCAAATGATCAAACTGCATGCCTTGGCTGCAATGAAGATAAGGTGCTAACAGCACTAGGAACACTCACTTTTCAAAAGAACTAAGAACCAGTACACATCCAGACGCAAGGAAAAAACTCCTCAAATAAAGTAGAAGAACTAAAAAATAAAAGAAGAAAGAAGCATACAAGTTTGGAGAGCAATGTGAGGGTGGCCAAATCTTCTAGAATGTTACTCTGCTTAGTTGTAACAAGAAGCAGGAAAAGAGCTTCAATAGGCTGATAAACATATCGCACATTCTCTGTCTCAATATAGGTATGCTGCTTTCCCATTCCAACCAGCTTAGGAAAAGCTGCAAGAAGACCTTCGATTCTGATACGGGACATATCCACATATTGTCTGGAAACAAGCACTATATAAAAGAACAAAGTTAGAGAAAACGCAAAAGTAATGAAAAACTAGAATTCGAAGACAAAATAAAAGATAGACGTAGAATTCACCTTTCCCAGACTTGACCACAATGGAAGCAGCAAGCACGACCTATAAAGCACATGTTACAAATTTAGTAAAGTTGCCAATAATCAAACCAGAAAACTCATCAAACAAAAAATTCATAGAACAGAACGCAATACCATTTTGATTTGCTATTCAGGTTCGAACAATCTCAGCAGCTATAAGAAAGGTAATGTGAATCTGAAATACAAAGCACCAATGTTAGAGTAAATCCAGTTAGAGCGAGATCAGAAGAAACAAACGAGATTTGATCTTCGAGATCATAAATCACGTAAGCAGGGGAAGAGATCTAGCATCTGGTAAGGAACGAATACACGAATCCAAACGAAACTAGACTAGCGAATCAACAATACAAAAAGAAACTCAGATGAAATCCCGCAGATCCAACGGATCTAAGAGAATCAGAGGCTCATAATCGAAAAACAAAACTGTAGAATCGAAATCAACACAAGCGGATCAAATTCATGAAACAGGATCGCGAAATTTAGAAGAAGGAGAAAATTCCTAAGATGGAGATCCAGAAAACTTCCGCAGTAATGCAGTTCATACAAAGGAAAACGAAAATCATGACCAGAAACGAAGACGAAGAGCGAGAGAACAAGACGATACCTTGGGAGTGATCGAAGGAGATGAAATCACCAGTTTCTTCACAAGCTCGCCGAGTAAAAAAGATGAAAAGATTAAATCCTAGTGTGTCAAGAGAAGACGATCCACTTGGGCCGTTTCAGTGGCTTATTGGGCTTTTCAGCCCATCGTATATTATAATTTTCACAGCATGAAATTATTTAACAAAATGCGAAAAGGGCAAATTCGTCATTGGTGAAGACCGACGACGTTCGGTTTAATCCGGTTGAATTTGAAAGGAATGTCCTTTTAACTCTGTACTGAGATTTGTAGCAATCAATCATCTTCAAAAGTCAATTTCAAGTCTAGGGTTTTAATTTGATACGAGGTCAGCGAATCCGGCGACGAATATCCGCCACTAATAACTCTAGCTCAGGTGGGTTACCCTCTCTATCTCTCTCGTTTTCTTGCTTTATCCGGTTTTCACTTTGTTCACTTACAAGTATCCTCATTTGATCTGAAGTATGCTCATTTGATATTTTGGCTTTTGACCAAGTTCAGGATTTAGGACTCTGATTATCTGTCAATACTTGATTAGTTTAGTGCTTAAGTTATTAGTTCTTGGTTTGCCCACTTGCGCCATGTTCTTTTCTATAGCAATGAGATTATATTCATTTAAAGATCTCGAAAAAAGAAACTGATGGAGACAAATCAAGATGAAGTTTAAGGGTTTTTGTTGTTAGTAAAAAAGTTTTCTTCTTTTTGATTTTCAGAGACATTACTTGCTAGAAAGTCGTAGGATTGATTCAAATAGTGGAATCAGACAACTTTTTCTTGTATGGGCGATTACTTGTTTTTCTTCTTTGGTGTTCTAAATTTGTTCTTTGGTCTTCTGATTGTTTAGTTTTCTAGCTGATGGTTAAGTCTTCTCTTTGGTGATCCTTTTGGCTTTCCTTCAAGTGTAGGTAAGGATTTGTGTCCATGGCAGCTTTGCAAACGCCTCGTGAATGGATCGGTATCCAGCAGTTCCCACCTGCTACTCAATCTAAATTGCTCGAGATCCTTGGGAAGTTTAAAGAAGAGGTTCCTTTCTTATTTCTAGCTTCATCTTCTTTCTGTATTTTTCTTGTTTCATGTTTCTCTGGTTTTAGCTTCTAATGTGTAAGAAAAAAAAACTGGTGTAGGATGTGAGCTCGCTAACGGTCCTTGTAATGGGCAAAGGCGGTGTCGGAAAGTCATCAACTGTGAATTCAGTTATAGGAGAGAAAGCTGCTGCAGTTAGTACTTTCCAGGTGCCAAGTTTAATGATCTTCTCATGGCTTGTCTTCATGACTATTTCCTAACTTTCTTTTAAATCTTCTCATATAATGTGTGATTTCCCTCTTTATAGTCTGAAGGACTGAGGCCTACCTTGGTCTCCCGCTCAAGATCGGGATTTACATTGAATATCATTGACACTCCTGGTCTTATTGAGGGAGGATATGTGAATGATCAAGCCATCAACATTATAAAACGGTATGTTGAACTGTTTCCAGGTCTAAGGAGTTATTCTCCTAATTAGTGGCTCATTTGTGTCATGTATATTAATTTGGATTCGTGGGTGTTGAATTTGAACAGATTCCTCCTCAACATGACTATAGATGTGCTACTATATGTAGACCGTTTGGATGTATATCGGGTGGATGACCTTGATAGGCAAGTTGTCAGTGCTATAACCGATGCATTTGGAAAAGAGATATGGAAAAAGTCTGCTCTTGTTCTCACACATGCTCAGTTCTCTCCGCCAGACGGGTTAAATTATAATAGCTTTGTCTCCAGAAGATCTGATGCTCTTTTAAAAGTTATCCGTACAGGCGCCCAACTGAAGAAACAGGATTTGCAGGTATTGCGGGTTCCTCCTTTCTAGTATATTACACCCGCACACAAATCTCTGTAACTACTTCAATAGTAGTGAAATTAATAGCTTCATTAACCTATAGGGTTCATCTACACCCATCATTCTTGTTGAGAACAGCGGAAGATGTCATAAGAATGACAGCGATGAAAAGGTCAGTTGGTTGGTTTCGTCCACGTAATCTATTTCTTGCATCTTGTAGTTGGACCAATCTTGAATTCATATTTTCCAAACCTGTGACAGATTCTTCCAGACGGGACTAGTTGGATTCCCAATCTGCTCAACACAATCACAGAGATCTCTTTTAATGGCAACAAGGCGATTCACGTTGACAAGAAATTGGTCGAAGGGCCAAACCCAAATCAAAGAGGAAAGAGACTGATTCCTTTGATCTTTGCATTCCAAGTAAGCGACTCTGAACCATTCAGCAACAACACAGAATAAGACTTGATGATAAACATCTTGCATCATTAATTCATCTTTTTTACTTGTTTGAAATACAGTACTTGTTGGTGATGAAGCCATTGGTTCGAGCAATCAAGTCCGATGTTACTAGAGAGAGTAAACCGGCGTGGGAGCTGCGGGACTCCGGTTTAGCAAGTCGAAGGTCTTGAGTTGTTGACACGAGTTTTGTTTGGTTTGCTTGTCTATCTGAGAGATTGTTCTGTAGTTTTTAATTGTGATGACTGGAGAAATGTTGTTCACATATTTTACTGTCGCAAAGTTTTCTTATCTTCTTTAACCTCTGGTAAATCGTAATTAAAAGAGTTAATTCCATATTTTAATTAATGGTAAAGTAACCGCTGCAGTTATTTTTGACGCGATGTAAATTTTGAAATAAAAAACATAAGAGGAACGAAGAAACGAAACGACGTTAAAAGGAAATTGGGCAAACGGAGAAGACGGCTCAGAGTTTTTTGAAATTGAATTCGCAGAGAACGTCGTTTACTCTTCTTCTTCAATTTCAAATAAAGTTTTTGAATTTTCCAACTATCTCTAGTGAATTTAGGGTTTTGATTTCGACATTTGTCTAAAGATTTGCTTTTTTCTAAAGGGTCCGATTGTGTAGTCAAACCAGATCAAATGTCGGCATCAACGGTGTCGATCACCGCTAATACGGCGGCGGCGACTAGACGGACGCCGATTCTTTCCGGAGAGAAAAAATCAAACTTTGATTACCCGCAAAGCGAATCGCTTGCGAACGGTGGTGGTGTTGGGGAAGCCGGTGGTACGAGCAGAGATCTGAGCCGCGGTGAGGCTATCGTTGATCGATCTCACGGTCAAGATTTGGGTCCTGTGACGAGAAGGTCTGGTTCCGCTGCGACGGGGACTAATACCACCACCACGCAGCGCCGGACACGGAAGGTTGCGACTCCTAAGCCTGAGAAAGCGCGGTGGAAGACAGTGGTGAGGATATTTGCAAAGCAGCTTGGGGCACTTCTGATCATTGTTGGGTTAATTCAATTGACGAGGAAGATGATTCTGAAGGCTTCTTCTCCATCCTCTCCGATTTCTTCTTATGAAACGGAGATGGCGTTTTCGGGATTAGAAAGTCGAATTGCGGAAGTAGATGGTCTTGTTAAGGCCACGACGAGTACGATGCAGGTTCAAGTTGAATTACTTGATAAGAAGATGGAGAGGGAAGCAAAAACGCTGAGGCAAGAAATCGAGAGGAAAGCTTCTGCATTTCAGAGTGAGTTGAAGAAGATAGAATCTAGAACCGAGTCTCTAGAGAAGTCAGTAGGTGAAGTAAATGCTAAACCTTGGGTGACGAAAGATGAGTTAGAGAGGATTTATGAGGAACTGAAGAAGGGTAATGTTGATGATTCTGCTTTTAGTGAGATTAGCATTGATGAATTGAGGGCTTATGCTCGTGACATTATGGAGAAAGAGATTGAGAAACATGCTGCAGATGGCCTTGGCCGAGTTGATTATGCATTGGCTTCTGGTGGTGCTTTTGTGATGCAGCATTCAGATCCTTATCTTGTTGGAAAAGGGAGTAGCTGGTTTGCGACTACCATGCGACGCGCTCATACCAATGCGGTTAAGATGTTATCTCCGAGTTTTGGGGAGCCTGGACAGTGTTTTCCTCTGAAAGGTAGTGATGGCTATGTGCAAATCAGGCTGAGAGGACCAATCATACCAGAGGCTTTCACATTGGAGCATGTAGCTAAGGTAATGATACTCTTGCACTGCAAAATCTTTATGTCTTAGTATCAGTTTTCTTTCTTGTGTGCTCTTACGACCTGTGTTGTTTACATTTTTAAAGAACATTATTAGCTCATATATAGGAGTTTCTGTGTAGAATGGTTTGATATTGAAATGCCCGGTAAAGATGACGGAATTTTCTGTGTGACGGATAGTGGGAATGTAAACATTTTATGAAATTGTTTGGTTTAGCCTTGAGGTTAGTTTAGGTCGTAGCTGCAAAAGATCTGAACTGAATAGGAATCCATCTCTGTGCGTACCACTTTACCTTTAGGAGTTTCTTTAAGACCTTTTGCCTGTTTGATGTGGCATTCTCTTTTTGGAATTTATTACACAGGCCACTCTATCAAAGAATCTCAAACCTTTGTGAAAGAGTTCAATAGTATGCATAAATGGATCCTTTGAGGGTTTTGTGTTATCTTCTGTTTCTGTTTTCAATTACTGGGACTAGACTATTTGTTGTTTGGGTTTATTTCATCACTGACAATAACCGAGTGAAATGAAACAAAGAAGACAATTGGATAAGCTTATTACTTACTGTTTTCACTGCTCAAAAGTCAATCTCTGAACATTTTTGGGTCTTTCTTATCTTGGGGAATATATATGTACACTGACCTGATGGATTCATGCATTGTGAAAATGAACAGAGTGTAGCTTACGACAGATCGAGTGCTCCAAAAGATTGCCGTGTATCAGGATGGCTGCAAGGACAAGGAAAAGGACTGGAATCCTCAGCGGAGAATGAGAACATGCAACTTCTAACAGAGTTCACTTACGACCTAGACAGGTCGAACGCACAAACATTCAACATCTTAGACTCATCAAACTCTGGTCCAATCGATACTGTCAGGCTAGACTTCACCTCAAACCATGGAAGCGATTCGCACACTTGCATCTACCGGTTCAGGGTTCACGGGCGTGCATCAGACCCGGTCCCTGTTGTGGAAACGAGTCTTGATCAGGACTCTTCACCTGGAAGTGAATAAACAAACATCTTCTGTATTGTAACATTCCTTCATCCACATTCTCTTTTGTTGCTTGTTTTTTTTTTTTTTTTTTTTTTTTTTTGGAAAGAAAAAGAAAGCATCAGATTCTGTGATTAGACTAGTAGAGAGTTGTTTGATTTGATTCGTCTTCTTTTGTGTTACCTTTTGGTTTATTTGGTTGCAGAATACATAAATCAAGAAATCCAAATGATTTGTTCATCTTCAAAACGCATCTTGCCTATCTTCTAGGCTCGATATGATAACATCATCTTAGAAGGATATCTCCAAGTTGGTTTTGTTCAAGCAGAATATACAACTATGTTCAAATGTCCTATTCAATTAAATCACATCAAGTTCAAAAGTTTACCGAATCAAATAGTTAGTTTTCATTTTTGAAATCGTCGAATAAAAGATACACTTTATTGTAAGACCACAAACTAAAGTTGATTTCTTTTTTGGACTGCTCTAGGCTCTACATATACCACACGCATATATATGTGCACTAAAAACGTTACTTTCTAAGTGAAGTAATCAAAGTTCGGTCAAAGGATTCATATATATTGTAATCCAGGTCTATCTATCTATACACCACACGATAGAAAAAACAAAAGATGAAAAGGAAGAAGAAGATTTGTATAATGAAAAAGCAAAGGAACAACAGGGGCATATAAGTATCAAAGCAAGGGAACAGTGTTCTTGATTTCAGACTTTTTCAGCATATATTCTTTCAATTATTTTAATTCTTTCTTATCTTTGCTTCCTAAACTGATAAAGATCTCTTCTTTTAAAAAATAGAAAATATCAGAAAAACGAAGTGAAGACCATTAATAATAATTCCTTATGCTATAGTTTGTTAATTCTTTAGTGTTCGAAGACCAAACCTGAAGAAGAAAGCTCTTGAATTCTCCCTCATACCACGAGAACCCTCTAAAGAAAGTTGCTTTAACTCTTAGAACAAAACATGTCGGATCCACTCTATATATTTAATAGTATGTCCCTCTGTGTATATATTTACATGTGTGTGTCTGTTTATCTTCAGAATTTTGTCGTCTTTGTCTCATATTTTGGCTATTTTTTGGTTCTGTTTTTGACTTTTGCAGGGTCTCAATCCGAGATAGTAATTGAATCTCTTTTAGCTTCAAGCAATCTCAGATCTTCAATGCCCACTCAGCAAATCCAATCCTTAAGGTATATACACATAGTTATACATCTTTGTTGGTGTTTTTTTTTTTCTCTGTATAGATTCTTGATTTGTTCGGTAATAAAAGTCTCCTTTTTGTTTTATCCCTCAAAACAGAGATACTCTGTTTTTATTTCTAATGTTTTGGTTTTATGAATATATGAAGAGTCTTTGTGGCGACATGGAACGTTGGAGGAAAATCTCCACACTCTGGTCTTAATCTCGATACTTTGCTTCACGTCCACAGCGAATATGATATATACGTTTTAGGGTACACAATTTCTAAATCTCTTGAGTATTTCATGGATTAGTGTCTTGAGGGTTATCGATTTAATCTTTTCTCATAGTTTTCAGGAGATTGTTCCACTGAATGCTGGAAATGTCCTTGTTCTTGGAGACAACGAGCCTGCTGCGAAATGGTTAGCTATGATCAATCAATCCTTGAACAAGTCATCATCATCATCATCGTCTGGAGGAAGACTTGGTCCAAAAACTCCATCTTTTGGTGCTGGATCGATGTTCTTTGCTAAACCTTCTTTGAAGAAGATCAGTGAGAGCTTCAGAACAGAATGCAGGAGAAAGCTGAAGATCTGTAACTGCATCACTTTCTCTGAAGAGATTGTAAAAAAGTATGGGAGAGAATCTTGTTTCAGATGTCCAGAAGGTCTAGTTAACCAATCCGGTGTAATTTCTGATGACGAAGAAGACGAAGATGATGATGACGATGATGATGAAGACGAGGATGAAGGAGGAGGAAAAGTTGCTTCTCTTGTAAGCAACCAGATGATGATGAAGTATGGCTTAGTAGCATCAAAGCAAATGGTGGGAATATTCCTCACTGTGTGGATGAGAAAAGAACTTATTCAACACGTTTCTCATCTCAGAATCTCCAGCGTCACCCGCGGAATCATGGGTTGCTTAGGAAACAAGGTACAGTACTTTTAACACTCACACTAAAAACCATAACAAGTAAAAAAGCTCTGTTTCTGATATTCTCTTCTTATTCATCATAGGGATGCATAGCTGTGAGTTTGCAGCTCTACAAGACTAGCTTCTGCTTCATCTGCAGTCATCTAGCTTCTGGTGAGAGAGAAGGAGACGAACGCCGCAGAAACTCAGATGTGATCGAGATTCTAAAGAACACAACATTCCCTAGAATCTGCAGAACTTCTTTTACTCGTGTCCCTGATCGAATCACTAAGCATGAGTAAGATTTAAGAACACAAATATCATCATAACATTTATAGGCTTCCAACTCAAAACCATCCGGCATGAATGAATTGGTTTTTGTTCTTTAGGTCTTTATCTCATGTCCAATGTGAGACCTTTAAGTTCACCATATTTTCTACCTTGGCTAATCTCCGGTTTTCTTATCGCATTTTAATCTCAGTCGGGTCATATGGCTAGGAGATTTGAACTACAGAATAGCTTTGAGTTACTCAGAAACAAAGACGCTCTTGGATAAAAACGCTTGGGACACTCTTCTTAACAAAGATCAGGTTTCACTAACGGTTCCTTTTCTCGCAAGAAATCAAATTTCAGTGTGATCTTACCTCAAAATAGAAAGCTAAACCGGTTTATTGTTTCTGAAACGAATTACAGCTCAAGATTGAAAGAGACGCAGGTCGAGTGTTCAAAGGATGGCACGAAGGCAAAATCTTCTTTGCACCAACTTATAAGTATTCTTATAACTCTGATGCTTACGCCGGAGACACTACCAAAGAAAAGAAGAACAAGAGAAGAACTCCGGCCTGGTATAGTTAACCGGAAAATTCTATTTCTGATTTTGATTGGTTTTGGTTCGGTTAAGCTGAATGGGGTTTATCTCTTTTTTTGCGTCAGGTGCGATAGGATTCTTTGGCACGGGGATGGAATCCGGCAGCTCTCGTACGTGCGCGGCGAGTCACGATTCTCTGATCACCGGCCGGTTTGCTCCGTATTTGTCGTCGACGTTGAGGTTTGCGAGGGTAAAACCGGAACTAGAAGACAATAATTTACATTTGACTGTTGAAAACCGTCCTGGTAGATATTAAGACATAATGTTTCCATTTATTACGATACTGCCACTAGCTGACCTTTGGAGCCCGCTAGAGTATTTACTTTGACGTTATGTTGTGAAAAAGGTGAACAATATAGCATAGAGTAAGACCCATTTTCGTTAGTAATATTGGCCGACCAAACCAAAAAACTCGGCAAGTCTTGCGGATTGTGTATCCAGCTCTTTTAATTTGTTTGACAAATTTGCCAACTAAGAAATTTTGTAATTTGGTTATATATGAATTATTTCTTACAAAATATAAGATTCTCATAGTATCTTATGAGAACATAATTTAAATTTTTCCAATAATAACGTTTGATTTTTGGTTTTCAAAGCAAGTGAGGTTTTGTGGATGATTATACATACATCCATAATATGATTGTTTGTATAGCCGTATATTTGAAATTTAATTTCGGTTAAGACTTTCGATAGACCAATATATGTTCTATCTAACCTATCTAATCACGATATGATATCTATATATGAATTCATCTCTTCGAGTGTTGTAATTTGACTTTTATTTCAAATATAAAATTAATCCGGAAGGAAAGAGTATAATTAATTGGAGCCTAACTTGTAACAAACAAAGTGATGATTTAAGATTTCAAAAAACTTATAAACGGGTCTTGCCTTCTCCCCGAAGTTCCGCAACATCTCACATGTGACATGTAGTCATGTATTCGTTTTAGCTTCATTCTAATTAATCATTACGTATTCGGTTTGTGAATTATAGACATTATCATTGGTTTTAATTTTGTTAGTTTATTCAGAATCACGTATTTATAACCTATTATATATGTATTTTGTTAAGTTTCATGGACATGGACCAATCCATGCATAATTTTAACCTATTAGGATCGTCAAAATTCAAAAATATAATAAATTTGGGGGTATTATTGAAAGTAATTTAGCATTCAAAATGTATATGATCAAGAAAACCATATTCTCTAATTAAGTTATTGCTATTCTTAATTTTAAAATGTATGACTATAAGAAACCAATGAAATATTTTTATACAATCTTTTTTTAAACAGGCTAAAACTCGATTTTTTCGAAAAACTCACTCTAAAAGTTGCAATATACGTAGGTTCGACTCTACAGTCATTAAATAATCACCATCCTATGAAGTATGAACTATGTCATATATTAATATCCATATATTTTGGTCAATGTACGACTCGACCAGGTGCAGTCCATTCACCATTGGATCTTACAGTAACTTATTAAGAAAAGTATCTAAAATCTTCTATTATTTATTTGATCAAAATAAAATAATATATATATATATATATATATATATGTGTGTGCCCCTATATATATATATATATATATATATATAGTTCTATAAAGTTGTGTATAATATTTTTCGGACTAATAATTCCTTAACAAGGCAACATGCATTACATTATTCATAACTTTCTCTCGCAAGCCATGCATTATAAATGTGGATGCATATACCTATACATCTACCATGCATACATGAACTAGGACACGCTCTTAGATAACAAGAAGGAAGAAAAAAAAACTTAGAAAAAAATGCAATCTCAACACTTCTCTTCATCTCTCTTGTTCTTGGCTCTTCTCTCTCTTTCATGGGCTTTGCTAGTCTCACCGACACAGCCTCCTCCGGCATGGCCTGCACCAACACAGCCTCCGTCAGAACCTCCAACGTCGCCCCCGTCACAGTCTCCATCGCTGCCTCCTTCACAACCTCCAACACCGCCTCCGTCACAGTCTCCATCGCAGCCTTCTCCACTACCACCAAACATTGCTTGTAAATCCACTCCTTATCCGAAGCTCTGCCGCACGATCCTTTCCGCCGTTAAATCCTCACCGTCCGATCCTTACCATTACGGAAAGTTCACAATGAAACAATGCCTCAAACAAGCTCGTCGCCTCTCCAAAGTCATCAACCGCTTTGCCCATCGCGTGGAAGATGATCCAGGTGCGTCGACGGTGGAAGAGGTCAGTGCGGTGGCTGATTGCGGCGAGCTAGCACAGCTTAGCGTTGATTACCTCGAAACGGTTACGGAGGAGCTGAAAGCAGCGGAGCTGATGACGGCCGCCCTCGTTGATCGTGTTACGAGTCTTCTCGGTGGCGTTGTGACTAACCAGCAAACGTGCCTCGACGGTCTTGTGGACGCTAAGAGCGGGTTTGCGACGGCGATTGGAACGCCGTTGGGGAATCTCACGCGCCTCTATAGTGTGTCGTTAGGGCTTGTGAGTCACGCGCTTAACCGTAATCTGAAGAGGTATAAAGGGTCCAAGGGGAAAATCTTTGGTGGTGGTAACAAACCCGTTCGTGAACCTCTCGAGACTTTGATTAAGGTAATTTTGTTTATCTTTATTTCTTGCTTTGTCTTCGTAGGTTTTTAAATAAATTATTAATTTTAAACTAGACATTAAAGAAAAAAAAAAGCCTAGACAAGTAGATCATGTCCGAATGTTTAGGAATATTGAAGAAAGTCCTAATTAGTACATAATTTTCGTTTTTTTTGTTATATAAATAAATTAAGTATATCTTCTGAACCAAAACATTCATAGATTTTCGATTTTATTTAGCGTAAATCTGCATATGCAGTTTACAAAGATGGGAGTTTACGTATTTACACTAAAAGAATTGGCACATGGCCAGATGGGCGCCTATAGTCACATACTAGAATACTAGAAGTCAACGAAGAATATATTGAAAAGTGTTTGAGTTTTGACTTTTAACATTAATATATGAAAGTTTAACAGAACTAAATAACGAATAAAATCACATGGGTCCACATGATTTCTTCCGGACCAATCAATACTCTCACATGTATTCCCTAATGTACATCACTTTTAGAAGTATGATTTATGAACATGATAGTTAATGTGTACGAAAATGTGCACAGATTACAATTATCACAAGCATTTAAAACTAATGATAAAGTAACTAACTAATTTGTAGGTTTTACGCAAAACATGCGACAAGAGCAAGGATTGTCGGAAAGCTGACAGAAATTTAGGTGAGCTAGGAGAGACGAGCGGTGGCTCGATCCTCGTAAGGGAAGCAGTAACCGTCGGTCCATATGAAACCGATAACTTCTCTACCATAACTGAGGCCGTCGCTGCCGCACCTAACAACACATTCCCGGAGCAAGGCTACTTCGTAATCTATGCAAGGGCAGGTCTTTACGAAGAATATGTTGTTATTTCAAATAAAAAAAGGAACATCATGCTTATTGGAGATGGGATCAATAAAACTATCATTTCTGGAAACCACAGTTTTATTGATGGTTGGACGACTTATAATTCTTCAACCTTTGGTAAATATTTTCATATTTTCTTCTTTACAATTTATTTTTATCTGAAATAACTCCTAAATATTTTCTTAGAATCTAGACTATATAATAACTTTTGATCGCATTTGTAGCGGTGGTCGGAGACCGATTTGTTGCAGTTGATGTAACATTCCGAAACACAGCTGGACCAGAGAAACACCAAGCCGTGGCCGTAAGAAACAATGCGGATGGGTCAACATTTTATCGATGTAGTTTTGAAGGCTATCAAGATACTCTTTACGTTCATTCTTTAAGACAGTTCTATCGTGAATGTGATATATATGGTAGGATATATCATTTATCTTCAGCTATAAACATCAACTTTAAAAATACTTTTTCTGAATTTTTAATATATTATTTTGCTACAGGGACCATAGATTTTATATTCGGAAATGCGGCTGCAATCTTTCAAAATTGCAACATATATGCCCGAAAACCGATGGCAAATCAGAAGAATGCAGTGACAGCCCATGGAAGAACCGATCCAAACCAGAAAACTGGAATCTCCATCATTAATTGTACTATAGGAGCTGCCCCGGACCTCGCGGCTGACCCCAACTCGACCATGACATTCCTTGGGCGACCATGGAAGCCTTACTCGAGGACGGTCTACATACAATCATACATCAGCGATGTTGTCCAACCCGTTGGGTGGCTAGAGTGGAATGGGACAACCGGGCTAGACACGATCTCCTATGGTGAATATGACAACTTTGGACCGGGGGCTGACACAAGTAAAAGGGTCCAATGGTCAGGATATAGCCTATTGAACTTGGCAGAAGCCATGAACTTCACCGTATATAACTTCACTTTGGGAGACACTTGGTTGCCTCAGACCGACATTCCCTTCTACGGCGGTTTGCTTCACACCGAATGAAAATTTCTTAAAATATTATATAGATACTTGGTCTTGCCTCATTTAAATGCAATAAAAATTTTATTCATTTTTGTTATTCGAAATCTGAATTTTGGTACTAGTTACTTACTATAATAAATGATTAACGGTTCATGTATTAGTAGGGAGTATAATTTCTTTGATTTCAATGAAAAAACTATTTTGATATCAGCTTTCATTTTTGTTTAGAAAAAAAGGAAAAACAAGGAACTTTATTTTATCAGTTGAGGCATAGAACATTATATGATTTTCGTAAAGAAAATGAAATTATATGAATAGATACAAATTCGGAAACTTTTGGAAAATAAACAATACAAGGTAAAAAATTTTTTTAAGGAAATATTGTATGTTCGTTAGAAACCAAATTAAAGAACGACTAGCTAGCCATCAATTTTCAGACCAGCCTTTTTCCGGCAAATAATATCAAAAATCAGATTTGAACGGAACTTTGGTTGCCGGCAACCAGTTATTGCCGTCTATAAAAGGTTTCACCGTAAACTTATTTGCTTCCTTATTTGTTAAAGACGTCTTCAACCCTTTCCACTTAACCCGGTTCTTGGTCGAGGCTCCTGGCCCGGAATTTAAGTATTCGGCGTAAAAGATGGTGTATGGTGCGGCATATCCTGTCCACGGTAACCACCCTTTCGGGTTGATAAATTTGTCCATGTACGACTTCATGATCACCGTTGTGGAGAAGTCCTTCCAAGGCCGGCCTAGGAACGTTTGGATATCGGTTAGGTTATCCAAAGGCTTG
This sequence comes from Arabidopsis lyrata subsp. lyrata, assembly GCF_000004255.2. Lineage (NCBI taxonomy): Eukaryota > Viridiplantae > Streptophyta > Magnoliopsida > Brassicales > Brassicaceae > Arabidopsis > Arabidopsis lyrata. The sequence goes on along the minus strand of NW_003302550.1, from coordinate 1,731,219 downwards.
ATAGTACAATTGTGGATAGAGATTCCTGTGTTTTGGTTCGGATCTTTCCGGCCCTGAGCGGTTATTGTATTCTGCTGGCCTTCCATAGGACGACGAGGCAAGATCTCACAATTTTGGAATACAACCGCAGCGTTTCCAAATATAAAATCAACGGTTCCGAGGATAACACAATCACGGTAAAACTGACGTTGGGCATGAGCGTACATCGTGTCTTGGAAAGCATCCATAGTGCACTTGTAGAACACAGACAAGTCTGCGCTTACCATTAGAGCTACGGCTTGATGCTTGGTTGGACCAGCTGTATTAATGAAGCCCATGTCCCTAGCCATGAACCCCTTTCCAAACACAGCTAAAATATTACAAGAAAAAAAAAATCAACTTTCTATCTTTTGAAAAATATACTAGTATTTTAGGATGTTACGCAAACACAAAAACTTTTCGTTAGAACAAAAAAATCACTTGTACATATGTACTTACCAAATGTGGCGGTTTCGAACGTGGGTGTTCCATCGATGAAGTTGAGTCCAGCAGAGACGATAGTCTTACTCTGTCCATCTCCAACCATCACAACATTCCATTTCTTCTTCTCAACCCTAACATTCTCCAAATAAACTCCTTTCTTCACATAAATAATCGTAGGTTTCTCATTCTTCTCCTCCACTTCCGCTAAAGCCTCACCTATCGTCCTATACTTCCCTGACCCGTCTTTGGCCACCACGATGGTCGCTTTCTTCCTTAAATCACCACTCTCCAAAAGTCTCCGACCTTCCATCATCGGCAAGTCAGCTACAACGACTTTGGCGTCACCGGTAGCCATCAACCGACGTCGTCTAAACTTAACGGTGTCAGCTATTTTCCCTAGCCACGTTATGATCGCTAACGCATTGCTAGTCATCTCCGTCGAGTTTTTCAAATGGTTTTCACCGAAAGTTGTCAAACCTGGTTTGTTCGCTTCCACTAATGCGTCCATACATGTTTCTTGGTACGTTTCCACGGAGCTAAGCCACGTCCTGAGATCGTCGACGCTCTTCAAGGGCGACGTCGTTTTGTCTTTCATTGACGTCATCGTCTCGTTGAGTTGGTCAACGGCTAGTCCAATAAGCTCCACGCAAGCCCCCATTGCTGCTGACGTGGCGTTATCCATGTGTTCGCCGTTGGAGAATCCGTCGAGAACTTTCGAGAGCTCCGTGATGGTGATTTTGACTGCGTACTTGAAAAGCTCCTCCGGGTTTAGTTGGCTCGCGTTTGGAGCCGTTCCAATGGTCTCAAAACATTTGTCTTTGTGCAATGTCACGTCGCACACGGCTTTCACCGAGACGGAGATTGGCTCTCCGTTACTCTCCGTTGGCGATTTCTTGCCGTTATCGTAAGCTGTGGTTCCAACGATGGCTCCGACGACAATGCAGACGAGAACGATGGAAGATATAGCGATAATGGCGATTCTCTTCTTTGTCTTCCGACTTGCCTCAAGTTTCGATTGCTCATGCTCGTCAAGTCTGCCATAGGAGGACATTTTGGTAATTTCCTCCTACCTGGCCTCTCGTATGTGATATTGTGTAATTAAATGTTTTTGAGTTATTTGTTTACTCTTGTAGAGACAGAGAGTATATATAATAGTCGTCCATTTATATTTTTTATTCGAGATAATAATGAAGTTTGATTTTACGCGGCACATTTATATTTTGCGTGGGAGGCACTAAGATGGATCGTTTGATTGTTAAGCTGGGAACATTGCGAGTGCTTCTCATGTTTTTTTTTGTGCATCTGTTAGAATCTTTCTCGTTTTATTTCTTTACTTTTAAACCATTTTTATTTTATTTTCTTTTGGTAAACTTTTAAAATCGATTTTCATGTTTATATGTATATTAATTATAATTGAAAACAATAAGATTCAATTTAATATTAGTAGTCGTTACTCTTTTTATTTTTATTTTCTCACTGAGCCATTCATTTGTGCCTTTATCTCGACATTCGTTTGTAGAATGCTGCTAGTTTCAGTGAAGCTCTAAAATTATTGATAATGTAGAAGTGTTGAAATATAGAAATTGTCTTCCTTTTTTAAAAAAAAAAATCTTACAATTTGGCGTGTAAGATTCCCATTAGATTATTTTATTTTTTACACATATACTCGTCAAACAAAATGATAAATTTATAAGTTATTTTCACGTTTAGTAAGAAATTGAGTTTCTCTCTCACCGTTTGGCAAAGTGGGAATTGGTTCTCACCATTTAGCAATTTAGGTTTTTTCTGACCAAAATACCCCCAAACCATAAACAGTTCTCGTTCAGTTATGTTTGGACTTCTCCTATTTTTTTTTTTTATCTTATTATGTATAAAAAAATGAAAAAAACAGAAGAAGAAGCAGAAAAACAAATCGAAAATCAATTTTTTCAACTTCAAAAATCTTTGTGATAATAGTTTTCTTAAAATCTGAACAATCTCGCATTCATCTTCGATTGAGAGTTTTTGAGTCGAGTAAGTAGAAACAAATTTCATATTTCCGGCGATGAACAAAATACAAGAAATTTCTTGAGATTCAAACACTTTAGTTTTTCAAATTTAAAATATGCTAACGTTTACTAGATTCATATGTAGAAAGCATTCAAAACTTAAGGAAAACAAAATTATGAGATAACTGCTAAAGACGGCCGCAAAATTAGGGTTGCAGAAGAGAATACTCAGGTTGAAGACGACAGGAAAATTACAGTTTTACCCTTCATCTAATTTCTTATGTGTACGTATATATAATTTACGGTGTACGTACACGAACATATTTAGTGGAACGTATATGATACAATATTAAAGTGGTTGTAATAATTATATATCTAACCACCCTCTTTTGACTCCAAAATTAAGCTATTTTCTTACTTTCGTCTATCTCAATAAAATTCATGCATATATAATAATTAAGTAAAAATATATGGTCAAAGAATATTTGTTCCTCATATTTATGAAAATATTATGTACGTACATCTTTGTTGGTGAGTTAAATTTGTTAAGATAAATGTATTGATACAATAATAAACTATTATTGGCGACATGTACCATGCCAATTTGCATTTGTGTATATCAAACATTCATTGTCAGATACTTCCTTGTGTACATAATTAGTAATGTACGTACATTCTTCTAAAAATCATGTTTTACCTCATGATTATGACTACAAATGGTTGAATATCACCATCTCTCCAAAATGATCGATGCTTTTTCAATTACGTACATGTTAATTAGTATACATACACATTTCTAATAATCAATTGAATTTTCATGTTAGCCCCACAGTAAGTTGAGTGTCACCAGCATTCCCGACATGTCCTATCCCATATTTTTCAACAACAAGATGAGTCAACTTATTGTGATGTAATCTTTGCCATTACCTTGTAGCAAAAGCAAACTTTGATTGCAAGATAAGCCATTGTTTGTTGTATGACTTGCATGTTCATAAAAACACTCCCCACATACAAAGTAACACTTGTCGTACTCAGTTCAACTTGTGTCTCATCGGCTCAAAAACTGGGTAAATCATCGAATACCGGAGCAGCATGATTATCGAGAATCTTCGCCTCACAACCATGTAATGAAGAAAACCCATTATACACTATGTAAGCCTCAGATGCGGTTACTAGCCGATTATCATGTACTACCCCACTTGCTGAACCTCCAATACCACACTCTAGAACATCATCCCCAGTCACTTTGTCTCTACCATTAACTTCGTCTCTACCATTAATATTGGTATCCGTGTACGTAACAAAATCACCTTCGCATCATTTATCTTGTACACATTCTCTAGTGTACGTACATTGGTACAAAGTGCAAACTATGTCGACACTTACGGGTTGGAGTCACGGTTGGTGCAATGTCACCCAAATAAGAAATGTTTTCTCCGCCAGGTACACGCTGACTTGTAATAAATCTCTAACCACCCTCTACAAAAAAATTAAAAATTATATGATTTGACTTCAAAATCAAGTCATTTTGTTACTTATTTGTATATCTCAATAAAATAAATACATGCATATATAATAACTAAAAAAATATATGGTCAAAGAGTATTAGTTCTTCATATTTTTCAAAAAAAAAATTATGTACGTACACGTGTAATAGTGAACAAACATCTTTGTCGATGAGTTAAATTTATTAAGATAAATTTATTAATAAAATAATAAACTAATATTGGCGATGGCGGTAATATATTCTAAGACGCTCCTACTAGAGATAAATCCATTGTTATTTGAATTTTTTTTTCTAAATACACTCCAACAAACAATGTCTCTCTTGTCATACTAATTTATACTTTTGTCTCATCAACTAGAGCATTTACTAAATCATCGAAGACTAGAGCAAAATCCACACAATTACCATTCACTTACATCTACCATGCCAATTTGCATTTGTGGACGTCAAGCATTTACCGTCAGATACTTTCTTGTGTACATAGTTAGTAATGTATGTACATTCTTCCATAAATCATGTCTGATCTCCTGGTTATGACTCACAAATGGTTGAATGTCATCATTCTTTCCAAAATGATCGATATTTTATCAATTACGTACACGTTAATTAGTATACGTACACGTTTCTAATAATTAATTGTATCTTTCATGTTAGCCTCATAGTAAGTTGAGTGTCACTAACATTCTCGACATGTCATATCCCATATTTCTCAACACCAAAATCAGTCCACTCGTTGTAATGTAATCTTCGACACTACCACTACCATATTGGTACAAACCATGTCGACCCTTACGGGTTGGAGTCCCGGTTGGTGTACTTTCATCTAAATGAGAAATGTTTTCTCCCTTAGGTACACGCTGACTTGTGTACGTACACTCTGCCATAGACGACTGAATTCTCCTGGATGTTCCATAGTCTGTTGAGTGTGAATGACACTACCTTCACTACTATCTATAGTAGGATCGAGAGTACTTCCCCCCAGAGATCCATCGTCGCTGTGTTGATCATCATACCCATCAGCCTCTTCGTTGTCATCATCCTCTTCATCCTCATCTGTTTTATCGTCCTCGATGTCGTTTTGCTAATCTACGGCCTCATTATTTAGATCCACATTTGATGCCTCTACAATAGCTTTTGGTGTGTTTTCACTCCCCAACACATGGTCACTTTCAGTATCATGGCCATCCATCCTAGACAAAGTATTCTCGTCTGCCTTAACGGTTGCACTAAAAGACACAAACAAGTTGACACTAGAATCTCCACCACGAATCAAAAAAAAAAATAGGTTCATTTGATTGTCAATGTAGATAGGAGAGCGTTTACTTTCTATCATCATTGAGATCTTTCTTGGCATCTAGTAACTAATTATAGGATTGCATTCAGTAGACTTTAAATTGAAAACCTCACATAATGTACATGCAAATTCTGTGTACGTCATGTTTTTCTTAACACGTACACACCGACCAACCTTGCTTCTTCTAGTCCATTCTTCTTCTTTGAATCTCCACTCACCAACCATAATAAATACAAAAATATTCATTAATCTCCAGCATCATGAATTCATTAGAACCTCATTAAATGCAACAGAAAACATCATTTATATCTACAAAACCAAAGAATTCCAACTACATATGATCCTGTTAATATCATAAATCCTATACTATTATTTGGGGAGTACATTTTATAAAATACCCTTAACTAACCTTCCCTTTTGTAAAAAATTACTTAAGAATGCCATTACAAAAATCTTATTTTAGAACAAAAAAATTAATATTTTTTCACTTACTATTATAATATATTAAAACTTAGTTCTAATATATATATTATATAAATTTTGTAATAAATAAAATTCAACCCGTACTAAAGTACGGGTGATGATCTAGTTAATAATTGTATAAATATATCAACTATATATATATATATATATATATATATATATTATGTAAGAAACTTCTATGAAATATAATTCTTGTACTGGCTTTTTTTTTTTGCTTAAATTCGCATTAGTTCTTGTTTGAATTTAATTCTAATATTTTTACTGTATCAATAATTTTTGGTGTCGTTTTGTAGAAATGATAATTATTTTTTACTTATAATTGGTTCTAAAAATATATTTTCTATTATGAAGAAAATCTTATATTTTCATAAAATATTAAAAAGTTACGAAATTAGAAAAAAATCTCTATAAATTAATAAAATTTTGCGGTCCCAACATTATCAATTTATAGAGGTTTTACTGTACACACTTTATAAACATAAATATATCTTTATTTTATTACCAAAAAAAAAATATATCCTTATTTAGCATTGTTTTAGATTTTTAAATCCAAAACAATGTTGTTTTCTTAGAAAGCAAAATCCAAGTGTATGTAATAGCATAAGACTGGTTAAGGACTTGATTGGTTCTCCCGCTATCACCCGCAAACGCTGCGTTTGCGGACGGTTGCGGTTGCTAGCGTTTAAAACCAATCATTAAAAACGTTTTATACCGCTCCGCACCGCTCTAGACCGCTCCGAACCGCTGAATTCAAAAGTTCCTTCTCGCAAGCGTTTGCGGTTGCGGGCGGTAGCGGTTGACAAATTTTTTTTTTTAATTCAAATCCTATATATATATATTAAAAAATACATAAATAACAAATAAATTTTTAAAAAAAGCTGAAAAAAAATTTAAAAAAAAATTATCAAACCCTATATGTATTAACGTTAATTCTCAAAACCCTAATTTTTTTCTATTTACCAAAATTATGGCGTTAATCTAAACTCAAGAAGCACAAAATACAAACAAAGTATTGTAATAAAATTATTAATCCAGAGGATCTAAGAATTCAAAACATCTATTTTTCTAGTTTGCCATAATATTTTATTTGTAATTTGTTATATTACTTGATGCTGTTTTTTTATGAACCAAATGCATGAAGTAATAAGCACTTAACTATGAAATATATTATTTTAATTATGTAGTAATTTTATATATATTTTATTATTAATTATATATAAATTGTTTTGTATTTTATCATAATAATATAAATATTTGGTGTTTTTATACTTTATTATATAATTATAAATTATATTTCTTTTGATCATTTTCGATTTAACCGTTGTCGCATCCGCTGGTTAACCAGTCATAAAACTCCCACAAATGCACCAATTTTCAACCGCTTAACCAGTCGTTCAAAATGCATCATAACGCTTGCAACCGTAACCGCCCGCTTCCGCAAACTCCCGCTGACACAATCGCACCCGCTGCATTTAAACCAGTCAGGCCCTAAATAAATCAACGTTTCTCTCGCTTCAAAATTTTTTAAACATAAAAATCAAAACTTCTCTGCTATCACCTTCGTTCATAAGAGTTTGTTAGTTTTCTTTTAATTTTATCTCTCAAATTACTTCATATGTACGTAAATATTAAAGAAGTAATGATGAATTTGCCTTAATTATAGTGGATAATAGTCGTGTCTTGTCTTTTTAGCATTTAAAGCTTATATCCCACAACATCTTTTTAAATTAGTTTGCACTATAGTAAGACAAATAAAAAACTAACAAATTCTTCCTAACTAAACAGTGTGCCTAACTAAAGCACTTAACTAAATCGTACACGTCATCGTTCATCTGTTACAAAGACATGGATATTTTGGTCTGAATTTGTCTTAATTGCTAATCCATGAGAACTCACGTCCACTTTGCCAAACCGTGAAAATAAAACTTGGTCTTCTTCCCTGGCCTGCAAATTACCCTAAATTTATTTGATGAGATCTTCATCACAATTAATTATTATTATAAATTATATAGTATCCCTCCCTAGGTGGGATCCAAATCATATATGTATGTTCCCTTATAGCATTTTCACTCAATATAAAAATGGTTTATGAATTTTGTAAAGCAAGTAGTGACGAGCACAATGTAAATTATTGGTGGGAATTTTTCCATACATAGCCTAACATCTCCTTAAACGCTTAAACCTGAAAATTCTGTCTAAGAGCTAATCCTCTAAAACGATCGAGGAACGGAATTGTTTTTTTTAATAAGATCTATTGTCGATTAAGCCCTGCGCCAAGAATTCTACAAAAAAGGTTAAAGATCATGTGTGATTTTGATTAAAGCAACTAATCGCCGCATATAACTTAGTTTATGTAAGGGCTTGATTGGTTCTCCCGCTAGCACCCGCCTAGCGGTTGTTAGCGGTCGGTTGCGGTTGCTAGCGATTGGTACCAATCATAGAAACCGCTCCACACCGCTTCGAACCGCTCGAAATCGTTGGATTTCAAAAGCTCTTTCCCGCAAGCGTTTGCGGTTGCGGGCGGTTGCGGTTGGTGTAAAAAAGGAAATAAACTAAAAAAGGAAAATAAATAAATTAAAATATATATCATCATGTCTGATTTATATTCACGTTAATTCTAAAAAAATAATTATTATTTAACTATAATTTTCTAATATAAATAATTATTTTTGTTTTCAATATAAAAATTTATATGAATAATTATTTATGGTTTTTAATCATTAATCATTTTTTAAAAATTTATACTTTTCATAACTATAGTTTCTGGTGTTTTCTAATTTTTTATAATCATATATTAAATTTATTTTGGTAAATTTTGGTTTAACCGCTATCGTACCCGCTGATCAACCAGTCGTAAATCTCCCGCAAACGCACCCGTTTTCAACCGCTAAACCAGTCGGTCAAAACGCTAAAAAATGCTTGAAACCGCAACCGCCCGCTTCCGCAAACTCCCACAACCGCAACCGCAACCGCTGCGATTAAACCAGTCAAGCCCTAAATTATAAAGCACCAAATATATATATATATATATATATATATATATATATATATATATATATATATATTTAGCACCAAATATTTGTTTATGTTTGGACCCGATCCAATTTGATATCGTGAAGACGTTATTTGATACGGAAAACACTCGATGACAAGTGGTTATAAGATTACCTAATATGTAAAATAAACGCTTTGATTAGTGGATGCAAATCTTTGTTCTGTTGAGTGTTGACCACTTGTTATTTCGGGGTTTCTGTTGTAATTATGGTTCTTGACTCTTGAGATTACTATAAATAGACAAAAGAAAAAATAGATTTCAAATAGAGAAATGCAAAATAATAACTAATGTATACTCTAAACGTAAACACAAAAACAAAACAAAATAATGTTAAGACTTGTAACCAATATATCTTTCTTTTATTTTGGTTCAGCTTTAATCAACAACATGTAATCCATATATCTTATATAAAAAAAAAAAAGTCGGGAAATCAAAAGCAAACGAAACAATCAGGATCATGTAAACCATTTCAACAAGATGCTTACTGTAGTACTGCTTGATTTGATGTCTGAAAACAAAATCGCATTTTGTTTTTTAGGATCATATATGTCAACGTACGTTGAGAAGGACGTCAAATTGGCTATTCATTTTAAGCAAGAGACACTGATATAAATATAAATCAATGTATATGTAACATCAATTTATTGCAAAAAGATTTTTCCTATTTTAAATATAGTTATCTATATATAGTTCGAAGTAATTCAGTGGTCTGAATGATACAGACCGAGACCATGCGAGTGAACGGAATTGAGATTAAATATAGTGGAAGTGTGGAACCTGACGGACTTATTTATCTATCCAATTGAGATTTATTCCCAACAAAGCATGGGAGTGAACGGAATCTAATATTGACCAGCGTTTCTAATTCAACGGTATATACAATATGATATCGAACTAGAACATAGTATTTCGTATAAATATAGTATTTTATATATGATTCATTTTCATGGTGACTTTTCAATGTTCTGAGACATGCCTTAATTAATTACCACTTACCAACTATACTATACGTTATCTCGTACTATGAATTAATGATAATATTAAAAATCAAGTTTTTGAGGCCCGAATGGAGGAGAGAAGTACGTAGGAGAGATATATGGTTCTAAGAGAGCCTTTGAGGCTTGTCCAGAGGACCTTGTATACTTGGCAGCCGCATATGGACTGTTCACGGTTCGGGAAGGGTTATCCATATACGATACCTGGTTCCAAGAGGCTTATACTAATGAACGATATAATTGAAAATAGTTGTATGCATATTATCTGTATAATGAACATTCACAAATATGGTCATCGAAGTTGTGGGTCATGCCGTGTGGGTAGAGGCATTTAGTTTGGAATGCCGCACTTTTATCTTGAAAAATTGCGGAATATGTGTATTTGCAGTACTCATGTATAAAATGTTGATTATGCAAATATCATAATATATACTCAAAATATAGATAAAATACTCTGTTTATTACCTGATTATATAAGTTATCTCTAATGTTAGATGCATTCTTATATTAACTGATAAATAAATCGAGATACATCGAAACATAACTTATAAAGAGTCAATTAGCTGCATACCAATTTTTTTGAAAGTAATTAAGAAACAAAAGAAGAAATTTGGATGTTTGCAAAAGAAGAAAGAGAAACTGGCACACCATAAACTTTAGGACGAAAATACACTTCAAAAGAGAGAAAATGGCACATCACCATCTTCTTTATCGATCGCCGGTAATCACAGTACGAATCCTCCGATTCCATGGCCACCGCGACACTAATTTCTTCAATTGGCGGTGTAAAAATACCACAACCACGATCTTCTCCCACCATAACCGCCTTCTTCGATTTCAAATCCTAATCCGATTTTGATTTTGATTTATCACCAATCTCTTCCAAAATCGAACTCGTAACTCCCGCATCGAAGAACAACCGCTCCGATCTAACAACTCCACGAGAACCACCATCTCCAACGATTCAGCATCAGGGTCTTGATCCGACTCGGTTGAGTGACTCGTTGTCTCGGACGAGTTAGTAAACAAGGCTCAAGCTTTTCCACTTCCAACATATCTACTCCATTGTTGTTGTTGTGGTCAAAGAAAACAGAGTTCACAGTCTTAATCATGTCATCACCGACACGGAATGAAAGAGTTTTGGCGTTGTAACAGAGAAGGAGGCGTGAGAGGATGAAGATTGTAGGGGTAATTTGGTCATTTCGTCACTAAACCAAAACACCATTTATTTACAAAACTACCCCTTCTCCTTTGACTTAATTATTTTCCAGTCTTAGGGTATGCAGTGTAATTACTCTAAGATAAATAATAAATAATTTGAGGTCTTTACCAAAAAAATAATAACTGAGGCGTTAAAAAAATAAATAATCAATTTTATTTCATTTTTTGTACTGATAAATTAAATAATCAAGTTTTAACTATATAGTACATACATTTCTGTGACTATGTCTTACCATTTTCCTTACGTCGTCCAAACTGAGTATAAAATTTGAATATAATTATGTGTGTAGAGAATCTAGAGATGAATTGCTAATCTTAGTTTGAAGTTATTGCATTATAAACGAGATCGACCACATATTAATTATAACGTATATGAATCGAATCATTGACAGATAAATAATTTCAGCCAAGAATTGACCCCACGAGTTCCAATAAATAACGACCCTTTGCGAGGGTTAAAGCCACAACACAATATTTGTTCAAAGTCTAAAAAAGATTATTGATACTTATCTTCTCTCCTGAAATAACCTCATAGTGTCGACATGGCTTGCCAAAACAATCTCGTTGTGAAGCAAATCGTCGACTTATACGATCAAATCTCAAAGCTCGTGAGCTTAAAACCTTCCAAAAATGTCGACACTTTGTTCGGACAACTCGTGTCCACGTGCTTACCCACGGATACAAACATCGATGTCACAAATATGTGTGAAGAAGTCAAATACATGAGATCTAATCTCATCAAGCTTTGTGGTGAAGCCGAAGGTTATTTAGAGCAACACTTCTCCACAATTTTGGGATCTTTACAAGAAGACCAAAACCCACTTGACCATTTACACATCTTTCCTTACTACACCAACTACCTCAAGCTAGGCAAGCTCGAGTTCGATCTCCTGAGTCAACACTCAAGCCATGTCCCCACCAAGATTGCCTTCGTGGGTTCGGGTCCGATGCCTCTCACATCCATCGTCTTGGCCAAGTTTCACCTCCCGAACACGACCTTCCACAACTTCGACATCGACTCACACGCAAACACACTCGCTTCAAACCTAGTCTCTCGCGACCCGGACCTCTCAAAACGCATGATCTTCCACACAACGGACGTACTAAACGCTACCGAAGGCCTTGACCAATATGACGTCGTTTTCTTGGCGGCTCTTGTTGGGATGGACAAAGAGTCAAAGGTCAAAGCCATTGAGCACTTGGAGAAACACATGGCTCCTGGAGCTGTCCTTATGCTAAGGAGTGCTCATGCTCTCAGAGCTTTCTTATATCCCATCGTTGACTCTTCTGATCTCAAAGGCTTTCAGCTCTTGACCATCTATCATCCAACCGATGATGTGGTTAACTCGGTTGTGATCGCACGTAAGCTCGGTGGTTCGACCACGACCGGGGTTAATGGTACTCGTGGCTGCATGTTTATGCCTTGTAACTGCTCCAAGATCCACGCGATCATGAACAACCGTGGTAAGAAGAATATAATCGAGGAGTTTAGTGCCATCGAGTAAGCAAATAATTAATTGTATTAACACATCTCTTTTCTTAAGATTGTGTTCATGTTTTTTGTCTTATAATAACTGCTCTTTTCGTTTCATGTCTTTTGTGTGTTTGTAACGTGTGTGGCTACTTTTGTTAAGTATAAGTTTGTGAATTTAGAGTTCTTTGATCTCGTTTTGTACGAAGATACAGAACCCTTTGCTTGTTGTACTATCAATACAAAATAAAATAAAAAAGCATATCTTGAGAATCCACATCCATATTTCTACATTAAATAGCATGATATTTTGGTCTTATTTGTGATTTATGTTAGTGGTGGCTGGAAAGGAAACAAATTGTGACTTAAAACCGATAAATTTAGAGAAACTGCTATTTAGAGAAACACAATCAAGAAATTATTTGATAAATATGTCCATGAACTTATATTTTTTAAGAAAGAGTATCTGTCCTAATATCTGTTAATCCCATTCGGAATAATTCGAAGCTTGGTTATTGAGCAAGCCTATAATATGAACTTAGATCAATTATAGAGTTAGAAACACATGTGGACCTAATGTATAATAAATATATATTTGGGCACAAAACTATGAGAAATCAAGAGTTTGGTAGTGCGAAACGATAAAATTTCCAAAATTGAGGAAAGGAAAACGACAACATCTTACACACGGGTGAAACCGGCAACCGAAAAAATGTCATTACATCACAAACTGACGAATGCACTAAGCAGGACGAAATTGAAACTGAAACAACAACCTCTTACGCAGGTTATCAAGTCATATTAGATCTTTGTACGGTGAAAAAGATACTTAGTAAAAATATATTTAGATCCAACGGTTAATATTTAGCTTCTCTAAGACCTAACAGTTACAGATGTCAGTGATGTCAATAAACACCAAAAATTGTTAATGAAATTTTCCAACTTTGGCACAAAATCTCGCTTATTTGTTTCCCTCTCTTTCTCTTTATCTTTCTCTCTGTGTCTCTCTCTTTTCGGAAACCCTAATTTCGCGAGCCAGCTTGAAAAGGGTGTGGGGTGTGATCTATCCAAAAGCGCATTTTCAGGTTTAATTTGTGAAAGTTTTAAGCTTTTTTGGGGGTTTTGCTTTGTTTATTGTAATCTCTGAATCTGCGATGATGGTTGTTTCTCTGTGCATGCAATTGGCTTTTTGAGGATCTCTGATTCGTAGTTGGGTTTATTTGTGAAGAAAAAGTTGGGACTTTTTACTTTCCCAGATCTTTGATAGCTTAGGGTATTTGAAATAGAAGATCAGATTTGAGGGAATTTTGATTTTTAGCCATGGAAGGGAATGGTGGTAACTACACTGATAAGACGAGAGTGTTGGATATCAAGCCATTGCGTACTCTAAGACCCGTGTTTCCCAGTGGAAATCAAGCTCCGCCTTTTGTCTGTGCACCTCCTTTTGGACCATTTCCTCCTGGGTTCTCATCGTTTTATCCGTTTAGTTCGTCTCAAGCGAGTCAACACACACCAGATCTCAATCAAGCTCAGTATCCACAGCAACATCAGCAGCCACAGAATGCATCTGAGCCTTCTTTGGTTACTCCTTTAAGGTCTTTTAGATCTCCTGATGCGTCTAATGGCAACACGGAGCTTGAGGGGTCAACTGTGAAAAGAAAGATCCCTAAAAGGCGTCCTATTGCTCGGCCTGAGAATATGAATTTCGAGAGTGGGATTAACGTGGCTGAAAGAGAGAATGGCAATAGGGAGTTGGTGGTGAGTGTTCTTATGCGGTTTGATGCCTTAAGAAGAAGGTTTGCACAACTTGAGGATGCAAAGGAAGCAGTTAGTGGGATTATCAAACGCCCTGATTTGAAAGCAGGATCTACTTGTATGGGCAGAGGGGTCCGGACAAACACCAAAAAAAGACCTGGTATTGTTGCTGGTGTTGAGATCGGGGATGTATTCTTCTTCAGGTTTGAGATGTGTTTAGTGGGGTTGCATTCTCCATCAATGGCTGGGATTGACTATTTGGTTGTCAAGGGAGAAACGGAAGAAGAACCTATCGCCACTAGCATTGTGTCATCTGGATATTATGATAATGACGAAGGTAATCCCGATGTTTTGATTTATACTGGTCAGGGTGGTAATGCTGATAAAGATAAGCAATCATCTGACCAAAAGCTCGAAAGGGGTAATCTTGCCTTGGAGAAGAGCTTGCGTAGAAATAGTGCAGTTAGGGTAATAAGGGGCTTGAAAGAGGCTTCTCATAATGCTAAGATCTATATTTATGATGGACTCTATGAGATTAAAGAGTCATGGGTAGAGAAAGGAAAGTCGGGACACAACACCTTCAAGTATAAACTGGTTAGAGCTCCTGGTCAACCTCCTGCATTTGCTACATGGACTGCAATCCAGAAATGGAAGACGGGTTTGCCTTCAAGGCAAGGACTTATTCTTCCCGATATGACTTCTGGGGTTGAAAGTATACCTGTTTCACTTGTTAACGAAGTTGATACCGACAATGGGCCTGCTTATTTCACCTACTCCACAACGGTGAAATACTCAGAGTCGTTTAAGCTGACACAGCCTTCTTTTGGATGTGATTGTGCCAATTCATGCAAACCAGGGAACTTGGACTGTCACTGCATAAGGAAAAATGGAGGTGATTTCCCCTTCACCGGTAATGGAGTTCTAGTTAGCCGCAAGCCTATGATATATGAATGCAGTCCATCTTGCCCGTGCTCGACTTGCAAAAACAAGGTGACTCAAATGGGAGTAAAAGTGAGGCTGGAAGTTTTCAAGACAGCGAATAGAGGATGGGGCTTGCGCTCATGGGATGCTATTCGTGCTGGTTCGTTTATATGCATATATGCAGGTGAGGCCACAGACAAATCGAAGGTGCAGCAAACTATGGCTGATGATGATTATACTTTTGATACAACCCATGTCTATAACCCTTTCAAGTGGAACTATGAGCCTGGCTTAGCAGACGAAGATGCTTCTGAAGAGATGTCTGAAGAATCTGAAATCCCGCTGCCACTGATAATCAGTGCTAAGAATGTTGGGAACATTGCCCGATTCATGAATCATAGTTGCTCACCTAATGTTTTCTGGCAGCCGGTTACTTATGAAAATAACAGTCAACTCTTCGTGCATGTCGCCTTCTTTGCCATTGCTCACATCCCTCCAATGACTGAGTTAACTTACGACTATGGAGTATCTAGACCAAGTCGGACTGAAAATGACAATCCTTTATATGGCAAAAAGAAATGCTTTTGTGGATCAGCGTATTGCCGTGGCTCATTTGGATGATGATGGGGAGAAAAGTGATCTCTGCTGAACAACTGGAGTCTGATGATTTTGGTAGCAAAAGGTTTGTATCTCTGTCCCATTTGGTCTACTGAATATGATTTAACATATGGAATCTCTAAATTTGTTTATCTGGCAGGTGGAGTGTTGAGTCCTGATCTGTGGAATCGAGTACTTTTGGTAGCAACTAAAGTAAGTCTCTTTGATCTTCTCTTCAACAGCATAAGACGCGAAGCTGTGAAGGATTTTTACTGCTTCTCCAGCAAAAAACTTATCTATTTCTCGGATTGTGGAAGATGTCCTCATGTTTTTCTCCTTTTGGATATGTAATCATATTAGTCAGTGTTCGGATCGGTTTTAGGACAAATCTCTGGAAACTCTAGCCTCTTTTGATTATAAAGATTATTTTTATGTGAATGTGAGTACAAGCCAATTTTAACAGTTTATATTAGTTTTTATCAGAAGAAAAAAAAAAGAAACTAAAGTGGAAATTGATTAACCAGGAAATTTAAATCAAATTTCGACGTTCTCTTTACAAAGGGAAACTTGTGCGTATGTTACAACAAAATGAGAAAAAATACAGCCGAGAGAGATTACGTAAATATTCTTACACTACAACCCAACAAACTCTCTATTCGTGAAGATAGTAAGCAACCAAGTGGGAAAAATGGAATATATAAATTATATTTACTTTTGGCTGAAGGGTATAAAGAATTTTGATTTGAGAATGTGTTGTTGTTTCATATCATCTCCTTGGAGGATCCTGAATCAGGTTCATTTCAACTCCCAGGGGTTGGGATTCTCTGAAAGTTCCAAGCTTTTCAGCCTCCCTAGCAATCCGAACATCGGAAGGTCTGTAATACTCGACAAGAAACTTGATGGCGAATCTAGGAAGCAATGCTGTCACAACAATGGCAAGCAAGCAGAACCAGAACATCCACGTCTTGGCCACTTGGAAAATTGCCCTGTTACAGCCATTAAAAAAAAGTTGAGACTTTCAGTATCCAGAAGAGATTTTGAATTTGCTTTTGACAGAATGATATGTAGAGAGAAAGAGCTTTACCAGTAACCAGGGAGTGTGGGTATAACATCGATCACAATGACACATATACAAGCTGCAACAATGGATCCCCATATGGCGGCGTGTGTGATCCAGTTCCATCTAATTACATCCATGGCCAAGTGAAGATTAACCACCACAACTGCAGCAATGGTCCATAGGTCTCCTAGGCTCGACGTGTCAATTGTACTGCCCCAATAAGCAAACATAGGAATGAAGAAGATTGCTGCACTTTGCCAGATTGTGTCAATCATTGTATACCAAAAGAGCGTAGTGGAATATCCCTCTGCCCTCTGGCCAACACCGTAGAGCTGAGGATGATCTAGAAGAGTCCTCCTTCCAAGGTCTTTGTCAAGAATACCGATAATTATTGTAGGGACTGCTGTGTATATGACTGAGTACAAAACACTGCTCCATTCTGTGATGGCGGTTGTCAAGGTGTAGCAAGTAAACAAAACGTACCTGCGTGAAATTGGTGAGTGTTAGTCTGTCGTCATTGTTTTAAGACGGATTAGTACAAAACGCAGTAAGATGGTACTCACCAAAATAATATTAGAACAAAAACTGCATTTCTATAGAAATTATATAGTATCATGTAACCCATCCTTTGGTAATTCCAGTGTCCATGGACGAGCAATAGCGGAACTAAGAATCTGAACTGTCCCATTGCGAAATCAGATGCCATCACAGCTTGGCGACCTTCTTGGCCGCTTATCCCTACCCCAACATCAGCCATTTGAATCATGGAGACATCATTGGCACCTGTCAAAACACAAAGCATATGAGAAGATGAAAAAAAACCCAAAGAATTGGGTCTGTTTAGACAGGATCAGGCAGACTACTTTTTGGAAAGAAGAGTGAAGTCATTACCATCACCAATGGCAAGAGTCATGTCGGAAGTCCTGTTCTTTACAAGTGCAACGATTCCAGCTTTCTGGAAAGGAGCAACTCGGCAGCAGAGTATCGCAGCGCATTTACATGCCACCTGGAACAGCTGCATTGCAAAAATGAGCAATTACATCACCATCAAAGACAGTCATAAGCAGAGTACGCAAGAGATTTTAATCAACATTTCACTTACCACATCTTCAAGATCATTGTCGAGTACATATATGAGACTTGTACCGTCAATAATCAAGGCCACGTTATCACTTTCGTCATTACTTGCAATACTGGCATTTGCTTCTTCTAAACTCCTCCGACATGAATCCAATGAATTACTATTTATTACAATTTGCCTCATGTTTCTTGTCAGAAGCCTTGAAGAGAAGCCAATGGATATGGCAGTTTCTTGCTTGTCACCAGTTAAGACCCATACTTTTATCCCTGCAATCCTGAGAGATTCTATTGCTTCCGGGACACCACGCTGCAATTTGTCTTCAATTGCAGTGGCTCCTACTATCCTAAGGTTAGTCTCGATGTTTCCAGCAACTTTTCTTAGCAATCCAGCCCTACCAATCAGGGCGGTGCTTGCCGCCTCAAATGAAGAATGCCATTGCTCAAACTCTGAATCGTTCAGCTCTCTCATCCCAACAACAAGAGTTCTCAAACCATCAGATGAGTAAGCATGAAGTTGTATTTTGGTCTCCTGTATGACGCCACCGTAGGATTCATCCATGACACTAAACATGGATGAGTCTGCACCTTTTACAAAGAGTTTCACTGACATGTCGGGGCATCCCAGTATCACTGACATTCTTTTTCGGTCACTATCGAACTCATGCAATCCCAAAACATTAAACCTGCACTGGGCAAAGGAAAGGGAATAAATACTAAAGGCCACAACCTACAATGAGATACAATGACAATATAAATTAATGGCAAAAAGTAGCCATCATATGTCTAAGTTACCTTTGCGTTTCTCCTCGCACGTTAATAACTATATGACCAGAGGTTCTCTCTATGAGCAAGAAACCATATGCAGCTGCTGCATAGACCAATGCTTGTTCATCAGGGGACTCCCCTTGATAATCTACCAGCTTCACATTGGGATCAGATGTATTGGTAACAATTGGCACAATTGTATTGCAAGCTGCCAGCGAGAGGAAAAACTCATTTGCACGTTTTGCTTCTTCTGTTGCCTTGCCTGTTTTCGTTAACTGAAGAAGCACAGGATCAACTCTCACCCTCATCTTTGGCTTCAAAATATTCCCATCAACTGTATCATGACAAATTCAGGCATCATAAAAGGTGACAGTCAGTAAACAGAAAAACATACTACTCTTAACAACAGAAGTAACTAGTTTCCTTTACCTTCAATGGAGTATCCCGCATGCTCGCTCTCAGTAGGTTCCCTAGCAGAGTAATCTACACCTCCTATGCAGGCACATTGAAACTCCATCTTGTTGTCCGTGAGAGTACCCGTCTTATCGGAGAATAAATACTTAATCTGCCCCAAATCTTCATTTATGTTCAAAGCCCTGCATTGAAAACTTGAATCTGAAGACTCGTCGTACATCTGATCATCATTGGTCATGAAGTATGCTTGACCAATACGGACAAGCTCCATCGATATGTAGAGAGAAATGGGAATCATGATCTGGTACACAATGACTGCCATAAAGAAGGTGAAAAATATCTCCCACCCCCAACCATAGTATTTATAGTTCTTTCCTCCTGGCCTCTCAGAGTAGTCCTTTCTCCTATAAAAGAGAATAGTGTCCAAGTCATCCCTGTGGGTTCTCAACCACACAGCAGCGGTCGCGGCTGCAATTGTACACAAGACGATCAGAAACAAAGAGAGTAGAATGATCTCCAAATTCATCCGAGTCTCTAGCCTACTCCTCTTTGATGGAGCTCCAGAGTTGTTCAGCATAGCTTTCGTCTCACCACCAGCATACACAACAACCCCTAAAGCCCAAGCAGTGTTCTTAAGCTCACACCCTCTAAGAATAATATTAGAAGGTCCAAGGGAGAGCCTTCTACCATCAATTTCCATGTTGGCTTGAAACCCATAAATGTTCCTGTTAGGTTTCTCACACTTGATAAATCCATTAAACGACTCCATATCAGCAGCTTTCAGAAGAGTTTCCTGCTTGGCATACCTCGTCTTCAAATTCGACTCACCATCCAAATTAGTCGTCTGCACATAGACAACCCCAGTAGGATCACTTGTAGCCAACAGCACCATGTCACAAGGAAGAGTCTGATTCGATTGGACTTTAACGACTTCCCCAACCCGAATATGCTTCCATTTCTTTTCTCGAAACTGATTATCCTCAAACACTAAAGCCAACCTATTGTTCTCAACTCTATCTGATCTATGTCTCCGGAAATCCTCGTAAGCATCTTTGATAGCTGAGACCAAGAGAACAAAGGCAAGGGGCATGATTGATGCACCTCTGCCAAAAACTGCAAGCTGAGGAAGCTGATTAAGCACTGCTATTACAAGGAAGTAAATGTAAGCAACTCTATGGAACTGCTCAAACAAGTTCCTAGGCAAGAAGGTGAAGACAGAGTATTTAGCAGTCTTGATAGAATTCCCTGTGAACTCAAACCTTTCGTTAGTTCTGTCAGGATCGTTAATATAAATCAAACGAGCATCTTCGTCTTTGATCTCTTTCTGAGACATGCTTAGCATCTCAGAATCAGCTCCAGCTGATCCATGACGGATACGCCTTGAACCCAAATCACCGAAAGTAACTTCTCTGACGGAATTGTTGTCTTTAGAAGAAACGCTCCATCTTGAAGATACACCCAGAATTGGATCGTGATGAGGCGGCTTATCAATAGATATCCTGGGATCCATTAGCCGGGTCCAGGATTTGAGGGACCACTCACAGGAATTTGATTGGACAATGAAAGTTGAGATTTTTTTGTTCAGAAATTCATTGAAACACACACACACACACACCTCCTGAAGAAGATGATTTTACCCAGAAACCCACATAAGCTGGAATCAGCAGCAGCTTGAATATCTGAAATCGGAGACAAAACCCCTTCCCACGAAAATGGAATTGAATTGACCTAGCACAATTGCAAATGGGCAGATCCAGACAAACCCACCTCTTGGAGACGAAAATGGAATTGATCCAGCAAAATTGACCTCGCTAATCCAAATGCGTAGATCCGGATCTTCAATTTTGGGCGCTAAAAATGAATCTATCCCCAGAAAATGGAATTGAAGAGAAAGAGATTTGAGGTGACGCAAGCCAATACGAAGAAGGAATAAAAGGAATAACGAGAAGAGAGAGAGAGAGAGAGAGAGAGAGAGAGAGAGAGAGGCTAATAACTGGGAGTTTCGTATCTCTTATTCAAAGGTAAACGAAGACGAAGAAGGAGACGAATGAGAACGAAGACTTGATGATAGAGAGAGATCTGGAGACAATGAACAGAGAGAAGGTTTGGAGAAGTCGCCAATGGCTGGCGACGACGACGAATCTTTTATTCAATTTTTATTTTAATATTTAATTTAATTTTCATTATAGGCACGAAAATAAAAGGAACAGAGAGATAGATATGGCGAAGAAGAAGAAGAAGAAAGCGAGGAAAAGTCATGTCGTGTTGGTCCGTCCAGAGAAGAAGCCACTCTCAATTTCTTACTCTTCTAGAAACTTTCTTTTTATTTTGAGCCGCCGTCGCCGTGTTATATATTTTTATTTTATTTTATTTTTTTCCAAAATGTATATTTTTAAAAATATTTTTCTTACAAAATACTTTTTCACTGATTAACCGAAAGTATTTCTTATATCCGCAATCGGGATAAACGCAACATGCTAATAAAAGAAAAAAGAAAAAAACTAGTGATGTAGTGGTTATCAATATATATTTTCTGATTTCAACCTTTATGAGAAAAGTATAAACTATCAACCACCTTAAATATTCGTTACATAATTAGAAATCTACGAGTTACTCAATTCTTGTTTTTTTCCCTCCGTGAATCCAAGTTTTGAATTTTAATATGTCACGTCTATATCTTTCATTATTCAATATTGAAGTTTGAAGTTGATACTTTGAATTATTCAATATTTGATTTTTCACCAAGTATATATTTATATGAAAAGAAAAGTATATTCACAAATATGAGGAAATGCAATTCATTTGATTTAATTAGTGGCTGATCTAGATATTTATTTATTTTTAAAGCTTTATATATGAATAATGAATATGGTGATATTGGAAAACCAGATCATAGTGTATGGATTATGACCAAAAAATTAATAAAACAAGAAACATTATCTAAATACATTGTACACACATAGTAGGGTACTGTACTGTGTACGATATATGAAACTATACAAGTTCATCGACTTTGGTCGCGCTAACATAATCTGAATCGTATTTGGATTTTAACGCATTTGACTGATGAGAGTTTCCATTTGAAAACGGTAATCGAGTTCTAGACTGTCGTAAATTCAACGTTATAATTACGTTCTAACTAGAAACTTCATATTGCTTTCTTAATATGATTTTAATTTGTCATACTCAGATTAATAATTAGTTGTAACTAATAAAGCAAAGAGCAAAGACAAACAAGTGAAGACTCAAGCGGCTCACACTTCACATGGCCAACCACACCAATGTAAAGAAGTTCGAAGAACACGATTTCCACGCACTTGATTGTATTACTTTTAACATAAAAAAATTTAGAGAGTAATTAAAACTTTAAAATTATTTAGTCTTTCACGGTTTTACAAAACAAAAATATTAAGGAATTGCAAATTGGTCATTACCGATCGAGTATTGGTTTTAATATTTCACTAACACATATATCGTCGTAATAACATACACTAACATGATTGGAACCAGTTAGTTGTATGTATGATGATTAAACAAAAAAAAAAATCTATACATTAATTATTCACGTAACGGCATCGCTCTCGTACAAGTTTGTTTAAAGATTAAGCACGTTGAATTAATCTTAAATAATAAAGGTGTATACGTACGTATCACAACAAATATACATTATTAATCCGCACTATGTTAGCGAAAGAAAAAGAAATCTTCGCACAACCTTATTATACTAACAAGATTTACAAATAAAACTAAACGTCATTTGGTTGTAAAATATGCCGTAAATAATTAAAGAAGTTGGTTATTTTAGTATTTTAGCAATATGTAGTTTGAACAATAAAACGATTCAGCACAAAGTAATCAACCGTGAACATATTTTAGCAACGAATTAACAATTTGTAACTATATGGGTCTAAATGGTAACTGAGGAATCTGGCTGAATTCAGCTGAATTGCTGAATCTGGCTGAATTCAGCTGAATTGCTGAATCTGGCTGAATTTTTACATTTCTAAATGGTAACTGCTGAATCTAGCTGAATTATTTTGTGATTTTTGGTACCA
This sequence comes from Arabidopsis lyrata subsp. lyrata, assembly GCF_000004255.2. Classification (NCBI taxonomy): domain Eukaryota; kingdom Viridiplantae; phylum Streptophyta; class Magnoliopsida; order Brassicales; family Brassicaceae; genus Arabidopsis; species Arabidopsis lyrata. The sequence goes on along the minus strand of NW_003302550.1, from coordinate 1,708,096 downwards.
TCTGTCAAAATAATTAAGACTTTAACTGAAAAAATATCATCAAATAATTATGAATATTAATAGAGTACCAAAGAAGATATCTAAATAAAATAAATAAAATCATCAAATGGTCTAATTAATTGTTATACTAATAAATAAATACTAAATTATCTAAACTTATTACAAATATAAATAATTTTTGAACTATTAAAAATAGGGGCTTTTGCAAAAATGCCACTTTTTCAATGCCATTTTTCAAAAATATCCCTTTTTAAAAACCTTATAAAAAATGCTCTAAAAAATATAAGATTTACCCAAATATGTATGTAATATTATTAAAACATACACAAACTATAGTTCTATGTATCTAAAATCTTATAAATACTTTATAAATACCTTATAAATGCATTTTAAATACCTTTAAAAACCTTTAAAATATCTTGTAAAACCTTTGAAAAACCTTAAAAATCTTTTAAAATAACTTGTAAAACCTTTTAAAATACCTTATAAAACCTTATAAATACTTGGATCGAGTCTTCAAGTAGTAGTTACAATCCATAAGTACCTTATAAACCTAATAAAACTTTATAAAAATTTCATATTTAAAAATGGGCATTTTTTAAAATGGACATCTAAAAGGAACATTTTTGAAAAGGGGCACACCAAAAAGGGTATTTTTAACAATTTCCCTTAAAAATATGTAAATAATTAATGAAAGAAGCTTTGTCAAAGCATTATTGGAAGATTAATTTAAAAAATTAACATGATAATATAATAAGATTATATAATTGTGTTTTTTTAATTGTTATCTAGTAGTTTAATCAATAATATGACCCGGAAAATTAAGAAAATTATTAAAAAAATCTATTTTAAATAATATTTTAGCATAGGTGTGGGTTGTTTTTATGAAATTTTTAAAATTATTTTAAATTATCTAAAAATTAATAAAATTATCCAAAATCATCTATAGTTATCCGAACATGAATTCGCTTCTTGCCTATTTTATTAGTGGTTTTATGTATTTGAATTATTCATATATCGCATCTGTATAATCTGATTTATTTTAAAATATAAATTTGATGTGTAATTTTTGATAATCCAAAATATATCAATTCGATGTGTGTACACGTTATTATCCAAATTTTTACCAGAAATGAATGTATCTACATATCTGTTGGTATTAAAAAAAAACTGTTGAATCTGGCTGAATTCAGCCGAATTTAGTTTTATGCAAATGGTGACTGCAGAATTGCTGAATCGGACTGAATCCAGCTGAATGGTTTTTTGATGTTACCATTTAGACTCTATATATAACTTATCCATGTTTTGCATAATAACAATTTTTTTCTTTTAAAATTGATTTTATCACACACATAACATGGATTAACGACATACTTATAAATTGAATCTTAAAGATATTATTGATGTTTCGTTGACACAACATATGAAATGGGTCGATAACAATACCTCCTATTAATTAAAACCAAAAACAAATCCCTCCTTATCTCAAGATTCCAATGAATGTCTTCGTCATCACATGCACTGTGTCCAACGCTTTGATCACTATTGAAGTTTCTCATTCATATATCATTCATACTTAGTCTTTAACTAGTATAAGTCTTCTCATCTATCTCACATCTCAAAGATGGCCATATATACTCTTGTCTTGTTTGAAAAGGTTAATTATTGGTATGAACCTCTCCACTTCTGCATTTAGTTCAATATTATCTTCAACATTGTATGGTGAAAGAAGAATATATATGGTTGAATGATCACAGACTTCATATCTACTCTTGTCTAGTTTGAAAAGTCATTAATTCTTAATTAGTATGAAACTTCTCCACATCTTCATTTAGTTTCATATTATCTTCAACATACAACATTATATGGGGAAAGAAGGATTGAATGATCACACACTACAACATCACTTCAAATCTTCTAAATCTGGACTCAAAATAAAAATTTAAAAGTATGAGCTATTATCGTAATATATTTTTGCTAATAAGGACTCAAAATATAATTTGACTAAACCAATGTTGATTCTAGACGTGAATTACTAAACCATCTTCTTTCGGTTCTTCCGTTGAATCTCTCTGACCTTAGGTACCTCGATCGTCGCCGGGAAATTCATCGGAGGTATTGAAATTGAATCAAGCTTCGATTGGTCAACCGATCTATTGATTGGACTAGAGAGGAACGCAGCTGAAAAGCTGTATGATCTATCTGCTTCCGAATTGAGTCTCCATGGCTAGTGGAAGCAGCAGCATCGGAATCGATGGTTTTTTTGAGAACGCGGAGGTGACTACGAGTGGAAGACCAGTGCTTCGTCGCAATGAGGTCGAATGTTTCCTCCTATCCTCCGTCGATATAGATTCCGAAGATGATCCGCCGCGATTCACCGCTTTGAGGTCTGGGAATCTAATTCTAACAACTCATCGTCTCATATGGATTCCTTCTCAATCAAACGGAGCTGTTCCTTCTTCAGTTCCTCTCGCCGCCGTTACTCATATCTTCTCCCATAAGAAATCAATCAAGTCTATGTTCCATTCGCCGAGAATCCGATTTCAAGCGAACCCTGGTTCGATTGTTGTAACGATTGTCTTTAGGGGGAAAGGGGATTTTGATGAATTTTTGACGAAATTGTGGGAATGTTGGAGAGGCAGAGCATGGGAAGAAGAGGAGAAGAGCGAGAGCGAGACTTCAAGGTCAGGATCTGGAACTGTTGCGCAAGGTTTGTATGGAAACGATGGAACGGTGAGGATGGTGGGATTGGCTGGGATTTTGAGGAAGGAGCAAGAACAGTGGGAGAGCACAGACAAGAGCTTGCAAGATGCTTTTCAGGATTTGAATGCTCTTATGGTACTCCCCTTCTTCTGATACCAAGTTTCGAAATTTATGGATAGATGATATGCCTGGAACATGTCTTGCTGATGCTTAAATTTCTGGTGGTTAATTTGTTCTTTGTGATGCGTGATCCTTAAGATTACTCTCTCAGTCTGTAGAATGAAGGGATTGTTATTTGATTATGGGTTTTTGTATTGAGGTCAATTTGTGTCTAAACTCTATTACTCTTATTGGGTTTACAGAGTAAGGCTAAAGAGATGGTGAGTCTGGCAGAAAAAATGCGGCAGAAGCTTTTGTCTGCTCCTAGTAGTCAGAACGGTTCAACTGATGATGAAGAAATGGGGTCTAAAGAAGAAATGCAACAGTGGATGTTGAGCGTTGGTATTATCTCCCCAGTTACAAAGGAATCTGCTGGGGCATTGTACCACCAAGAATTGTCCCGCCAGGTTCTCTTCCTTATATTTTGCAACAGAGATATTTGTGTTTGTTAGCTTATCTTGTCCGTGATTACTTTGAATGAGATGTTTGGAATATGATTTTTTTTGTTCGATGATTCTAGTAGCGAACCGTTCAACTGATTGATTAGCTTGGGATATTATGCCCCGGGAAATTGTGTTAGAATCTGGGGAACATCCTTCAAGTCCTTAGAACTACATGATTTTGAGGTTGACATCCTTATTTGCTACCTGCAGTTGGCAGATTTTGTCAGAATCCCATTAGAACAAGCTGGGGGGATGATCAGCCTTACTGATATGTATTACCACTTCAACCGAGCTCGTGGGACAGGTTGGAGCTTCACAAACTAGAATTATTTGATTCCGAGTAGTTTATTCTATTTTCTTTGCTTCAGCCTGTAAATTCGAAATCTTTCTTTGCACAGAGTTGATTTCTCCAGACGATTTGTGGCAAGCTTGTACCCTCTGGGAAAAATTTGATGTGTATGTATTTTTTGAATACTTTCTCCTATAAGTTCGAATGTTAAGCATGTGCATCCAATATGTAGAAATAGTGATCTGTCATGTATTTTTGTTTGGGTAGTCCAGTAATGCTGCGGAAGTTTGATAGCGGTGTGATGGTCATCCAAAACAAGTCTCACAGCGACGAAGAGGTATTCTTGAATCTCATATTCTTAAGATTATTTATTCCACTATAACTGCGTTGAGTACTCTCTCTCGATGTGCTTTTTACTTTTGTTTCCAATTACCTGATGAAATATCTTTCTGGCCATTTAGGTTATGAGTAGAATTAAAATGCTTGTGACAAAAACTGAAACTCTTAGAGTTGGAGTCACTGCTAGTGATGCAGCTTTGACGCTGAAGATCGCTCCTGCCATGGCTAAGGAACATCTACTAACTGCAGAGACCAAAGGTACCAAATCCAACTCCAATCAAAGCCTGCTCGTAGAGAAACATGTATCTATCAGATTCATACGATACTCACGTTCCCATTTGTTTGAACAGGTTTGCTATGTAGGGACATGAGCCCAGATGGGCTTCGATTCTATTTCAATCTGTTCCCCGAGATCGATCCCACCAATATCCATATGTAGGTTAAATATATCAGACGATCTATTTTCTGTTGTGTTGATCTTAGAGAACCTAATTAACATTTGTATTTGCCTTCTTGCATTTGACAGAGTCAAGGACTTTGGGACGTACGGTGAATGGATCAAAGCGACCAGTTAGTTGTCTGTATGACAAAGCTTTTTGCTGTAGACTATTTGTAATAATAACACATACAAAATATACAAACATAAATTTGGATTTTTGACTCAAAAATGCCAATAATTTTTTTTTGTAATTGTTCAGACGTGTGAAATTGCATGCAACAGTATTGAAAGAAACTGATTTTTTTTTTGGTTCAATGCAGTTTCTGGATTTGCTATTGTAGCCCACTTGAAAAATAATTAACTCGCTCGAAATTAGTTACGACAATTGGAAATTGGCTTTCTCGTAACTGATCTCAATCAGGCTCCACATTCCCTTGGATCGGAAGAAGTTCTCCATGATTTCACTCTAGTGATCCCAGTGCCCATCGGATTGAGGTAGCTTCATCTTCTCGTCGGCCATCTTTTCTCACTCTTGATCTGAAGCTGCGGCTTCTCTCTTTTCTCTTTCTTCTCATACTTCCGGTGACTGAAAAAATGAAGAAAGTACAAAAATTTATCAATTAACAATATAGGAGAGGAGGAGCAACATGTCTACTATCTCCATCTTTGCCTTGTGGTGTATGTTGTTGGTCTTTATCTGAAAGAATCAGAGGACGACTAGTCTCAGTTTCACTCTCAACTTGTTTATTCCACTCAAACTGACAAGTCAACACAATGAACATAAGAACAAACAAAAGCACCCATGATCTCGTCATCTTGCAGGTACAATGGTCTTTTATTTGATATTTTCTAATCTGCTAGACTGCTACATAACAAAACACCCAACACCACAACTCAAAATCACAAACTAACAACAGTAGAAAAGGATCCAAATCACAGTAATCTTTGAAAATTCTATTTACAGGAACTGTACAAAAAGATTAAACTTTCACATTCCAAAAACTCAGAATCAAGCCAAGAAGATTTCTACTTCCATGGTTCCAAATAATAAAAAATCCAAATCCAGAACAATAGATTCGATAAGAACAAAGACGATAAGCCATAATTAAGGTTAATACAGATTAGACTCACCAGTCGAAATCTGAAAGCATGAATCAATAGTGGTGAGCTCTTCGTGTTTTTGCCTCAAAACAGAGAAGAAGAAGAAAAATATATAAAAGAGGAGCTAGCAACATGTATACTATTTCACTTTTTTTTAGAATTTTTCAGCCAATCAGAATGCTCTATTTCAGACCCACTCGCACAAAGTGCGCGTTGCGCGAGTGAGAGCAATTCCTGAAGGGGTTTACCTTTAGAAATCATGCCTATTTCTATCGACGCACTTCTCTCCAAAATTTCCATCGCGTGACTTATTAATGTTTTTTTTGTTTTTTTTTCCTCAAAACCTTATTAATGCCAATATAAACCGAACCGAAATTAATTGTAATTTCAAAACCAATGTAAACCGAACCGAAATCAACTGTAATTTCAAAACAATGTAAGCCCTAGATGTAATCCCCTTCCATCTGACAACCATCTCAATCCAAAAGAGCAGTTTCCAACATGAGGATCCAAGAATCTTACGTGTAGTGGTCAACAATCTCATCGTCAGGTTTGTTAAATTTCTAGCAGCCAAATGCTTCTCAGCAAGAGCTAAACCAACAGCATTTGCAATACCTTGTTCAAGAGGACCTGCATCTTGGCAAATACAAACAATGCTATATTACAAAGATCCAAGAGAAGCAGAGAAAATTTGGTTTGATGCAGTTAGGGATTTGCTTTTGTAACCACTAGCCACTTGATTGATTGAAAAAATAATCCCATAATGTCTGCTTACCAAAACACAAATATTTGAGGAAAAAGATTCCATTTTCACATTTCACAATATCTAAATATCTTATATATCTTAAGCTAATTAACAAAGCTTTAACACTGCAAGTTTACTGTAAAAGGGTAAACAAGTGATGGATTGGAATTAATGAGCTTCAAGGGCTTCAATCTCGTACCGAATGTCTTCCAAATACTCATTGATGCTAGTCACAGCGTCTTGCACTCCTCTAATGGCCTCCTTTAAAGCGTTATCAAACTCTGCATCCGCCTCTGCTTCCTCTGTTCCTGCAGCTTCAGTAATCTCATGAAGATGCACACACTCGTGCTGCATCGGTTTCTTGAATTTGCAGTTCTCATGTGTCAGCATTCGTTCTGACGGCCTCCCTGCCTTCTTCAGCACCTGTATTGTGACGGTCTGCAAGAAAAGGAACTATAAAGTAAGAAACTTTGGTTCAACCATTGAGATATCTAGATTAGAGTAAATGGGAATAAAACCAGATGCAATTTCTGCTTCTCTTGAGTTTGAATGTCGCTGAGAAGTTGAGCAAGATCAGCTCTACCGACTTCTGGATTCAGAAACTGAGATTCCATTTCGCGCACCTGCATTTTGCATTGTCATCAAAGGCTCAATCTTTAACAAAATTGTGGAATTAGTCAATAAAAAAAAAAAAACACTCAGACAAGATCCATACTTGTTTCGAACATTCACTGAACTCCGTTGTAATCTCGCTGCACAGCGTCTGATAAAGTGCTTCAGCACCAGACTCCACATATTCTGAGAATCCACTGATAACCGAATTGTACACAAAAGACAGATTGATGGAGGAATCAGTGTACATATGAAGTAACCAAACATGTAAATCTACTAATATCAAAAAACATCTCTTTCTTACTTTTAATACTATTTGTCTCAATTTAACATCTTACAAAGACATTCACCAAACCCAGGACAATGGATCATAGGAGATGGAACTTAAGAAAAATTAACTAAAAGCATAACAATCCGAGAGTGAGATTTCAAATAACCAATCGAACCTTTTGAGCTTAGCGTAAGCCTGAGCTCGACGCTGCTGAATCTCCAGCAGACTCCGAAGCAGAACCAGGGTTTGCGAGGCGACGCCGGAGCCTACCGTGGAACTAGTAGACCCGCCGCCGGAAACGCCGCATTCGATTTCGATTTCTCCGGAGAGGGAATCTCTGATGGAGACCTTCTTCTGGAAATCTTCGGCACTCATCCTCCGATCCTTTTCTCCGACTCTTCCGTCTTCTCAAACACGACAGAGAGAAGAAGAAGCAAAGAGAAAGTTGCGAACTACCCGGTTTAATCGATTTTACTAAATTGAACCGTAATTTGATTCATCGCTTTGATATCGAGTCCGGTTGAGGCGGTTCTTCGGTTTTACCCGGTTTTCTGGTTTCGAATTGAATTTCTGCTGCTTGTTAATTGTAAACCAGACCACAGGCATTTTGGTTCGCAATTCCGACCAATCTGGTCTGATTTTCAAAATATAGTGCCTTTAAACTAGAAATTTTAACTTTTAAATCATCTATTACATCATTCATTGAGAAATCTTTTAACATTTTTGCAGCAAATGAACTTCAATCCAAATTGACAAATAGTTTCGAGTGTAACTAACAAGATGTAGAGGTTTTTATTTACCATTGAGCAAACACTGAAACAAATACAATTCTAATCCTTATTTTGACGCCACCTACTCTTCAGTAACATACCTGTTCTTCCTTGCTCCCAATGCAACTCTCTGAAACATATCCCCAAAATTGACAAACAAACAAACAAAATGGTTAAGTATTTTGCAGTAATAGTTTACATGCTTTGATCTAACTCTATGCAACTATTTATCTTCTTAACTGAGAATATTTTGGTGTAGGCTTTGATTCCGGTGAGGAAACGGATGTAAGTCGGCTTCATAGATCCGCTAGCCGGTATTGCCCTTATGTTCGGGACAAGGTACTCAGCCACCTGCAAAAGCATGTGTAATCATGAAACATGGGACTAGAGATCAGATATCATTCTTTTAATTGTATGCTAAAAAGGAGTAGAGAGATTTTTGTTTCTTACCACTTCAGCTGGCTCTGCCAAAACATTAATGAAGAACTTGGCCTGCAATAGACAAGATATTAGAGGGAATCTCTTGGCATGGAATCTAAATATTGTCTCAGTGTAAAGTCATCCAACTTGTTTTGTTGTTGCTCCGGACATGAGCAGATCAGTTGTGACCATTCCAGGCTGCAACAATAATCCAGAGAAAACACATTAGAATTATGATCATGTTTAGATCTTGAATTCATTCAAATTATTCAAATAACTATAATCCATCCATTCTATTCATCTCTATGCGCATGCCTGTATCAGTGTATCTAGGAAGATAAAACACACTAAAAACAACCAAAAATGAATTAAGCAATATATCTTGTATACATACCGATAGATTGTGCACCACGACATTTTTGACATCTTGCATCTGCAACTCTGCCTATGAAAGACAGAAATAACTAGAGAAGTTGTTATATAAGGAAAAGGGAAAATGAAGACAAGTTCAACAGTTATAAATTTGGCATTACCTGTAATGACTTTGTCAGGTGAACAACACTCCGTTTAGTTGCACCATATGCAGCAAATCTGTCAAACGTTAATCAAGAAAATGCTATTAGACATTACAGACAAGAGAAAAGGATTTACTAAAGCATGTTCCCAAGAAACTTTTAATGAATCTAGGAAACCTGGGTGTTGGTCTCCCATCTGAACCAGCTCCATCAATATTGAAGATATGACCACCTCGAGATTGGGTCAACATCATATTCATTGCCTATTAATCATGAAAACATGTCAGTCAATCCAACTGATAATAACGTAACTCACGCTGAATTCATCTCCTTATATACCTCTCGGCAACATAACATGAGACCAAGAGTGTTGGTTTTCACAACTTCACTGCATAAAGATTTCAAAAAGTAAATGACTGAAACCAATCACAGAGAAACCAACGAAGAGAAAGATCAAGCTTAACACAAAGCCTCACATAAGATCCTCATCTGAGGCCTCTGCCAAAGGTTTAAAGCTGTATGCATTAGATCCCGCATTATTTATCTGTATCATCTCAAGACAGTATTAAGACATCTATGGTTACAAAATTGAAAAGGAAACATAATAAAATACTCTGAAAAAGATTAACACAGATGACACCAACAAATCAATAATCGTCATAGTTGAGAGTACTGTACCCAAATGTCAATGTATTTAAGATTCTTCTGACTATAAGCTACGAGTTCCCTCACATCCTTCCCTTCCCTAACATCACACTTAGTTCCCTACTAAGAGAAAATGGTTTAAGCATTACATTTCATGATATCTTTAAGCAAAAACCTTGCAAGATCACGCGAATGGAAAAGAACAGTAAAAGAAGGCGGTACCCACACATGCTCCCCAAATTCTTCTTTAAGACTCTGAACAGCAGACTCAACTCGTTCAGCTACAAGACAGGAACAGTGGGAACTATTACTTACTTGCATGTTTCCTTAATGACACACCAACTCTAGAAAAGGTCTTCAAGACAACAACGGGGACAGGTTCTTACCTGATCTAGAGCAAATCACAACATTGTCGCCTGCTTTCAGAAACTCTCTAGCTAATGCATATCCAATACCTGAAAATTTCAATAAACAAAAACCAGTATTTAGAGATACAATGAGATAATGATTTCTGGCAACTCAAAAATATACTAAAAACTCGAGTCAATTGATACAGACAGAGTGAATGAAACCTTTGGTTGAGCCAGTGATCAATACGTTATACGGAGGCGTCATAGGTTCTCTTTTCCCTGAGATACGAGCTTCCATCGCCGCAGACGGCGGAGTAACCGAGAGATTTTGGCGCGTAACAACGATAGTTGCGAGACCGAAGCGTTCTGTCAGTAACCGACGCCGGCAAAGAGGAGAGAGAAATGGAAGTTGAGTGACATTTGTGACGGAGGAAGACCGAAGCCTAAGCAACGGAGAAGAAGAGACACTGAAACCACTCGAAGTAGCCATTACAGAGAAGGTCAGAGAGAGAGAGACAGAGAGATTGCGTAAGCGAGTAAGAGAGTAAAATGCCACGTGGCGACGTATAAGATGATAATAACCCCAATTACTGTTTTTTTTTTTTTGATCAAACCCCAATTACTGTTTAAAATACATCAAAGCCCCTAAAGTTTTTGGACTTTTATGTTTCTAACCCTACGCTATTGTTTTGCCCCATAAATGACACTGACTACTGAGTATGATTTTTCTATCTGCTTTGGTATTCGAGATCGTCCAAAGCACAACATACAAACCAAATCCGCCTGCGAAAAAACCTACAGAGAGATTCAATTACTTGCCCTTGGACCGCCTGCGCCGTCCTCCAAGGAGTTTAAGCATGTTATCAGTAACATCAGGTCGATAATCTGCATGGCCAGTACTATTATCAGAGGTATGAGTCAACCAAGCCAAGGCCTCAACAGCTGCATCTTTCTCAGCGAGCGTTTTATTCCTCTGAGGCTTCCCAACGAACTGCATTCCTTTAAACTCCACAAGTGCTCTGAATTCGTTGGTCTTGAGATGTTTTGTCTTGTACTTTGGAGGTGAGTGTCCAGCTCTCATCAAAAGTGTCTGAAGGAGACTCTTCGGGTTTGTCCCGTCTTTGGAGTGTTTGTTCTCTCCTATTTGCTGTTGGCTTGGCCTCTTTGTGTCACGGCCAAAGACAAATCTGCCTTCGCATTGGTCTCCAGCCACGAGCTCTTGAACTGCAAGCATGAGGTACTTGCCTTCTTTGTGGATGTCCATGCTTGGATCTTCAAGCTGAAAAATGCAAAGATACTAAAGGTGTTAAAGAGCTGCACTACAAACTTTTTTTTCCTTTTAAAGTTGAAAAACACTCGCCTTTTTTTGAAGAAGCTTATCGAGTTCTTCCTTCAGCTTTACATAGGAATCAGCCAAATTTGGATCCATGAAGAAATCAATGTACCCGTCAAGCATTTTTAGATGTCCCACCTGGAAACAACACAAGATTCAACCCATTCAATTCCGAAATATCCATAATGTGACTCGTGTAAGGGTTAAAGAGAGGAAAATGGGAGAAATCACCTGTACTCCAGTGCTCAGTGCACCACCAAAAAGGATCAAACTGGAATCAGGGACACCAGTGGAGTCCCGTATGAGCACTGCATTGACCTTTACTTTCTCTCCAAAGACTAGCCAAGGGTATGGAATTGTTGGGAACCGCGAATTAACAGAATTCTGAAACAAAGAAACCGTAAAACCATTTAAATACAAGATGGCCATATCGAGAGACTCAAGTAATGATGTTGGGAAATATGATTGAAGAGGCTTACCGCATATAGCGATACTTGGCCATCATCCATTGTCTTGAATGACATGGAAGTCTCTCTGTGCTGTGCAAAGAAAAAGGACAACAAGGTTATTTCACCAAACTCTCTGACACAACAAAGGAGACTTAGCCAGAGACATGGACTTACCACAACAGATGCTATTCCAGGGAATAGGCCAGAGCAAATGACAGCACGAACCAGAGACTGGTTGTGACTTAGCTTGTTGTTGAGAGTTAAATCATCATGTACTAAGCCAGCTTCTTTCAGAATATAGTTGAACTGCTTCCTTAGAGAATGTATCGCCTGAAGCGTCTGAGCTGACAGGAAATTCCTCCAACAGAACTCATAAGCCGATCCTTCTCTTTCAGCATCTTTCCACCCTTCAAAGGCACGAACCAGTGCCATATGGTCACTATAGTCTTTGGCTGAGAATCTCAACTTGGCTGATAAAGCTAACTAAAATAAAACAAGGGATCATCAGATGTTCTCTCAGTTTGCGAGATTAAACCATAGCATTCTCCATACAAAGCTATATCCATCTATCTGTTGGCTTAAAATTGACTATTAAAAACCACTCCTAAGTCCTAAATAAAATGCAAAACACGAAATGTTTATGATAAAAATAAATGTTCATCCATGAGTTCTTATACTTACGTCTTTTTTGTCTTGAGGTAGAAGGAAAGGATCTCTAACACTTAGCCCTGATACAATTGTCAGGATCGGATCAAAGCAGCGGAAGATGGCACCCATTATCAGCATTTTCCCCAGCTTGGGATCAACAGGGAGAATCGATAAGAGTTTTCCTAGTTGGAACAGGTCAAAAAGAAAGCAAGCAGGAAAGTCAGTCATGATACATGTAGGTATAAGAAAAAGTTGGACTATTTTTTGTACAGGACTTCGAACACAAACCAAGATCCGTTAGATTTTCCTTCTCATCCAGTGCTCCGATCATTTTCAGGAATCCAATAGCATTTTGAACCTGTCATGATACTTAGAGTTAGTTGGACTAGTTTCAAGACAATTAGAATCATATCTTCCACATACAAAAATTCTGATGATTAATCAAAGTTGTTACTAGTAACATAACAATTGGCGAAACCCTCATTAAGGCATTTATCAGTCACTTACAGCCAAAGACTCTGGAGCCTGAAGTGCAGCTGACAAGAATTCTGCAATGCTTTCAACCTGAAGACTTTTAATTTGCAGGCAGAGAGAGTTTAAAGGAGTTCTCAGAAGTTCAGGAAGTTGATACTCCGCAAAAGCATCATAGACGCATTTGGGGTATAGGTGATAGCATTCTCCCGGAAGCAGACGCCCAGCTCTTCCCCTTCTCTGAAGGCCAAATAGAGGAGAAATGTTGGACATGCCAAATGAGAAAGCTTTATAGCTATCAAAAGATGCACCAGAAAGTAAAGTAGATGTTTCTGAAATTGCAACAATGGTAATAATGCAATCAAATCACTTAGAGGAGTCAATGTTCTGAAAGCAAATATAAGAACTGTGCAAAACACAAGAAGGATATATCTGTACGATAGGTTTTAGCATAAGGAATCCACCTGTCGAGCAGAAGCTTGAGATATCCAGGAAGGTAGCAAACAAGGTGTATTGTTCAAAGCATCATAGGTGGTCTCTTTTGCCTTTCCACAGTCAACCACAAAAACTACATCGTTTATTGTAATACTAGCTTCTGCCATGTTTGTAGCAAGAACAATTTTGCGAATATTAGGAGGTGCTCTCTCAAAAATGAGTCTCTGCGGAAACATCAAAGAATATGTAAATATGGGAATCAAGAAGCAGAGGGACACATGTTAAATAGATTACAAGTAATACTTCTCCAGAGTCAAGGCTCAAATTGAAAGGAAACAAAGTAACACATGAGGAGATAAGTCAACCTGTTCAGCAGTTGCCATTGAACCGTGGCACATCAATAGCAAGACCCTATTGGGATCCCCCAAGAGAGGATGGGCTTTAATTTGGTCGCTCAGGGATCTGATATCATCCCATCCTGTTAAAAATACTAACACAGCACCTGGACGTTCTTTTCGGCATATGTGGCAGAGAACAGCCTCAATGAGATTAAATCCTATGCAGTCAGGCATCCAAGAAGAAAGTGAATCACGTGTCCTAGAGTTATAGCTTTCAAAATTTGACTTGCTGAGAGCTTCCTGCAATTTTAAAGAAACATAGGTGAACAATGTTACTGGAAGATTTGGTCTGCTTAGCAAACATACGTGACCAACAGAAACACAGATTAGTAAAACTTGCAAATTAGAGTTAATTATAAGGAATTTCCACTTAACGTAAAAAGATTAGCTAAGTACCTCAACAAGAGTAGTGATCAGGTTTTTTCTTTTGCGAGGCATTAACTGTTTTTGCGTTTTCCACGTCTTTTCTTGGCCATAATCATCAACTTGATTAAAAGAGGTCAACTTATATCCCGTTATTTCCAGTACATCCTCCAAAAAATGTGCTTTCACTGGATGTGTGAAGCCCTGAAAATATATATACATTCAAGGCTTCACAGAGAAACAAATAGAAACACGGAAAGCATGCTGAATATCTAGAGTGTCAAGACTATTGAGGAAGAACATTGTCTTACAGGGATGTGAATGGTAGGTGCCCCTCCATAGTAATTAGAAAAGAGTTCAGCATTCAAAGTGGCACTCATGAGAATCAATCTCAGATCTGGACGCCGTGGAAGAAGCTCCTTCAACACTATAATTAAGAAATCTGCAACCAAGAAGTGAGGGGCATAAACTATTATGAGACTTCATTTGCAGAAACCTAAACATACATCAGATATATAGAATATGTACCTTCATTCATGCCCCTTTCATGAATCTCATCAACAAAAACATGTGTTACGCCATTCAAATTGCGATCACTAAGGAGCCGTCTGAGTAGGATACCACTTGTACAAAATAGAAGGTGGGTATTCTTTCCTCTCATTCCTTCTAGACGAACTTTAAACCCAACCTATCAAAAATTCTCTGTTAGGTATGAAATCATGAATAAACAAGCACCTTTAAACAAAGTTTTAGTGTTAATTGGAGTAATCAGACAGCTTTTGAATTGATGCTCAATTGAAGCATAAGCATCTTGGCTAACCGTTTCACCAAGAGGTTCTCCTCTCTCAGCTGACACTCTTTCTGAAACTGCCATGGCAGATATTCTCCTAGGTTGTGTACAAATGATGTTGCAGAATGCTCCCCGACCAGACTCTATCTCTGATTCCAAAATGTATTGTGGAAGCTGAGTTGTCTTACCACATCCAGTCTCCCCAGATACAACAATCACCTGAGAATATTGAGAGTTGAGCTCAAAAAATTAATTTCCATGCATTGCTGCAATGCAAAGATATCCAGCTCTAAAAATTCACCTGGTTCCGAGCAATAGCTTGAAGAAGTCTTTCTTTGTCCTTGAATGAAGGCAAAGATTTCCGGAATTCCAGCATCGTCCGTCCCTCAGGGGATTCCTATTATTCAATCAAACAACTACTGCTTTAGCAGAAAGTTGTTGATGAAAAGATAAGAGGGGTGGAGTAAAGATGACTTCGTAATACCTGCCAGGTTCTCTGCATATTGCGCATCCGCATACTCCTCCTCTGAAGTACCTTCTCCATAACAGAACCATCGAGAAACGAATCAGAATTTTCATCGGGAAGTTCTTCAGTCTGTTTAGGAGGTTGAGAATCTGCTACACATTCATTAGCCTTTCCTGAGCTTAGCTGCTGTCTATCAAGGTGTTCCTGAAGGAGTCCCTCTACCCTTCTTTGCAAACTCAACGGAAGCACCACCTGCATGATGAGATGCATTACAGTTTCAGCATAAAACTACAAACAAAAATTGTGCCTTACGATTTCAGTAAACCAAGGGAGGCACTGTTACCTCCCGTTGTGGTCGCTTATCATCCAAATCTGGTCGGTAGTTAGGAAGAGGAACCTTGCTTGCAACAACCACTTTTCCGTAAATTTCACTGTTAAATTGGAACCAAGAATTGGGTGAGCACATAGCGCAAACAAACAAATAGGTTATTTGATTCCAATAAAGGACTGTTTTCTATACCTGTACAGTCCCATCCTCTTAGCAAGACTTGAGATCTGCTCATAATCTCTTCGATCCCTTTTGTCTCTGGAAACAATTTCTTGTTCACTATCATTGGCCAGCAGAATGCCTAACTTCCACTTCCACTCATCAACATTGGCCACAGAAGATGAAGCCTATAAAACCAATTTACGCTTGTATCAAATCATTTCCCAAGGATAAAGGATCAAACAGAAATTGTTCAAAAACTCTCCTTTACATCGTCATTCCACCAAACAATCTATCAACAAACACCTAAAGTTCCCATTTTGAGAAACTTATCTAAACAATTTACCAACTTGAACAAAACACGAACCTTATGTTCCTCGAACTCACACTCGTACTCATCATCCGAGAACTGTTCCGCAGTGTGCCCGATGAAACGACGACATATCGGGTCGTACAATCCCGTAACACCATCACCATTACGACTCGAAATCAGAAACGCCGGCGAACTAGTAGAGACCGGACCAACGATATAAGACCTGCATAAAGTTGGATTTCCTAATAGAGAGCGACTATGATGAATCTTGGTCGTCTGCCCCAAGAGGAGGCTTATTCGTTTTGTGAAACGCATTCTAGAAAACGAAATGGACGAAGAGGCATGGTTCTCAACCTCGCCGTCTTCACCGTTCACTTCTCGTTCTCCGGCAAAGGAATTTACTTTCTGCTTCTCTCAGTGCCCAATTCAACTGGGTTCTCTCCCAGACACAGATTATTGGTCAGACAAGATCGATTGAACTAAACCTTTCAGGTCTCTTTGTCTTCGAATCTAAAAGGGTTTAGGGTTTATGGATTTTGTGATTTGTTTGGACCGGACTATTTTTTGTTTCTTATGTTCAGGCTTATTGAGTTTTTTTTTTAATTCTTGTCTCAATAAAATAGAAATATTTGTCTCCAATAAAAACTATGATATAGAGGTCTTAAATATGACATCATCAAACTTTTTTTTTTTTTTTGAATTTATACATCATCAAACTTTATTAGATTGTGTAGAATATATCACTGTTACATAGTATATAATATCCATTCTTCGATTTACACAACTTCTATATCATTCTGGTTTGGTAGAAGAAGATGATGATGAAGAAGGAGACGAAGAGGAAGAAGAAGGAGAAGAAGAGCAGAAGGTATAAGAAACATAAGCTCCAAGAGCAAAGATAACAAGAGCAGCCACTCCTACATTCATCATCAACTTCTTCTCTTCACTTGTTATCTCTTTCCTCCTTATTTTCTCTATTATCCCTTTCCCCATTTTCTTTTCCTTCTCCACCAAGTTTCCTATTTTTTCTTCCGCTGACTTCACCACCTCGCCTACTCCAAACCCGGACTTGAGACCAGACCCGGACTCAGGTTTGGGAGTAGCTACGGGCCCGGATTTTGTATAGACCACTTCTGGAAGCTTCATTTCTTCTGGCTTTAGTATCTTCTCTTTTCCTCCAGATTCACCAACAGACTTTCTCTCCTGGATCTTCTTTAGTTTAGCTTCTTCCGAAAGCTTCATATCCTCAAGCTTCCTCTCCTCAAGCTTCCTTTCCTTAAGCTTCCACTCCTCAAGTTTCTCTCTTGATTCCTGAAGCCTCCTTGCCTCAGCCTTCTGGTCTGCTTTAGCTTCTTCTAGAAGCTTTGCCTCAGCCATCTCCTTTGCTTTAGCTCCTTCTCGAAGCTTCCTCATATCAGCCTCTTCCTTTGCTTTAGCTTCTTCTTGCAGCTTCCTAATTAGCGCCTCTTTCTCTTCCAGAAGCTGCCTCTTCTTCTGCTTAGCTTCTTCCTCTTCCATCTCTTTCCTTCTGGATTCTTCTAACAACCTCTTCTCCTCTAGCTTCGTCGCCTTCTCCAGAGCAGCAGCTTCAGTTTTAGAAGCTTCTGGAAGATAAGCCACCTTTGTGATCGTCTCCTTAGGCATGGTGATGGTGAGGACATTGTTCTTGAAGCTTCCATGGATCTTATCCACTAGACAATTCTGTGGAACAGTGAACACCTCGTTGAAACGGCTCCATTTTCGATTAGCCAAGGGACGTTCTCCCGTGATTTTTATCATCTTCGAGCTGTGCACATACGTTACTTTCATTTGCTCCTTTGCAAAACCTTTAAAAACCAATTCACATTAGAATTAAACAACCATAAAGTAGTCCAAATTACTATTTTGTATACCAACCTGGAAGGTCAATGTTGAGAATGGTGGCTTCAGGTTGATCTTTCCATTCTGATTTGGGGACGAAGTCCTCGTACTGAACCCCCAAGCCTGTTCCTTTCTGTTGTTGTCTCGCTGCCATTATCAATTATTTTCTTTCCTCTTTTCTTATGAACACTTTTGAATTGGTTACTTTGAGCTTTGATGATATTATTAGGTGTTTATTGCTCTGCATATAAATAAGACTTGAATTTCTGCAATACTTAGCCATTTTCTCTTCTGATATGCAATGGATATTCCTAGTTTTGCGGCTATGTCTTCTTGATCATCAAAATCTCTTCTTTTGTCTCAGGTCATCATTCATATGTTTCTTCTCCTACAAAGAAAGCATAATGATCTCTTGCTTTCTTCTCAAGTTTATTATGCCTTGTGATTTGTGTTCCCCAAATGACGTCAGTTTTAATCAGTTGAGAAGTATGTTATTTCCTTTTTTACCAAAATTTACCGGAATCAGTATATTTGATTCAGTTTCAAGAATGATAGATTTCAGAAGAGAATAATTGTCTGTAAAATTTCAAGAACCTAAATAGAAGAACGTTCCGGTGTAAATAACCAATAATGTTTCAGGTTGCAATAACTCTGAACATAACACGACACAGATTCAGGGTCTCTTTTGCTAGGCTAAGAACTAAGAAGAACAAAAAAAAAAACTCACTGGATCAGATCAGATAATCGAAAGAATCTATCTACTCCAAGCTTTTGTAAACTTTTCATCTTCTCAAAAGTCGGCTTAAGCTACACAAAAAAAAAAAAAAAAAAAAAAAAAGTTACCAGAAGAAATGTCAGATTCTCACCAATTTCTGTAGAGAAATCAAAACGGAAGTTGAAACTGGTGATGATACCTTGGGAAGATAAACAGACACAATGTAGCAGAAACAAGGACTGTGAATAAGCAGGGCTTTGTGCTAGTAGCAGAAGCTGAGGTTGACCTGTTTGCAATCAATAATAAGGGGTTAAGAACCTTAATCTTGTGTCAGAGTATACTGCAACAGATGAAACAGGAAGCTGTGTGAAGCATTTTACCTAGCAACAATGCTCGCAACAGACTCAGTTTCAAGACCAGACCCGTAAGCAAATAGCGGGTCATAATGTGAATCTCCGTAGCTCATAGGCAACTGCTCTGTGTTTCTGAACCATGTAACAGGAAGTTTTCCACTGAAGCCATGGTCCCCAAAGAGAGCATCAGTGATACCTTGGCCTTCTGTTCCTGGTAGCCACGCTGCAACCAATGCCTCAATCGATGCAACGTAAGGTTCCATCACTATTGGTCTCCCTGAAATGACCACAACCACACATTTGACAGCCTGACAAGTGGAGCTGATAATCGCTGGACCGGGGTCAAGCATAGTTAGCTTGTCGCTGTCTCCAGCTGTCTCTGCATATGGAGGTTCACCAACAGCAATGATTGCATAAGAAAAGTTGTTCGATTTGATGAATTCCGCATCCGGGTTTTCACGGAAGACAACTTCAGTGCTTTGATCAACAGCTGATTTTACAGCGCCAAGAAGCGTAGTCCCTGAATCAGAAAAAAGGTACAGTATATTCATTGAGGAAATGATCGTCAACTATGTCATTCATCTTTGCTCAAGATTTTTGTTACAAAGCATAGACAGTCACAGACAAGATGATAGAACTTGTATAATCTGCAATCAGAGTTGCACAACGTACCTCTCGTGTTCTTGTTACCACTAAATCCTTGCCAAGTTATGGTCCAACCACCACACTGATAACCTAAATTATCAGCGTGAGTGCCAGCTACTAGGATCTTTGAAGTCTTCCTGGGAAGTGGGAGCATAGGATTGGTTTTGTTCCCGTTTTTCAGCAGCACAAGGGATTTTCTAACAGCCTCCCTTGCCAAGTCTCTGTGTGCCTAATAGAAATTGAGAACATTCCATCAAGACTTTGTAGTACTTGCAACAGATTCTAGCTCAGGATTATTAGGCACTGACCTGGCTTCCCAGTTCATTGGAAAAGCTGTAATCAGCCAAAGGGTTCTCAAAAAGACCCATGGTGAACTTGACAAGCAGGATTCTTCTAACGGCATCATCAATCCGAGTGACAGGAATTGAATTATTCTTCACCAAGGACGTAAGATCATTGACAAACTCGGTAAAGTTGAAGGGGACCATGACCTGCATGTTATTTCATTAGCTAACACAGACATAAGTAACATTTTCCTATTTCAGTCCAGGAATGTCTGTGAAGTTTGAAATACCAACCATATCAATTCCAGCTTGAATTGCAGCCCGGACGGAAGCTGTGTAGTGCGTATGCGGTGGTGAGGAAATCTTATCAACACCTTGCCAATCCGAGATAACAAAACCCTGCACATCATAGAGATGATAAGTTGGAATTAGCATTCAAAATCAACTTCTTGATCTAAGAATTCACAAATGCTCTATAAAAGTTCTATTCAAGACACTACAAAATACATATAGAAAGAGTAATATTCATTCAGAAAGACTACTGCCAGAACACAGAGCATGTGTGTTGAAGTTGTGGCTGACATCGAGGAAAAAAGTAAGCAGACCTTAAACTTAAGGGTACCCTTAAGATACCCTGTGATAAGCTCAGTATTTGCATGCATCTTCTCACCATTCCAGCTGGAATATGAAACCATCACCGTGGAAACACCTTTGTAAATTGCATCAGCATAAGCGGGCATGTGAACGCTAAGAAGACCGTGTAAATCAGTCACAGTGTTGTTCTCGTTTACTCCGCGGGTTGTCCCACCATCTCCCACGTAATGCTTGGCACAGGCTGCAACTTTATCCCTATCAAAATAACACGCATGAAAGAACGAACACACTTTTGTAAGGCTCATACAACACAACCAAATTAGCAAAAGCCTCACCTGCCACCAACGAATGGAACTCCGTGCTTATAGTTGGAAGGAGGCTCTCCTTGTAAACCAAGTATGACATCCGTCATGTCTTCCACGACTTTGTGATCCTCGCTGTAGCTCTCATAACACCTACCCCATCTTGGATCTCTACAAACCTACAAAAAGCGAGTGAGAAACAACTTTAACAAATGTCCAGAGTACCAAAGATATGAAAAGTTATAGGATCCAGAATACAGAAAATTTACTGCAATGCAAGGAGCAAATGTGTATGGAATTCCAGTGGCTCTGACTTCGACTGCAGTTGCTGCTCCAATCCTCTTAACAAGATCAGGATCCCTGTGACTCAAATCTATCAGCAGAAGAAATATAGACAGCATTCATAAAAACAGAGATGGGAAACATGCAAAATCAAATAAACGTAATAGCTAGTACTTGCCTGGTGGCTCCAAGACCAACATTGTGAGGGAAAATAGTAGCGTTATAGACATTGTTATGCCCGTGAACGGCATCAATGCCGTATATCATAGGAATTCCCAAACGACTAACTAGAGCTCCCTTTTGATACTCATTTATCATATCAACCCAATTCTGAGCAGTTGCCTCAGGAAGTGGAGCACTCCCCCCACCACTCAATACACTGCCTGTGCAGAACAAAAAGACATCTTCAATTTTCAAGTTTCACAAATACAGACACTGAATACCAAGTCAAATTATGCAGCGTATCTAGTTCTTTAATAACAAGATGATGAGAGACTTAAGTCAAATGAAAGCAAAAACTGAATGAAACCCTCAATTCACCTACAAACTCTGAACAATACCAATTCAATTTTCTAAAGAAACCATCCAAGATGTCCAAAATTAGAGAACCAAAAAGTAGTTTAAGCATGAATCATTCCACGTTGTGACCATAAATTAAGATGACAGAATGAGGCATAAACATAAAGAAACCTAAAGAAATGGCCTGTGATTCTATATGCAAACAAGCTAAAGTATTGAAGAACATAAGAAATAAATGAACCAACTAAATTAGCGAACCAAGTAATCAGATTTCTAGAAATCTCCAAGAAAGATTGTTCTTTTACATACCGATGAAGTAATCTCTCATAATGTTGACAGTAGCAACACTTCTATCAATCTGCACCATCTGACCAATCTTCTCTTCCAAAGTCATTCTACCAAACAAATCGGCAACTCGATCTGACACCGCCTGTTTGGGGTCCTTGTACAACACATACTCTCCATCCCCATAACAAGAAACCCACACACACATCCATAGAAGAAGCCCAACGATTCTTACTGAATCTCTGCTCATCTTCGTAACAGGGGAAACCTCTGGAAAAACAACAAAGACAGAAACTCAAGATAAGAAAGACTTGTCACTTCTCAGCTTAGAAATGTCTTTAAAAACAAAAGAAGCACCCAATTTAAAGATACCTTGATGCTTATCAGCAGGCAAACAAGAAACAAATAAAGCAATCTTTATTCATCAGTGACAAGAAAGAAGAAGAAAAAGTAAAAACTTTATTGAGATTTACTGTTCCAGTTTCAACAGAGATTGAACAAACCCACGATTCCGTAAGTTATCTTTTCTTTCTTTTCCCAAACGAATCTATATACAAAGTCTGCCTAATACAAGATTCAAGCTAACCAAAAAAAAGGGTAAAAGCTGAAAACATGAAACCAGAAGAAGTTCACATTTCCGCAAGATCCCAACAGTAGAGAATGGAGGAAGAAAGAAGAACTTACAGGTGAGTTAGTTAGGCAGAGCAAGACCAGAAAATATCTGATTCTTCTTCGCTGAGAATTTATATGAAGAAATAAAGTGAAAATAAAAAGAGTAGTTAATAAACGCTTTTAAGCAGATTGAGGAAGAGAGAGAGAGAGACGTTGATGCGGTTTTGTGTTGTTTTATTGGGACGTGGGGTTGGCTCACGTTTTTCCACAAAAACATCTGTCTGCATAACGACGAACAAAGCGGCGTCGTTTCCTTTTTTTTTTTTCTTTCAGATATATTTATTTTTTTTATTACTGAAAAAATATCGCACTTGCTTTAACGCACCTTGGACACGTGTCAGTAGGCGGGGGAATCAGATTCCTCGACTCTTATCTCACGCTAAACCGGAGATACTACGCCTCCGGCCACCGCTACTTCTATCTCCATGGCCTCCGTCGCGTACATCTTCTGCAGTCTCCGAGCTACTCCAGTCGCCGCTCTGTATATCCACCGCCGTAAAAAACTTTCCTTTTTCCTCTCCGATTATTCTTCTGTCGACTTTGTCTCCATCCTCGGTTACATAGACGTTGTGAAGTTTGTTAGCTGTGATTTTTCTATTGGATAGAATCTATATATAATAAGAGCATTAGATAAAGTTTCTGACGAGCTTAACTGATTCTAATTTTGTGTATCATCCGCATTGCTGCTGATTCTTTTTCTCTGGCTTCAAAGGTTGAGGCTCATAGATTATTGGTTTGTGTTTTTGCTTATGAACACATCCTGATGTTCATTGATGGGAAAGAATAATGTCTCAGGAAAGAGCACATTTTTCCAAGGTTCATATCTTAATTTTCATGTTATAGAAACATATGATTTCAAGAGTATCTACTTGTACCTCATGATAAGCCTTGCCCCTTCATAATTGTGAGGCCTTATTATTAAGTGACGGGAGGAACTGAGGAATTATTGTGTTTAAAGCCGAGAATCTGTTTGATATGGAAAGATCTCTTGCGGTTCTCTTCTTGAGTTTCCAAACTCCAGTTGAGATCCCTGATGTTAGCAAATGGATTTCTAGAATATGACGACATCTGATGCTCGGAACAGAAAGCTTGGTCAGCCAATGATTGAGCCAATGTAGGTGTGTCTTCTCGCATTAGTCAATTAGACGGTTTCTTACTTGTGGATGTGCATCCGTTTATGTTTCACTTGGTGCACAATCATATATCTGATATCGAATTGTGCTCATGCAGCTGTGGGATTTAGTGGTGGCGAAAAGATGCTCAATCATATATTTGATATCGAATCTCTGTTCTAAGGATCATCTGTTCTTGCACGTCCTTGAGTTGGCTATACTGGATGAATTGATCGAGTGTTGGATGTTTACTTGATCTTCTTCAGGAAGTGGCAGAGGCGGTGAACATACATCAAACCAAGTCTCATACACATCATAGTGAGTGTCTTTGCCACAAATCATATCTTCTTGAACATCAAACTCGTCTCCACCATAATTTGGTTGCAGGTGCCAAGATTAGTCTTAGTCTAGGTTTTGATCTACAATAAAAGCTGTGGTCGGCTGGAGTAATTAGGGTTAAACATAAGGACGAAGACAAGAATGTGTAGATCATGTGATTTGTTAAACCTTTAACATGTGGATGTTTTATTTTAATGTCTGCTCTTTAATATGTGGGTTTCGTTTGCATAGTTTTTAACCTCCGGGTTTTATCTTTCAAAATTAATAAATGATGGGACCATTTAAAAAGGATATTAGGACTCCAGAAAGTAAATTGATTTTATGGAATATCACCTTTTGACCTCAAAGTTTTAATATACTAATTAAATACCCTTCCATTGGAAAGAGTTTTTCTAATTCGTTGCCAAGATTGAAGAAGAGGGTGGACTTGCAAAAACAAAGTTAATTAAAAGAGAGTTAAGACAAATCTCAGCGCAAAACTCGGCGGCGATAGATAATCAAAACAAAAGAAACGCGTTTTTCAAACTGGTTCAATCTTCTTCTTCGTCTTTCTTCATCGTCTTCTTCTCTACAGACTCTTGACTCTCTCATTAAATTAACAAATGTCCCTACGGTTTATGCAAGTGTAGTGCTATTAAACTATCCCTTTTATTTTCCCACCCAACCCAATTTATTTTCTCATTCTTTCTCTTTACTCTTCAGATCTCTCTGTTTCTTTCTCTTTGTTGTTGCCTGGGGATGATTTCTACTCTCTCTGGGTGTTTGGTTTCGTTCATTGGCGACTTTCTCCTTTCTGGGTTCGTTTAAAGTCACGATTTTTCCGATACCCTTTTGATCTTTCTTGCTATTTCTCACCTCTGTATAAGCTAGCTCTCTGCTATTTTCCCTCACCCAAGTTGGGTTTACCAGTTCAGCTGTGTAGAAGATATTGAATCATCTGAGAAGTCCTAGGTTTGATGTCTGATGGTTTAAAGATAGAAAGGATTTGACTTTTATCACATTAGGAATGAGATTGGATTGTTTTGAGGTTATTGTGATCAGATCTTGATGCTATTTCTGGAGAAAGAGATTAATAGAAGTTTAGATGGGTAATACTTGTGTTGGACCAAGCAGAAATGGCTTCTTGCAATCTGTTTCAGCTGCAATGTGGCGGCCAAGAGATGGAGATGATTCGGCTTCCATGAGTAATGGAGATATTGCAAGTGAAGCTGTTTCAGGTGAGCTTCGATCTCCATTATCTGATGAAGTCCAGAATAAACCTCCTGAACAGGTCACAATGCCCAAGCCAGGGACTAACGTCGAGACCAAGGACAGAGAGATTCCACCTGAAAGCAAGCCTGAAGCGCTAGAGGAGATAAACCTTGAGTCCAAACCAGAGACTAAGCAGGAGACCAAGTCAGAGACCAAGCCGGAGACAAAACCTGATCCTCCAGCTAAACCTAAGAAGCCTAAACACATGAAGAGAGTGTCAAGTGCAGGGCTTAGGACTGAGTCAGTGTTGCAGAGGAAGACTGAAAACTTCAAGGAATTCTATTCCTTGGGAAGGAAACTCGGACAAGGGCAATTTGGGACGACTTTTCTATGTGTGGAGAAGACTACAGGAAAGGAGTTTGCGTGCAAGTCGATTGCTAAGAGGAAGCTATTGACTGATGAAGACGTTGAAGATGTGAGAAGGGAAATTCAGATAATGCATCACTTGGCTGGTCACCCCAATGTTATATCCATTAAAGGAGCTTATGAGGATGTCGTGGCGGTGCACCTTGTAATGGAGTGTTGTGCAGGTGGCGAGCTTTTTGACAGGATCATTCAACGCGGTCACTACACAGAGAGGAAAGCGGCTGAGCTCACTAGAACAATAGTTGGGGTTGTAGAGGCTTGCCATTCTCTTGGTGTTATGCATCGAGACCTCAAGCCCGAGAATTTTCTGTTTGTTAGTAAACACGAAGATTCCCTCTTGAAGACGATTGATTTTGGACTCTCCATGTTCTTTAAGCCAGGTTTGCATTCACTGTTACTCATCTTAAAACATCCACTTCCGGATTTGGTCTTTAACGTGAATAGTGTGATCCTTGTCGATCAATGATATCTGAACTCGATTCCCTTCCTCCTTGCAGACGATGTTTTTACAGATGTTGTTGGTAGCCCATATTATGTTGCTCCAGAAGTTCTTCGAAAGCGTTATGGCCCTGAAGCTGATGTCTGGAGTGCTGGAGTGATTGTGTACATTTTATTAAGCGGAGTTCCTCCATTCTGGGCTGGTAAGAATTGTATATAGACAGATAAGAGATTTGTCACTTTTCCTAACTAGGCTCTGAACAACATCTTTAATTTTTTTGTTTCTTTGAACATTCAGAAACCGAACAAGGTATTTTCGAACAGGTTCTCCACGGTGATCTTGACTTTTCGTCCGATCCATGGCCAAGCATATCTGAAAGTGCAAAGGATTTAGTGAGGAAAATGCTTGTCAGGGATCCCAAGAAAAGGTTAACTGCCCACCAAGTATTATGTAAGTTATTTTGATCTAAAACCTTTCTCTTCCAGTTAGAGCGCTGTGATCTCTTTCTGTTAATTCCATTGAGCATAGATTTCACTACATGAATAAAGTGTGTTGTTACGTAGACTGCATATGTACCATCGTTCTATCTCTTATGGAGTTGTGCTTCTTCTCAGGTCATCCGTGGGTTCAAGTCGACGGCGTGGCTCCAGACAAGCCTTTGGATTCTGCTGTTCTGAGCCGTATGAAGCAGTTTTCTGCAATGAACAAGTTCAAGAAAATGGCTCTTAGAGTAAGCAACTTTTCAATGCTAAACAAAATTTAAAACCATATGAAAAGAAGTTCCTGTCATCAACATAAGATAGCTACATTTACCCACTCTTCTTCTTGGTATGTGGAAAGAAAGAGACGATGCAGATTAAGTTTCTCTCTTTATGCCTTTTGCAGGTCATTGCTGAGAGCTTATCTGAAGAAGAAATAGCCGGCTTGAAAGAAATGTTTAATATGATAGATGCGGACAAGAGTGGTCAGATAACTTTCGAAGAACTGAAAGCAGGACTAAAACGAGTAGGGGCGAATCTCAAAGAGTCCGAAATTCTCGACTTGATGCAAGCTGTAAGTTTTAACCCGCTTGCTAGTTTGTTATCCGAGAATGAAAGTCCCCCATATACTTGCAAATCTATTTAATCCAGCGTTTCTCCTAACTATAACTATGGAATGGGCTTGTTATAATCCAAAATTACTCTGCTGGTTCTGGTTATTTACTTCTGCGTTTTTGCTAGGATATCCAAGTAATCTGGTATCTCTCTCATGTATATATAATTCAGGCTGATGTGGACAACAGTGGAACAATAGACTATAAAGAGTTCATAGCTGCAACATTGCATCTAAACAAAATAGAGAGAGAGGACCATTTGTTTGCAGCCTTTACATACTTTGACAAAGATGGGAGCGGCTATATCACCCCGGACGAGCTTCAACAAGCTTGTGAGGAGTTTGGTGTTGAGGATGTCCGCATAGAAGAACTGATGCGCGACGTTGATCAAGACAACGTAAGTTCCTTTATACCTTTTATCATCTCATCCTAATTTTAAAATGACTTGAATACTTCTCAAAAATGATCAAATTTCAATGGATTATATATCATTTTACTCATAGGAATCTCACTTATATGATCCTCTTATTTCCTTGCATTGTTAAAACTACACTCCCCTTGCAGAGTTTTCATGTCTCTTCTCTCTGAAAAACTTGGCCGAGTGAGTATGATTCTTGTTAAACCTAGGGGAATAGTAGAAACTCTCTTTCCTGGAAACGGTGAAGTAAACCTATGTGTTGTAACCAATGTTGAAATCGGTTATGGATTGATACATTGGAACCGCTAGTATCCCATGAGAATTTCTTCAACAGCTTCTGAAACACTTGTTTAGTAATTTGGTTGAATGTTGGGAATGTTGAACATTTGAATTGTTGTTTGCAGGACGGGCGAATAGACTACAACGAATTTGTGGCAATGATGCAGAAAGGAAGCATCACAGGAGGACCTGTGAAAATGGGTCTAGAGAAAAGCTTTAGCATTGCTCTTAAACTCTAGTTTCAGTCTATTCAAAAGAACAAAACTAAAGCCAAGACAAAGAGTTTTCTGATAATATACGATTGATTGTTGTTGAAGACATATATGCACACAGCCAAGATTTCTCTTCTTGCCCTCTTCTGGATTCTCTCAATCTTTTGGATGAGGTTTTGTCTTAGACTTGTTTTGGAAACTTTGTTGTATTGCGTTACTTCTTGAGCAAATATAGTCTTCTAACATTTGGCCATCGAATCTGCCAGAGGTTAACAAACCACTATTTCTTGTCTGTAAATTCAACGAGTCATAAAACTTGAATACGATTTGGGGAAGATCTTGATGGAAGTGTTGGAGAAAAGAACTTGACTCAACTTCCTAATCCTAAACACGTATTGATTTGGAGATCTTTATTTTCCTTCCATTAACATAATTTATTTGGTTTGTGACTGGAAAAAACCAAGGATCCACCTTGTAATTTGGAGGCAAAAATTAGAAAGGTAAGAAGAAAACAAAGGATGTAATTTATCTGTAATAAGAAACAAAAACTAAATTATGAACCATTAAAAATTTAAAACTTAACCAAGTGTTAAATTTACAATACGTGAAAAGCATGTTAAACTTATGACACCACAAAACTTCAGACCAAAAGAACGGGATGTTAAGTTGATTTGTCTTTAACGTATTTAAATTTAACACTTAGTACAAAAATAATTTGTATAGTAAAAAAATAGTTTTAAGAAATTAGTTTACGTAGTAAAAATATTTGCAAAAAACCCATAAAAATCAGTCTAAGTGTTAAATTTACTTGCGTGAAAAGCGGTTGGACTAATAACACTCATTACGGACCCGTCGGATTGGACGGGATGCTTAGTCCGGTTTGTTTTCAATTGCATTGAAATTTAACACTTAGTTTTTCTTAAGAACAAAAATATTTTGTATAGTAAAAAATAGTTTTAAAAAATTAGTTTACATAATAAAAATATTTGTAAAAAAAACTTAAAAATAGTCTAAGTGTTAAATTTACTTGTGTGAAAAACGGTTGGACTAATAAAACCTCTTACGGACCCGTCGGATGGGACAGGATGCTTAGCCCGGTTTGTTTTCTATTGCATTGAAATTTAACACTTAGTTTTTTTTTTAAAATCAAAAATAATTTGTATAGTAAAAAAATAGTTTAAAGAAATTAGTTTACATAATAAAAATATTTGTAAAAAAAACCTTAAAAAATAGTTTAAGTGTTAAATTTACTTGCGTGAAAAACGGTTGGACGAATAACACCTCTTACGGACTCATCGGATGGGACGGGATGCTTAGCCCGGTTTGTTTTCAATTGCATTGAAATTTAACACTTAGTTTTTTTTTTAAACAAAAATAATTTGTATAGTAAAAAAATAGTTTAAAGAAATTAGTTTACATAATAGAAATATTTGTAAAAAAAATCTTAAAAAATAGTCTAAGTGTTAAATTTACTTGCGTGAAAAGCGGTTGGACTAATAACACCTCTTACGAACCCGTCGGATGGGACGGGATGCTTAGCACGGTTTGTTTTCAATTGCATTGAAATTTAACACTTAGTTTTTAAAAAAAAACAAAAATATTTCGGTTAATCAAAAAAATTTAGTTAAAAATCGAAAAAATTTAGTTTTTTAAAAAATCCTTTGGTATCTTATTATATAAAATAAAATAAAAATATAATGTATAAATATAATAATATATATACGTAGTAAAAAAATAGGTTATTTTAGTGTTTTATTTTAAATATAATTGAAAAATTGGAACAAGTAGTGGAAGAAATAACTTACAGCGCATGGGTTGACGATAGTGTTGTATAACTTGGAATAACCTAAATTTGAATAAGACGAAAAAGGGGAAAGGATTAATTAATGGTTGAGGGATGAATAATAATACTAATAAACTTAGGAATAGGAGAAAACAAAGAAAAGCAGAGAGAATTTTGAGATTACTTACAGATCAAGAAAGAAAAGCAGAGAGGATTTTGAGAGATTGTGACTAGTCGAACGGTTGATGAATGGCTTTGCTCACTGTCGGTGTGACTCTGCGGCTGTGACCTAATCCCCGACGATTGAGACTTGTTCTCTCCGGTGACTTGACGACGCTGCTGCCTCACCACCACGGCCACGGCCACTAACGAGAGATGGATATGGATTAGAAATCAATCGACAAAATCCCAGTAAAAAGCAAACGAAACTCGTTTTGGATCACACACTAACTTACTCAGTAAAAATCAAATCGATCATAGCTTTAGAAAAGATGATACCACAGACTTGTTCATGTATGTTTTTGCTATCGTCGCCATTAGAACACTCTCTCTTTTTATTTTGGTCTGTGATAAGATTTTGATTTCTCGAGGAAGAACTAAAATACTCAACATCTCTTCTTATTTATAAAAAGAGGCTGAAAAAGGAAATTCAGAAGAAAAAAAAAAGGAAATATATTTGTTAGCAGAAAAAAGGAAATTTCTTTAGTTATTATATATCCGTTATCAGAAAATTAAAAAGGAAATCACTCAATGAAAAAAAAAGGAAAGGTTTGTTACGAAACTTTAATTACGTTTTATAACAACGACATCGTTTGGAGGATTCATAGCAACGACGTCGTTAGAAGGATGGTGATGATGTCATCTGATTAGAATGATTAGGTTTCATTGACAGAGGAGTCAACGTGAGAACCTCTGTGTCAATTGGAGGTTTTTGGTTGGAGGATAATTTGCTCGCATTTGATTTGGTGCGTAACAGATTAGGTTTGAGTGCTTCATTGGTGACAATACATCCTCTGCTTTTGGGAATTTGATTGTGAAGAAACCAAAGAAAGAGAAAATTGCCGCTTTCAAAGAAAACCAAAGGTAGAGCCGCTTCATTGGTGACTTGAGAGTTTTCTACTTGGTTTATTTGAAAGTTAAAATAACTACATAATTGCTTTCAAAAAAATCATAAACTTATGTACCATTTTTTTAGCTTATCTTATTGTTGATATGTTTTTTAGCTAATTTAGATTAATTTTGTTAACATAAATACCTAACTTACTTCTTTCTCTTTTTTTTCTTTGCAGGAAAAATATAGAAGTGGGTCTCACAATCAACTTATTTCTCTAAAAATAAATAATTTAAAGCGTGCGTTTGTTGTTGACATCAAAAAGTGTTCATCTCTGGGTACGACTTCTTAATTTATAATATTATTAAATTGTTTTTATTTAAATTAACTGAGTAAATTGTCTATTTCAAAGCTTCGTCTCTACCCCTTTAAAATTTCCTAATTTCAGTCCACAAAACGTGATCATCATTAAACTGTATCATAAAGTTTTATTTGTGTAGGGGTCCAATTGTTCTAAAGCAAATATGCTGGTTCGTGTTTAAAGTATTGTTTGAAAAACTCCAAGTACAATAGTTTACTTTTTCTAATTTTTATTGAAAATGAATCATTAACATTTGTACGTGTAAAGTGAGTTTTTCCGGATTTTCAATATATTTCTACAAAAATGAACACATCAATATAAATAAACATATATGCAACCTAAAACACAATCGAAATATAGAATGTACGTGTTATTACTTATCAGTTTTTGTTATAACAATTACTTACTTAGTTAACCCTTAAAAACATCTAAGAAATACCCATCACATAAGAATATATTTATAATTTTTCACGCTGGATTGAAATGTAATTTTGTTTTCCATTACAAGAGAAGTAAAAAGCAAAAAGGGATCATGGGAGCATGAGTTAGTGTAGGGACTATTAACTTCAAGGCAAATGACATATGGTTAGGACTTAGGAGCTAAATCTTTATGAATTAGGACATACCTAACTTTTCTTCTTCTTACCACTTACTTAAACACCTATAAGTATTATCCTTCATGAACAACATTAAAAACCTTATCTTTCACATGGATTGGACAAAATAATATAGATTAGCTATAAGATTTCTAATTAGTTAGCACTAATTAAAAATAAAACCTTTATCAATTTTCTGAGTACAGACAGTGCCGGCTCAACAGTATTATAGGCCCTTAGAATTTTTTTTTTTTGTGTTCTTTGTGTTATATAAAAAAATTGTATGATATTTTTATTAAAAAGTTAATTATTAAAACTAAAAACAATAATAAAAAAATTTATAGGCCCTTTTAAATTTTATTTTTATGTTGTAATTTAAAATTTTAATACTTTTATAAAAAAGAAAAATTAAAATGGGCCCCTTAATTATTTGAGCACGGGATTGGACCCTTGGCCGTCGTACGATTCGCCCCTATTTGAGCCGCACTTAGTACAGAACAATTTCATATGACAGAAGATTGGTCGAAATTATTTGTATAGACAATTAGTGCGAGATGCATATTAAAGTCATACTTGTGAGTTTGTGATCAAGATTTAAAGAGCCTCTAGACTCTATTATAGATATGAATCCTTGCTACTGGCTGCAATTTAAAGAACATTGTGGAAACAAAATTATTTGAAAATCTAGTCAAAACGTATTGATAAGATAGCTGACAAAAGTTTTGCCCACAAAAAAAAAAAAAAGATAATATAATTATTACTTTTGACTTTATAATAGAAAAGAAAAACAAACTAGTAATAAATTCAGCCATAAAAATCCAACTTTACTCAAAAAATAAATGGCCGTTTTTACTGGTTATAAAAATTATTGTGTTTATCCATAAATGCCATAAATATTGACTTATTCCTCAAAATACGATATATTAAACCGGATAATCTTATAAATCTCAACAATAATAAAGACAATTAATAAAAGTAAACTACTTGAAAATTGTAGTTTTCACATAGATACCAAAAAAGAAGGTCATCGACTCATCACACAAGAAATCAGCTAATTTTGGTTTTGAGTTAATTATATTTCTCAAGAATAGGAATTATATAAAACGATATCATATGTAATTAAAAACTAAATAACCAAATAAGACTTTATAGCATACAAAGACGTATGCTACATCCTCTGTTTCACCTGCTCTCAAAATTCATTTTTCTGTAGTATTATTAAATAAATAATAAAAACAATTTGTCAAACATAATCTTAAAATATTAATTGTATTATTTAATTATTTTAATCAACAATTCTATATTACCGGCTTTCTCATTCTCTCTCTATAAGGGTTGACTCTTAAAGAAACCAAACCCAGAGATTCTCCTTCTCTCTACTCTTCTCTCTCTTTTCTCACTTTCTTTCTTCAAATTTCAAATATTTTGCGTCTGAATCACACCGCGTCCACCAAATCCTCCATGCCCATCTCTTAAAATCCGATTCTTTCCTCCGCAAATCTCGATTACTCCAATACCCTTTTCTCTAAGATTCGTCCTTATCCCAAATCTTTAGGCTTTGTTAGCCACTTGTGAATTGTATGGTGGTCAAAATGAAACAGATCATGCGTTGGCCACCGTGGCCTCCGCTCTTCGCCGTCAAATTCGACGTGATCGTCGTTGTTCACAAGATGGATGGTTTGTTGGATTCCGATTGTGATGGCGATGATAGTACTGATCAGAGTCAGCGAGGAGGGACTATAAGGAAGAGACCTGTTGTTGAGATCAAGTGGAAAGGACCTAAATCGGTTACTCTCAAACGCTCCGTCGTACGGAATTTCACCGAAGAAGGTGGATTTCGCGGCGATGGCGTCGTTGAATGGAACGAAGAGTTCAAGAGGGTTTGCGAATTCTCTGTTTACAAGGAAGGATCGTTTCTTCCATGGATCGTTTCTTTAACCGTCTTGAGTGTTAGTCTCTCTCCCTCTCTCATCTTCTTTGAAATCGTTGACTTTGATGTCTGAATGATTAGGGTCCGTATAAAGCTTGTATCTTTGCTTAGGTCCTCTGTAGTTTAGCTCCAATGTAAAATTAGGGATTTTTTGGAACATATATTTAGATTTTGTGTATGGGTTTTGTTATATAGGGACTGAATCAAGGATCGAAGGAGAAAGTTCGTAGCTTTGGAAAGGCATCACTGAACATTGCAGAACACTTTTCATTGATGAAAGAAGATGATGTTCAAGTCAAAGTGCCTCTGACGAATTGTGGCTCATCATCTGTTCGAAGTCCATGTCTTCATGTGCGTTAGTTGTTTCCTTATAAGATAGTTCTCTGTGTTTATCATTGTTTCATTTCTCTAACCATTTGTAATATCTGTTTCGTGTTGCAGATATCACTTCAGTTTTCTCCTAAAGAATCATTGCCTGAAAGACAGAGATCTGCTCTTCCTGTTCTATGGTCTCCTCTTTCCGCAGAGGCTGAGAAAGCTGAGTCTGTTGTTAAAGTAGGCCTGAGAAAGATGAAAACCTTCAACAGTTGCATGTCTAATACTCAGGCATCGGAAAAGGAGACTGAGAAAGATGGAAGCAGCGGAAGCGGAAGTGAAGGCAAAAGTCCGGAGAGAAATCTTGATTCTGACTCTACTTATCCTTTTGATACTGATTCTCTAGATGAAGGTGATGCTGCGGATGAATTAGAAGAGAACAAAGAGAATGAAAGTAGCTTAGCTGATCCAGTTAATTACAAAACACTTCGATCTGCTAATTGGGCTAGAGGCTCATTTCATACTGATACAAACCCCGAATACGAGGATTTGATATATTACAGCCACCGCAGTCCATTAACAGAGACCGGACATTACGGTGATGAGGTTTCAAATGATGTAGTAAGCTTGGAGCAGGCTAAAGGACAAATGTCTAAGAAGAGAATGTTATCTTGGAAGAAGAGAAAACTCAGTTTTAGATCTCCTAAACAGAAAGGCGAACCTCTTCTTAAAAAGGATTGTCTTGAAGAAGGAGGTGATGATATCGATTTTGACCGCAGACAACTAAGTTCATCCGATGAGTCTAACTCTGATGTAAGTACATCGACTACGTTTATTTATAGTTCTCGGTTTTCATAATATATTGTTTTTTAACTCTTGGTTGATTCTCTTGCAGTGGTATAGGTCTGATGATGCAATCATGAAACCATTATCCCAGTTTGGAGATGATGATTTCGTTGTTGGTAGTTGGGAAACCAAAGAAATTATAAGCCGTGATGGGCTGATGAAACTCACGGCTCGAGTATTTCTCGCATCAATTGATCAGAGAAGCGAGAGAGCTGCTGGAGAAAGCGCCTGCACAGCCCTAGTTGCAGTGATGGCACATTGGTTAGGATCCAACCGAGACATAATCCCAACAAGGTCAGAGTTTGACAGTCTTATCAGAGAAGGATCATCCGAATGGAGAAATATGTGCGAAAACGAGGAATACCGGGAACGGTTTCCAGACAAACATTTCGATCTCGAGACGGTTCTCCAGGCAAAAGTCAGACCCATCTGTGTAGTCCCTGAGAAATCATTCATCGGGTTTTTCCATCCAGAGAAATCAGAGGAAGAAGACGCTAGTCTAGATTTTCTCAAAGGTGTAATGTCCTTTGACAGTATCTGGGAAGAGATCATGAAGCAAGAACCAGAAGAGTCGGCATGTGAACCTGTGATCTACATTGTAAGCTGGAATGACCATTTCTTCGTACTCCTCGTGAACCATGATGCTTATTACATCATAGACACGCTTGGAGAGAGGCTCTATGAGTGTTGCAACCAAGCGTATGTCTTGAAATTTGACAAAGATGCAGAGATCCAAAGATTACCATCTGTCGTCAAAGACAACAAAGCCGACATGGGAAACCAGAAACAAGGTGGTAAGACCAAGTCTGAGCAACCGGAAAGATCAAAAGAGTCAGATGAACAAGAAGTAGTAGTGTGTAGAGGTAAAGAATCATGTAGAGAGTATATAAAGAGCTTTCTGGCCGCGATTCCGATACAGCAAGTTAAAGCTGATATGAAGAAAGGACTAGTTTCGTCTTTGCATCACCGTCTTCAAATAGAGCTTCACTACACAAAACACCTTGATGACCACCAAGCCAATCTGCTTGAATCCTGTGCAACCAAAGAAACTGTGTCTGAAGCTGCAGTGTCTGTGACAGTGGCTTGGTCATTGGCGAGCCAATTCAGCAATAGTGGTGGGTTTGGTTGCGAAATGGCTGAGCTTTTGGGGGTAAAAGTTTAAGAGAATTGTATAGAGAAAAGGAGTTTCCCTTTGTGTGAATTTTGATGTTTATAACATGATAACCGTCTTGCTGTTTTTCTGGCTAATTTGATGCTCATAATGTCTTCTTCTGTGGAGAGAGACTTTTCCTCCTCTCCTAGACACCAATAATTTGTATTTAGGAAATTTACCAGAGTTATTATAAGTATTTAATAAAATCGGTAATTGTATTTTTCAAAAGATATTGGCTCCAAAGCCATAAATCTACCTAGACATCCATCTAAATAAAATTATAAATTTTAATTTATATAAAATAATCATTCAATACAAATTTATATTTATTTGTAGCTGGTATCACAGCTACAATGTTCCTTGTCTGTCATTGAAAAGTTATCAAAGGTCATGTGAAAAATAGATGATGTATTATATTATAGGAATGTATATAGTAATTAAAACCTAGCCATATAATTCACATGATAATGGGCCGAGTTTTGAAAATTTTACAAAAAGGGTAATTTTGTAGGAAGAGAGGGACAGAGTGGGACAGATCTCGAACTTTCAGATTCGGGGAGATTAAGCTATTGAACTTCCATTTCGTGGAGAAATAAGTATTTAACTTCCTTTTCATAGACATATAGACCGAGGTCAAAGAATGGGTTTTATCTGGCGTGATAAGCATACTTCTCATGCAAATAGATCTCTTTTTTTCGAAAAAAGTTTAATCGACTTCTTCTTCTTCTTCGGCTTGTGTCTGTAGCTTAGCATCATCATCTGATTATAGCGTTTGAAGGAGAAAGATGAAGAGAATCTTTGGTGCGAAGAATAACAAAGAGCCTCCACCTTCTATTCAGGATGCCTCTGATCGGGTTCCTCCTCTTTCTCTCTCGTTTCTTTCAGTTTCATTGTAGAGAAGGATTGGTATAGGGTTCTTCGAGAGCCGTTGTTTTCTGTGTTTGGAGTTTAGATGGGTGAGATTGATCATAGATGATGAACTTTGATTGATTGATTGATTCTAGCTTTTGGTGTTCTCAGATCAATAAAAGAGGAGATTCAGTGGAAGATAAAGTTAAGAGGCTTGATGCTGAGCTCTGCAAATACAAAGATCAGATCAAAAGGACTAGACCTGGTCCTGCTCAAGAAGCTATCAAAGCTCGTGCTATCAGAGTTCTCAAGCAAAAGAAGATGTGAGACTTTCTTTCAATGGACATTGGATCATATGGGTTTAATACCAACTCTTACCACTTTTGCTTAGGTACGAAGGACAACGTGACATGCTCTATAATCAGACTTTTAACCTTGATCAAGTTTCATTTGCTGCTGAAAGCCTCAAAGATGCTCAACAAACTGTATGTACCCATAATAAGTTTGTTTCTTATCTTCTTCCTAGAAATTTTGATGTGTTTTTTTATATATGAATCATATGATTCTTCATGTACATGAATGAATGTGCAGATGACTGCGCTAAAATCTGCTAACAAGGAGTTGAAAGGAATGATGAAAACCGTCAAGATTCAAGATATAGATGTATGTCAGACTGACTACCTTGGTTCTTCCTATTCAAGCTTCTCTTGTAGATAATGTTTTGATCAACTTGTATAACCCAGAATTTGCAAGATGATATGATGGACTTAATGGATGAGAGTTCTGAAATTCATGAGACACTGGGTAGGAGCTATAATGTTCCTGATGACATTGATGAAGATGACCTCTTGGGCGGTTAATTCTTGCTCTGTCTTTAGGACTAGTATATTTCCCTGTGTTTCCTCTTACACTTTTTAATGGGTTTGTGCATTCAGAGCTTGATGCTCTTGAAGCTGACATGGAAAACGAGACTGAAGCAGACGGAGTGCCTTCCTATCTCCAACCCGATAAGGAACCGGATCTTAATGATGAACTGAACTTGCCTCCAGCACCAATGGGGCATACAGGAGCTCCACCCGGACGAGCTCAGGTGAGTTTCCACTAATTTATTTCTCTTTTGTTTTATTTGTTCTACCACATAAAAGACATGTTGAATTCATTTATGAGCTTTAGAGGTAAGTAAGTTAGCAAAGTTTGAGAATTCAGATGATAAACCTCTAAAAACAAATGCCCTCCTATGACAAACTTATCTTTAGTTACGAGGCTGGTCTAGTCTTTATTCCCACATTTTGCTTGATTACTAAATGAGTGATGATGGCTTTTTGCATATTTTTCTTACTCGGTAACTACCGAATATTATACTCTGTACTTCGAACTTTTTATGTATGTCTGATGAGATATTTATGATGGTGTAATGATGAACAGGCTGAGGATGAATGGGGATTACCAGCGGTACCACGTGCATCACTTCGGGGCTAAATCCCATTTACACACCTCTTTGTGTGCATAAACATTCATCTCCAGCGACTTCTATTCGTGAAAACTACTAGTATGCTTTTATATCCTTATAACAGATGTAATACGTTTTTTGCATAGCAGTTTCATTAACCTTTGAATCCTCAGATTTGGCCTGTATTGGATTATTTTATAAGGAAATCTAATCGGGTATCTACACATGTCTACAGCATCGCCTGTGTAAGATATGTTAGTGAGAAGTGAAGTTTTTGAGTTTGTTGAGAAGTCCAAATTATTTATTATAATACTCAAATGCATACATTTTAGTAATATTATTAGATCCCACAAGAATTTCCTCCAGGTCCACCATATGAGAACAATATATCTTTCTTTCCATCTTTTAAGCCATAACATTCCATCTTTTCATCAACAAAAAAAAAAAAAAAAAAAAGGTAATATAAAATCTAACATGGTGTGTAACAGATACACTGTATCTTTTACCATTTTTTAATTATCTATGAAGGATAAAAGGTCCGAAAATTGGTTATTGGAGTATAAAAGGCATAATTGTATTTGATATTTAGGCCTTCAATGTTTACAAGTTTTTAAGTGGTTTCTGGTTTTTAGATTTTGGTTTTAAAATTTTTAGTATTTGGTTTTTTTGCTATAAATATAAAAAAAAACATAAAAAAAAAAAATCAAACATAATCTCGTCGAATAAGGAAGATTTTCTACAAAAAACCTCAAAATTATGGTTTTTAGTTTTTCTTTGAAACTTGGAGAAACCACTCAAAAACTAGTTATCCTAAATTTTAGGGAATCTAATTTTTTAAAATATTGAATGGTGAAAATTAAAAAACCAAAAAATCACTTAAAACTAGTAACCATTCAAAGCTTAAGTTACAAAAAAATATTTATTGCTATAAAAGTATATCTTTAGTCTTAGTAAAATTATGCCTTTTTTTAATGTCAACATCCAATTTAACATACTAACATATGTATTACCTTATCAAGGTCGAAACAAAAAGTAATAGTACGTTTCTAATTTTTCTCTTGGGAAAATGACAGTGTGTCGAACTAACATTCTACAACTTTTTCATTAAGAATGTGAAACTTCTGTATATAAATAATTAAGCGAAAATGCATTGTCTAAAGAACAATCAAACATTCAAAATGACCAACGCTACAAAACCAGATTTCCCCAAATCCTGACTCTCACTCTCCCATTTTCATTTTCATGCCGCTATCTTTTTTCTCATTTTCGTTGGAGCAGCTGTTTGCTACTGTCTTGAACGCCGGAACGAAACAAAACCCCGAGTTGAGCCAGTCTCGGCCTCCAGCATTCAACTTACCAATTTGGCCTAGTATGTTATTATGTGTGTGAGATATAGCTATATATATATATATATATATATATATATATACGTGTAAAGTTGTGTGACCTAGTATATTTTTGTATTAAACTACAAATTTTTTTTGAATATTTCTATAAATAAAATATAATATTTGCACATAGTTTAAATAACACCTAGTATAAGAAAATGTTTTTGCACAACTTTGTCCGTATAAGAAAATATTTTAAGAAAATCGATAAATACGAAATAAGCAAATTTTTGTCCGATTTAATCGAGTCTTTTTTTTTGGAGAAAATTTGGGGCGTCTAAACCCGTTTACTAGACGTTTAATCCGTCTAATAGTTGTTTTTTCATATTGGTACTAGGTGCTCTTAAACCATTTTCTTAATCATTGGTAACAGTAAATAAGCAAATTATAAGGAAAAGCAAGAAAAAATATGATAAAAATAAAAATTTATATAAGAAAAAAGAAAGCAAAATATAAGCAAGAAAAATTATGACAAAAAGAAAAATTATATATTTTTATAGTAGTTACCAGGCCCGGCCCAAGTTAAATTGCTGCCTAAAGCAAACAAAATTTTTGGTCCATAGTTATATATAATTAAAACAAAATTTATAAACATAGTACACTAAAAGGACTCAAACTCAGCAACTTTGATGAGAGAGTGGAGGTATTAACGACTGTACCACAATAAATGTTTGTAAAATGATGCCCCTAAATTCTTTTATAGACATTTGATGCCTAAAGCCCATGCTTTACAGGCTTTAGCCTTAGGCCGGCCTTGGTAGTTACATAAAACGCAAAGAGAGCCAAGAATATG
The DNA here is from genome assembly GCF_000004255.2 of Arabidopsis lyrata subsp. lyrata. NCBI lineage: Eukaryota > Viridiplantae > Streptophyta > Magnoliopsida > Brassicales > Brassicaceae > Arabidopsis > Arabidopsis lyrata. The sequence continues at coordinate 1,667,607 of NW_003302550.1, read as the reverse complement.
AAGAGGGGAGAGTGAGTGTCGTCAGAGGACTTGGGGAAATCAGGTTTAGTAGGGATAGCCATTTAGATTGTTTTTGAATGTTCTTTAGAATCTGGATTGATTATTTATATACTGAACCTGTACTAGAATGTTAGTCGAAATGTCATTTTCCCAGGAGGAAAGCTGCGATAAGGTTAGTACCTGACATTAATCATAAGTGAAAAGGATTCACCCTTTTCTCGTCTGGCAAGAGATTTCCTATGAACTATGCATTTTCGCTTAATTATGTATTTTCGCTTATTTGTATAGAAATTGATAAGCTTTGGTCCCTTATAGAGTAGTATTCTTTATCGGCTAATGTTGCATTCATGTTTCATTCGGCTGCATCAAGTCCATTCATGTTTTGTCTGTGGATCCTACATATATATACAAAACACAATGCTGTATGTTAGATCTCTGTGGTTGGATGATCTAGTATTCTAGTTATTGGTGTTATATGCACACAAGTAAAACATTATACAAACACCTAGAACATTGTATCTGGTAGTAACCAACACGAGGTTTACAGAACCTAATAAACCTACCATTAAAGCTAACACAAACTCTTGAAACAGAATGAAACGTTTCCCTTCATTGGCTCAGTTAGTTTACAGAGATTGGACTTCTAACTCGCTGCATCAGATTCTGAGAGTTGACCCAAGTCAACTCGCTCCCCTCCTCTGTTTTTCTTCCTCAGTACAAACCATACTCTATAGCTCAGCGTCTGATCCACGAGTTTGAACACAGGTCTCTTAGGAGCTTTGACCTTCACTAAGAGCAACTCCAATGGGGAGTTGTCTCCATGAAGTTCTCTCAATTTTTTAATTATAAATTTGTTGAAAATTTGAGATGAGAACTTTTGAATTTTTTTTTAATTTTTCATACTCCAATGGTAGGTTCTCTAGTGAGGTTTTCTTAAGAAAAAAAAAATTATTAGAAATATTATTTCATAAAACTTAATAACTATTACAATTCATAAAAATATTAAACATACATTATTTCAAACATTTTTAAAAAGATATGCAAGAAAATTTTCATACTCAAATGTTGTTTGTGTTGTAATAATATAAGAAGAACAATAATAAGAAGAATGCAAGTGTTTTGTGGTTTTGTTGTAATAATAGAAGAAGAAGAACAACAATAAGAAGAACAATTGTTCGGTGGTGAAATAATAAGCATTGTCTTGTAATATATAGCAATGTTGGTTCACAATCACAAATAAGAGAACAAATAATATATAGCAATTTATGTGGTTCACAATCACAAATACAAATTCATAGTCTCGTGGTGTCTACACATAAAATACAAAACTACATGAGTCATACACACATCTGCAGTGAGGTCCTGCTCGAGCTGCCCGAGATCTCTTAGACCTTGTTCCATGATAGTTTTGTTAATTGTTCTAGCAATCTGCAGTGAAATCAATACTTACTTTATTAACATTATCACGTCAAACTAATCAACTTGCACAATAGGAATAATTTATCAAACTTTCTTCCATGGTTTATTTTAGAAGCTTAAAACTGACCTCTACATGTAGAGAAAGCTTGTCAATTTGCTCACTGTACTGAGGCAAAGTGTGAACCATCTTCTGCAAGTCTTTTGATGAAAGGTCACCAAAGTCTCTGCATACAAGAAATAAAAAAATTAATCAGCAAAGTTCTAGTGGATCACTTGAAACATGAAATTAAGACAAAACTGGTAACTACTTTGAACTGTGTTTCAATTGCGCAGCTTTGTTCTTCGACACGAAGTTTGTCATCTTTTCATGCAATCTTTCACCTCCAATTCCATTCAAATGACAAAACCAAACTATAATTTTTTTCCCCGAAACTATGAACCCTAAATCTAACTATCTATGACAAATTCGTCAACAATTATGGAAAATTTTCAAACACAAAGCCTCCAAATTGATTATTAAACACCATTTTGTCGCTAAAAACAAAAAACCCTAACTTACAAATCAAAACCCTAATTTGGATCAAGAACCACAAAATAAAACGAATTAAGTCATGATACACAGGGGAAAGGGGCTAGATTCATACCTGGAACAAGAAGTTGGACCATCCTTCAACGAATCCTTCTTCTCCATCGCCAATCTACGATTCGATTTGACTCCATTCGCCGATGGTCTTAACCGTCTATCCAACTCATGATTCCGACGGCTGGTAAGTCTCACATACCACAAAATCGGCGTCGATTCATCGGAAAATCACGAAATCCGACGGTTGTTCATCACTTCCTTGGAATCGCATTCGCGAGAGAGACAGAGAGAGAAAGTCGTGTTTGGAAGATTTGGTCGAGAGAGAGAAATAACAAAAAAAATGAGTTTTTTTTTTGCTTTTGTTAAAATGATTCCTCCAATCAATCAGCGACACGTGTCCGTCTCTCTCACAATCTCAAAACCCTCTTAAGAGAGGCGATTCTCTCTTGTTTAACCACTTTAGAATTATTTTTAATCAAATTATAGAAGAGAACTCATCAAAAAAATTGAGAGAACCTACCTTTGGAGATGCTTAAGTATATCGAGTTAGGACTCCCAAGTCCCAACACTTGCATGTAAAATTTATTAACAAAAATATAGTGAATTGTTATAAAAATAGTTCTTTTTTTGTTTTTCAAGCGTGAGATTTAGAGTCGAGGGAATCTGATACTGCTGCTTACTGACACGTGTCCAAGGTGCGTTACATCGTCAAAATAACATTTTCATATTTTACGGAAACAAAAAAAAAAAAAAACACGAAACGACGGCGGTTTGTTACACGTGAGATTTGTTCTTTTTTTCGAACATAATAGAATTGTTAACTCCTGAATTACTAAAGCTACTTATTCTTATGGAGGGTTTTGTCTTTAGACTTTAGTTGAGATTGAGTTTGGTCAGATCTAGCAAATTCCAGTCCAAGTGGGACGAAGCTGTCCTCGGAGCTACATTTGAACCAGCAGAATATGACCTCACCAGCCTGTTATTGTTGTTATTGCTCCCTAAGTATCCCAATCCAGATTTCAATCTCTGAGCTTCCTTCTTCAGTAACTGATACTCACCTACAGAGAATATTTCGATACAAGAATCAGTGGATCGATCTCAAGCTGTAATTCATACTCCTTGAATGTGTGGTTTATGTCATGTTTTTATTTACCTTCTCTTATGAGCTTGTCCTGCTTTAGTATCGCCATCTGCTGCTTCAACTGGCTATTCTCCAGGGACAGTGTTGCTCGTGTCTGAAGAAGTGAAGCCACTCTCACTGATAAATCCTCTTCTACAGTCTGCAAAACGAGATTGCTTTTGGTTACTACCAGATACAATGAGCTAGGTGTTTGTATAATAGGAAATAACACCAATAACTAGATCATCCAACCACAGAGATCTAACATACAGCATTGTATTTTGTACATATAACTGTAGGTTCCACAGACAAATCAACCAATACAATGGAGACCAGACCCCATTGGGTTTTAACAAAAGCGCACAAGCTTGAATGGAATCTCTACCTGCAACATGCCTACCGTCCTCTCAAGTTCAGCAATGTACTGGAGCTTACGAACTCTTGAACGCTGTCCCGGGTTCCTGGCAGAGTAACGATAGAGAAATCAAGAACGAATCAACATATGAAAGAACAAGATAATGTACAAGTATTAGTAGTCATGACAAACCCCATCATTAACTACAAATTCCAAGTGTAAACAAGAGATATGGAAGTTCCTATTCCTTTGTTCCTTTTCACTGACAAACCAGAAACCGATGTATCTTGATCTAGAACTAGATACAGAGGTACCACATAAGAGCTTAGGGACTAGACTTGATGCAGCCGAATTAATATTAGCAACATTAGGCGATAAAGAATACTACTCGTAAAAGGGACCAAAGCTTATCAATTTCTACACAATAAAGTAATGATGTTAGATAATAATATCTTAAGAAGATTAATGTTCTCTCACCTTTTGGCATTTGGTATTCCCATTGAACCACAGGCATTTTCAGCAACAGGTGTACAGTTGATCCCTTTCACCGTATCATCCAAGTTCTGAGAACCATAATCCGAAAAGGCAGAAGCAATAGGGTTGTTAGAGAAGCTAGAGTTATTCTTTGCTCTTGGCGAGTTGGGACCATATACACAAGCTGACTCTAAGTCCCCACAAGCTTCAGAACTCAAACTTTCTTCATCTTCACTTTGATTAAAACCAGAAAAATGAGCAGAGATGTCTCCCAAAAGCACAACTGAGTCGCTAGCTGAGCGGCGCAAAGGACCTCCTCCAGTGAGCAACCCATCTGTTTTCTCACAGAGCAACTCATCAAGCCAAGCAGGTTGATCCTCGAGCCTGGAATCTTGAGTAGAAGACTTGTATTGACCAATGTATGATTCAATGGGAGAGGAAGAAGAGTAGAATGTATCTGCAACCGGACTCAAAGAGAGTTTCTTTGGGATGGGGCAACGAGGAGGAAGCTGAGCAGGCCTTGACATGATTCAAACTATGAGAGTTGCTCCACAGAATTTCCTAGAAAATCAACAATTCATAACCTTTATTAGAGAATAGTAAAGCTATAGCTCTAAGCAATGAAAACACTTTCAGTGAATCCAATTTTACAGCTTTGTAAGCTTCGATTTTTATCAGCTATCAAACAGAAACCTCAATCCCAGAAAAAAAAAACGAATTTATTTAGTAAAAAAAAATAGTGAAATCCGACAGCCATTCTTGTACTAACCCCACAAGACAAAAGAGTGAAAGAAAAACAAAAATCGTAACGAGAAGAAGAAACAACATCGAATCAATGAAACAGTTACCCAAAACCCACTACAAGATTTAGAAAACGGCAATGAATCAGAAAAATAAACCTGGAAATTTCAGCAGAAACATTAAACAGAAAGAGAACCCTGAAAATCAAACAGACCCCAAGTAATAATAACTTGTGAATCATCAAGGGGAATTTCTTATTTACCTCCGGGGATAGAAAAACAGGTATCTCCGGCGAAGATAGAGAGTGACAGAGAGGAACAATGCGGGATAAAAAAGAGAGCTAAAACGCCAAGGAAATTAGTCCATCCTTCTCTTTCTCTTTCACTAGTTTGCAACTTGCCAAAACAAAAAAAAAAAAAAAAAGGAGAAGAATTTATTCTGTTTGCTTTATCTCTCTCTCTCTCTCTCTCTCACACGCAGCTGCGTATAAATGTATAACGCAGAATTGAATTGGGGAAGAAAGAAAGAAAGGGCAACAAATATCAAAAAAAACCACAATTGGCTGGAGAAGGAGGCGTACGGACGCCTCTTTTGGGCCCCTTTTTTTATTTTTAATTTTTGGGTCAAGCAACAAGGCTTCTTCAGTGACCTGACCAATCTCCATCCGTACCTTTTTTAAATACAATATATAATTATCGATTTTTGTTTTTTTGTGTGTTTTTCACATTGATTACGATATTTCATCTGATTTTTAGCATTTACTTTCATTAGTCTAGACTCTAGAACGTTCGGGAAGAATTAAAGAGTCTTAAAAAGTGAGTTGTATTGGTGGAAGTGGTGTTATTTATATGATAATTGTAGTTTCTCTATTATCATATGGTTAGTGCAATCAATATGGTTGAATAGTACTCTCTCCGTTCTTGAAAGTTTTATGTTTTAGTGTTTTATGTTTGTTTCACAAAGATTAATTTTCTAGCTTTTTATTTTATTTTTTATTAATTGATATTAACAAATCGTAGATTTCAAGGCGTAATGATTACAAATAATTAAATATTTTAGATTACTATTGGTTCATTCATTATTAAAAATATTTAATAAAAAAAATTATTAAATGATTAAGTCATGATTGTTTCTTAATATATGTGTAAACTTTAAAATATCAAATTTTTAGGAACAGATGGAGTAATTAGTAATTGACTAACTAAGTTCGCTTACCATATGTTAGATGTGTATCATATTCGATATTTTCTAATATCTCATTGATAAAATATTCGTATTTAATAGAATCTTTAGTTACTTCTTAACACATTGAAGTACAAACAAAAAATCGTATAAGCTCAGCCATTCAGGTGTTGTAGTCGATCTCAACTTGGTGTTTTGTTGCGAATGTGTGGATCATTTGTTATTATTCTTAATGAATGTCAAACGGATTAGTCAGAATATTTATGGCTCAAAAATAAATTACTCAAGTTCCTTTGTGAACAAACAAATCAAACAAGCAAAAGACTCGCTACTCCCCAAAAAAAAAAAAAGTGGATACCAAAAATAAGCATGAATTTAATTTGCATACCATACCAATATACCATAATTGAGAATCCAATTTATTTCTGGATATACATTGTAAATGTAGATTGTAGAGTGACTCTTCTCAAATTCATCCACCGGTTCACAAAATGAGCCAAAAAAAGAAAACGTAACGTTTTGTCATTTGTGTATTGATAAACAAAGTGACGAAGCATGTATCTTTTAAATTAATCAAAGGTCCTCTTTTTGCATTTTTCAATATTGGGTCAAAGGTTTAAGTTTAACAAATAGACTTGACCAATGTATAACAGCTGTGATCAAAACCAAAACTAAAAACAAAAAGACAGCTGTTCTCCTGTTCAGGAAACTTTTTAGTACTATTATAATAATATCGAGTACTTGTTTCATTTACGCAAAGTGGAGATTTTTTGTGTTCTCATTTTGTATTAATTATGGTGAGGATTTAAAAAGCAAGAAAATCTTGTAATGACATGTCAAACAAAAAAAAATTAAGCTAAAGAAGCTTGAGAAAAGTAATGATGGGGAAAAAGAAGTCACCTATAGACTATATAGTTAACGTAAACTTTTTCTAGATATGAAATCCAAATTATTCCTGATCTTTGCTTCAAATCTAGAAAGTTTCACATTCATCTTAATATGAATGGTTATAACAATTAACAAAGATAGGATTAACTAAAATTCTATAGAGAAAGCTTGAGAGAGACATGACAGAGGAAAATAACACATTTGACATTGTAATAGCAAATGAACCATTTTGCTCATGTTTTGGTTAAGAATAAAGAAAGATAGTATCATATCGATTTTACAATTCATTTGTAAGACTTCAAAATAAATGATAGACAATTGTTTGAATCATACACGATCATTTAGCATAAAACCATCAATTATTTGTGGATTACCATTTTATATATAAAGGGAATAATAATTAAAAGGGACAAGAGACAAAAAAAAAAAAAAAGGGACACATTTTCCCCGTTGGAGTAATCAACGGTCAAAAAAACAAAGCACCTATGGAGATGATTGTGCTACGTGGAAGCTAATCCACCACGATCCATTTTCATCTCTGTATTAGCAAATATCAGTCTCCTTCCTTCCTTCGCTTCAATTTCGATTCCAGTTTCATCTCTCGAATCCCGATCGTCTCTTTCTATCTGCAACATCCATGGAGAAACAACACCAGAACCCGAGTCCAGGTTCGTTCGATGAAACCAGTGAATCTACTTCTCCGTTTTCTTTTACGATCTGATTATTGATGGTTTCTGGATGAGTCTCTTCATCTTCTTCTTCGATTTTCTGGTGATGATTGATGGTTTCTGTTACGAAGCAGCGATGGATCCGTCGCGGGAATGCGAAGGCAAAGGAGCTTGTGAATTGAAATCGAATCAGCGATTTGCTGATAAAATCATGCCTCATCTTCTCAACTTGTGAGCCATTTTGTTTGATTTTTCATTGAGGTTCTTTGTGAAATTTAGTAGTTTGACCTTATTGATTATCCACTCGGTTTGTTCTGTTCCATTTAGGTTCGGTTTAGAGACAGCTTTATCTGTAACAAAATCTATGAATTCAAGGACAAATAGGTTTAGATTCAATCTGTTTCAGTTTTTTGGGATATGTTTTGTTCATTTCGGTTTCTTTCGATTTGGTTTTGGTTATTTGGCTAACCTAGATTATGGTGAATCCATCCTCAGTGATTGTAATTGTCTACCAAAAGAGATGCAATTAGTGTCTATTGAGTGCTTTACTTACTCCTAGTTGTTCCTTGCATCCCAAGGTTTATAATCTATAAATGGCAGATCAGAAGTTTCTTGTCCATCTCGCACATGAGCACAGTATAATTTGAGTTTGTGGTATTGTTTTAGGTACGGGTCTTGTGCAAAAGCCAGCGACTTTGACATGTATGCACCAAATGCTTCGTTTGAAGACCCTTTGACGCATGCTCAGGGGTATGTCAATCTTCCTACTATATATTCTTTCTTACAATTGCTGAGATTACCTCACTTGTGAAATTTCGATATTTGACCCTTGGCTTTTCAGAGTGAAGCAAATCAAATCAGCATTTTATTCACTCGCTAAGGTTTATGTCAAGCTCTTGTTCCCTCACTTCATTGTTAACTACTATGATGATGGAACTACTTGCAAAGACTCAATCTCACATCATGTTTTCTTATAGGTGTTTAGTGAGTCGAAAATAGTTGAATATCATATTCAAGAAAGTGAAATCTCGCCTGGGAAGAAAGAGGTTAGAATCCTCGTTTACTATAACATGATCTTGTGGTTCCTTTTTAGTATCTAAATATGACATAAACAACTTGTGGAAAAACAGATACTAATTGACAACAAACAACACTACAAGATCATGGGAAGGAACATAGATATGATCTCTCTCATTAAACTCTATGTCGAGAACGGGAAGATTGTCCGACACGAAGACTGGTAATAATAACCTGCATCATCCCTTTCTCAAAACCGCTAATTTTCACAGTTTTCTTTGGATGATTTTGTTGCCTCTGACTTATTGGTGAATAATGTGTATAAGGTGGGACAAGAAACCTCTGAGAAACAGAGACACGGTTAGCTTCCCGTTGGTCGGGCGGGTAATGGAGATGGGTCGAAGAGGCTTGATGCTAGCGACTCATGCCATGATGGGTTTTGGTAAAGATCCTGACTCACAATGAACAAAGGAAATACGCAACAAAACACACAGCATATTCTAGTGTCTAGATTTCTCAAAACAGTACTTGAATTTGAGGAACTCCTTAAATCCGTTTGGTTTCGAATTTAGTTTAAAAATCTGTAATATGTTAATCTTCAGTTGGATTTTAGTCTGGTACGGTCAATAACGAATTTTGAATGAAAAGTTCTCTTGTAGTTGAACCCATCTTGAACCATACTTATTTTGGTTAGCTTTTTGGTTTGAATTTTCCTAAATCAAAATAAACCGACGTGGGACCGGATCGAAGAACCTTCCTCAAATGGGCCTTCACTGTCAAATTTAAGTATCCATTTACTTTTTGGTCTCGTTCTTGACGTAATGTATTTAGATGTTAGATTTTGTACATGTACTGTATTTGGGCCCCTGTTATACTCTTAGAAGAAAAAATGACAGTGATTTTGTAAGTACCGTAGAAAAAGAAAAGAAAAAAAAGTTCTGTAAAAGTAGCTGTTGGACGCTACATTTTATTTTGTTTTGACAGTTGTGTGTTTTTTTTAATACAAATATTTGATTATAGTTTTCTGTACTCTTGAGAAACTCCAAATTGTATACTATCCAAATTATTGAGGACCAGGCCTATGTATATGTGTTTCCTATAGAAAAAGCAATTTTTTTGAAAATGAGGAGGAAGAAGAACATGCATAGCTCTAAAATAGTGAAAAGAAAGGAAAATAAAAACAAAAAAAAATTAAACGTCGTCGTCTAGGTTGGTCCCAAAATTAAATGTAGAGCAATAAATGAAAAGGGGTAAGAGAGAAGTGAGTAGGTCTATGATGTTGGGATTCACAGGGTCTGTGTGTGTGTGTGTGACCACTGACCACACCACCATTGCTCATCTAATGTTAGTATGTTACTCCATTCACTTCACAACACAAAATACAAATTACAAATCTCTTTTGTTACATTTCAATTCAAACGTTACTATAGACCAACATTCTCTTTTAATGCACCCTCGTAAATACACTATCCTGTTTTGTATTTTAAAAGTTGAATCTCATAAGTCATGACAATTACATTTATACATCAGTACACTATGAGTATTTCTAATACGCTTATTTTCAAGATTATAACTCCAGCATGGATATAACAAAAGTGATTTGCTAAATGCCTATATATCTTACGTGATGGTGCTTTTAAGTGTCAACTCAAATGTAGATGACATGTTAAAACCATATAATTAAAATTTCTTAGTTAATACACGAGTTATCAGACCATACTATATAATGAGTCAAACTAGTTTATGTTAGTGTAGTAGTCTAGTCCTTGTGTAACCATCCATATATCAAAGCATATTTGAAAGAAAAAATTGTTATAAGCTCCAATTGTGATTTAAATTGTAGTGTGGATGTCCTTTTAAAATCTAAAAAAGAAGTCAGAATAAAGATCTTAAATAAAAAGCTTACAAATTTTCTTCTTATGAACTGTATTTCCTTTTCTTAAGGGGGCTGGCTGTTATACAAAACTCTCTGAATCTGTTAGCATAAACTTCGCTGAGTTTCATGAATTTTCGGGAAAAAAATAGTGTTACTTTCGAGTTATGACAAAAGGCACTCTTATACATAAATCAACAATAATGGCTCTAAAAATATTTTTTTAATATATATTTAATGTTTTTTTTTTCCTCTAACCACTAATTACTTTTTACAAAATCCAAAAAGGTTAATTAATCTAAATAAACCGAGATTAAAAATTAAAACCGAATCTTAAGCTTTATTTCTAACAGCTCCGTCTCTCTTCCTCTTCAATCTCCCTCTGACCTTGAGATAACGAATATACCGGCGACGACGGCAAAGACGAAACGGCGGTTGAATAACGAGCTGAATCCGATACCGAAGCCGACGTTATTCCGGCGCCGGAATCAGAGAGCCCAGAGAGAAGATCAACAAAAGCACTCACGATTACGCCGTGACTCTTCCTCCCATTCATCCTCAAGTACCAAGCGAGCATCGATTCCAAGCTCTCCCAATCTTTAGCCAACTCACCGTGACTCATCACCATCTCCTCCATCGATCGCCGGAAATCTCCGTACGGATCCTCCGATTCCATCGCCACCGCGACGCTAATCTCCTCAATCGGCGTACCCCGATCTTCTCCCACCACAACCGTCTCCTTCGATTTCGATTTCGATTTATCATCAATCTCTTCCAAAATCGAACTCGTAACTCCTGGATCGAAGAACAACCGCTCCGATCTAACAACTCCACGAACCACCATCTCCAACGATTCAGCGTCAAGGTCTTGATCCGACTCGGTTGAGTGACTCGCTGTCTCGGACGAGTTCGTAAACCATGACTCAGGCGTTTCCGCTTCCAACAAATCTCCTCCATTGTTGTGGTTGTGGTCGAAGAAAACAGAGTTCACCGTCTTGATCATGTCGTCGCCGACACGGAAGGAGAGAGTTTTGGCATTGTAACAGAGAGGAACCGCTAGTAATCCTCCGGCTCCGCCTTTGAACAGAGAAGAGAGCTTCATCTTCTTCTTCCCCATTGAAACCAAATCTTCTTCTTTTTTTTGCAATTAATGGAAGAGGAAGGAGTTGGAGGGAATGTGATATAGGAGAGAGCTGGTGGGTCAGGTCATGTGTGTATTTAATTTTGGGATTTTTTTAAAAAACATTTCTTGTTAGTTTTTTTTTTTCTGGTTAATTATTTTAAGGTTATGTTGTTGTTATCAACAGCTAAAATTTGCTTAGTCTAAAGTCGCGACTAAAATTACGATGATTGAAGTTGATAGTTTGTTTTGTTTTGTGGTTAACTTTTTGGATTCGTTTTCTGTTCAACCGGGATTTCAATAGTAATTTCCAATATATTATTTGCTACCATCCAAATTTAATCTTGGCTTTTTTACACTATTCCATCTAAATAATTGACCAATAAATTTTCAATTTTATATTTTCTCAAATAATTTAAAATCATCAAAAAATAATCGTAGATAATTCACACACTTCCGCTATCAAATTTAAAAATCAATAATCAGAAATGTGATTATACGTGTTTGCACAATTAAATTATCCTTGTGATCTTTCTCGTTTATTCATTGAACAACATATAGAATGAATGAACCATTTTTATAAATGTAAAATTTATTGTAGTATTTTTGAAATGCCAACCTTCACTTATCCGCATGTAATTTACATATTATTTAGCTACATGGGTGATGGGTTGTTGGAGAGGTGAGTTTGAACTAACAAAAATTTCATGCAAACACGATATAATGGCTCTTTTTTTCTGAACAAGTCATATACTAAAGTTATAGTAAGACACAGCAGTAGCATTCAATTTGGTTGAAGACAAGAAAAGTTTAATACTAATTATATTTTTAAAAAAAGAATAAAATATTACTACTACAAAAAAAAAAAAAAAAATGTTAGTCCCGAGCCAATGACAAAGCACTGTGCAGAACACAAAGCATTAAAAACGATTGCTTACAAGAAAATGTTGCAGAAAACAAATCCCAATAGCATATAGTAATTTTATATACTTATAAAGGTTGATTGACGGTACTACATTCTTGTCCATTGGCTCGTCTTGTCAAATCTTCTTCTCATTTTTAATTACTCTCTATTTACGACCTTAATACGGTTTTACATCTGAACTAATTTATTTAAATATTCAAAACTCATGTAAAAGGTAGTATTTGGTTATTATAATTCATACATAAGTTAAACATGTATACAAATCTTAAAATGCATGTCACGTTCTTAAAACGATGAATTTCTTGGACGATTTTTCACTATAGTAAAAAAACATGATCCATCAAGGTTGAACAAGAATGTAAGGGAGAGATTCTGATTTCTGAGACAGTGTCCTTGAGGAATCAATCAATATTCTAGAGTTTCAGAGAGATATAAAACTGAAAGTAGTAAAAGATTTAAACAGAAGCAATCTGATGTTGAAACCCATTGTTGTGAAATAAATGCATCATTATTTTCGTACATTTTTAACTTTATTTACCAACACCTTCATTATTTCGTCTTTTGCAAAAATTTCCTGTTTTGCCTTAATTTGCGTAAGATATTGGATCAACTTTTTAGGGATAAAAATGGGAAAATAGAAGAAGAAGAAAAAAATGGGAAAATAGAAGGAAGAGAAAACCGTCCTCTCTCTTCTCTTTCCTTTTAATTGCTCTCCCTTCTCTCTTCTTTTTTCTTGCCGCCGCACTAGGTCTTCGTTTTCGACCGGCGCGTGTGAGCCACCACGGTCACAGCGTCGGTTCGGCTTTTGAGCTTTTGTTTTTTTAGCTAGCTATGGTTTCGTGTGTGGAAAGATCTCGGATTTGGATGCGAATTTTCATTTCCTTCTTTTTCTCCTTTCAGATCTAGGGTTTGCTTGGTTTGTTTTTGTTGCAGGTTTCAATTCTTTTTCTACATGACCCTCCATGGCCCAAACCGCGATGGCTCTAAACCACTCACTGTCTGTGAGGTGGTGAATCGGTTTGGGCGACCCAATTTTTTGGGTTTCCTCACACAGCTCCAACGATCGGATCTAGGGCGAGATCCGCCCAGGTTTGGGTTCCTCTTACCGGTTCAAGTCGTTTACTTGACATCTCCGGCCACTGCGATTTCAACGGTCTCTGCTTGTTGGGCTGAGGTTTCACCGTTCCGCTTCTCTTGGAATCCCAAGGTTTATCTTATGAAGACTCTTAATCATCAAGTGAGGCAAGTTGATCGAAAGCTTTTTAGGTTGCGGTCTGTTCTTTTGTTGTCAACCTGATAGTTTTTGCGATCTCGGATTGTTCGGGTAAAAAATTATTGTTTTTCTGTGTAAAATTTCTAAGCTTTTTTAGATTTGTTTTAGTTTTATGTTTGTTTCTCCGTTGTTTGGGGCTTAGTTTCTGGGGGTTAAAATCCCGCCGGCTTAGTTTTCCGGGGGTTAGAGTCCCGCCGGCGATAGTATTTCACCATGTATCCCAACTTTGTATTTCTTTTTTGGTTCTATTTAATGAATTATTCAGACAAAAAAAAAAAGAAGAAGAAGAAGAAAAAAGAGAGAGAAAGATTGAGTGCAAAACTCATGTGAGGAATTAAAGAGGGCACCGTTGAATCACGCATATATTAACTGTGGATTTCCATCTATATATTACTAGATCTTTAGGGGTCCAAAATTTACAAAAGTACAGTATATTCCTCTCTTATTTTAATTACATTAGATTATAATTTACGTTTTGGACAGTATTTTGAATACTCTACAGTGTTCATGATAGACTATTCAACTTGTAACGTGTTTCAAATGAAGATGTCTAAAAATAAAGTTTTATAACATGCAGTATTTGGAATACTCTACAGTCTACAGTGTTCCTACATCTTTTTGTATAAGACTTTTAATTTTATGTTCAAATACGACATTTTTGCCATATTGTAATTTTAAATTTGCTCCATATAATACAGTTGATAAAAATTAATTTGAATACTTTTACTTGATTTATGAAAATGTTCACAGTTTTAATAATTCAACGAAATGCAGAAAATCGAAAAGGAAAAAAAAAACACATGAACATCGATCTTGGACATGCCTCTTTATCCGTTTGCTAAAGACCGACTTTAGTATAATTATTCTACTTTATAATATCTTACTTGATATTTAACAGTGTAAAATATAATAAATGCCAAGCACAGTTGAAGAAGTCTTAGAAGTAACTTCTCAACAACTTCCACGGTGATTTAAACTATCTATCTTTGTTTTTTATCCATCACTAAATAAAGCATTTTAAGAAATTTACCTCAAATATTTTTGATGTTGATATTTACTAACTCATAAGTACGTAGATTTGATAAATGGTCAATATTGTGCTGAGTATTTGTTTACATTTTGTTTATCTTCAGTATTTATTTGCATCCCCTACTAGCTAGTAGAACTAAAGATTAATGCACTTTTGCTTCGTGGAAGTGTCCGAAGTGTTCAGGAAAGAAATGCTACCTTTTCCAAGCTTGGAACATGAGATTGTATTGATCTTTATTTATCTTTCAACACATAGTAAGTGACCTAAAGCTATTCGGGTAGGGTCTAAGCTACTCACTTGTTCGTAGAATGGACCCAAGCTGTCCATACTCACTAAACTTTGGACATAATTATCTCGGTTCACTGGAATATCCATGTTTTTGTAGAGTGAATCCAAGGTTTCCAACGATAATTTGTCTAATTGCATATTAAACAACAATGATCCAAAGTAACAAGTTATTACGTACCTTGATGTAACTTATTTGGTTTTGTGATTTTAGTTTGGCTGCTTAACAAATCTCAGCACTGTGGTAACATAAAACCTACATAAGAGATACGAATATTGTGTTCGTACGACCGAGTGATACGTATGTCGGAGTTTGTACCATTTGGCACTAATCATAGAGACATACTAAACTACTAGATTTTAACCCGCGGTGTACCGCGAGATGATTTAATTTTTAAAGTTAGTATAAAAATATTTTGTAAATTGTATCTCCTTATAACATATTTATTTATATTATAATTTATAATTATTATTAAGTAACGGTATACCACGAGTCTACGAGACAATTATTAATAAACGGAGGATTTAACCCGTATTAAAGCGGTATATAAATATTGATTCAAATTCGTCCGCCATATAAATCATTTCCGAAATATAACTTGTTCCGTAATTTCTTAACCCGTCCCGTGATTTGTTTTTATTTTAAAATTTACTGATTATTTATTATATATAAAAGTTTACAAATCATATCATCCTCTATGACCACGAGACATTATACCACGGGACAATTTTTGGTTTTATACAATTTTTTCTAAATGAGACTGATTTAATATGTCTAATATTTGTGGTATTAAAAAAAAGATTTAATCCCTATTGAAGCGGCAGATTAATGATATTTTAATCTTTTTATTATTGTTGATTCAAAAACCCGTCCCGCCAAATCCATCCAGCAAAAAAACTCATTTATTTTATTAATGTTCTTATTTATGATTTGATTCTGAATCATTGTCTAAATATTTTAATCGATGTAGAACGTTGAACACACATTTTTCTCAATTTGATAATATATATCCGTTTTAAAATTTTTGAATCACAGTATATGCAGAAAAAAAAATTGATTTTTTTTTTTTTACTTTATGTATTATATGATGATTCAAAACAGTTAAAAACAAATCAAACAAAGATGATAGGAGAATCATAATTATAAATCTTAATCAAATCTTCTAAATATCTAAATTATTAAATATGGAATATCCGGTGTATGAGTTGGGTTAAATATAACCCGACCCAACAAATTTTTTGTGAAGGAATTTTAAAAACGGGTCTGGTATCCGATATACCCGAAAGCATTTTTACCCATCCGTCACCAAAATATTGCAAAAATATTAGTATAGATTTATTTTTTCTTAGACATAAGTCTTTTTTTACTTAACCAAATATAATCTTTCTTCTACTTACTACTATCTTCTACATCAGGCACAGAAAAAGGATTGAACTAAACCAGTTAATAGAATCGTTAGTGTGGCTTGGTACAAAAAAAATGTTCTAATAGTTTGGTTGGTTAAAAGTTTTCATTATTTGACAGTTCGGATACTAATTTTCTATAGTCGAATGAAAGATCTCTTAATTAGACCTATTATCATAGAACTCATGATTCTACGGAGTTTATTAATTAAAAACTAACATCTTGATGAATAATTCATCGAGCTTACTATTAAAAAATATAGGAATATTTGAAAAAAGAACAAGGAAAAGTACAATTAAGTGTTAGTTGATTTTAAAAAATGATTATCAAGATTGCATGAAAAGAGCATTACTTGAAATCATCGAGCAACAGGCAAAGCCAGCAATGCATGGAACAACATGTACCCCGTTGACCCTCAATCCCTCATGATTAGTTATTTAATTTTGTAGTAATTAGCAACTAGTCTTCGATAATACTACCCTACTTAACATTATGTTATATGCGTGTTTTATTATTACCTATATATATTATTAATCATGAATTTTAAAACTAGCTAGAACTGATATAAAATTACCATGTCACACATAACTCATACCTCTTGGGTCCCTTTTGTTTGGTCCAAAATTTAATTTGTATTTTATATATACATATACACATTTACACATTCGTACACGTTCAACAAGTTACATGCATGAGCGCAAAGTGGAAACCTACTGATAAATAGGTTCATCTCTAGAATGCAGTAGTATGAACATATTGCATGGGACAAATGCCAAAAGTAAAGAAATGTCCTTTTTATGATGTTCCTATTTTACAATAACAATAAAGGCTAGTTTTGTTGTCAACAGTAAATATAGGTTTGAAAAATCTCGTCTAAAAAGGGTTCATATTTATGAATGAAGGTTAGAGAAGTTTTTAATAAATGTAATGGGAATAATAATGGAACGTTTAAGGTCATGTATGTGTACCTAGGACTTAAATTTTAGGAGGCCACATGGGCACCGCCTCTCGACTTCTCTTTGTCTCAACTAGATTTTTGACTTGTTACTTTTCCATTTCAATTTTTCAACGATTTGATGAATAAGAAAACAAAACAATTTCTTTCCTCTCTTGACCCCGCACTTCATTAATCTCTTCATCCAAAAATTAAATGTCGATAGATTTTGCGTTCACCAATGCGATGAAAAAGTGGTTTAGCCGACAGCTTCCAAAAACTCATAGTGGAATGAGTCTACATATAGAAACTAGAAAGCACACTATATAGTATGTATCATACTAATTAGTATGTATCTAAATTTTAGGTTAACCAATTTCATCTCGTTGATAGTTAGGTGAAACTTAAAGTGGAAGAGAGAAGAAGGTACGAAAGTGGGAGATCCATTGAATCTTGTTCCATATCATATTGTTCCTTTTGTCTATGGCCTTCCTAGTCACAAACATTTTTCTTTATAATGTTATTATAGTCATGAACATTTTAACATCAAACAACATAATTAGATGATTGAATCATTATTAAATGCATTTTTTTT
The DNA here is from genome assembly GCF_000004255.2 of Arabidopsis lyrata subsp. lyrata. NCBI lineage: Eukaryota > Viridiplantae > Streptophyta > Magnoliopsida > Brassicales > Brassicaceae > Arabidopsis > Arabidopsis lyrata. The sequence continues at coordinate 1,649,720 of NW_003302550.1, read as the reverse complement.
TGTTCTTATCCTACCTTCACAATGATGAATAACAATTATACGTCTTTCGACATTATGATTAATTTGGTGTATGAATGTTTATTTGTTATACAACCATTCTAACATGTGACTTAGCTTGTGAGACGTACGTTTACGAACCACATGTTTATATTTAATATGACTTATTTAACCTATCATGCAACGTATTGGCCAAATTTTATATTGATGAACTTAAATATGTATAAAGGCATGGGTTCATGAGGTTGGAGAGTTCTGACTACTGTTTTATTAAGGATCGACACTCAATTATTTTTTCTGTTTTCTAAATCAGATTTGCATATCTTCAAAACTATATATAAAACAAACTTTATAAAGGTTAATTTTCGTTATTTCCTATACACAATAATACCATTTAAATAAATTAATGTAAACAAACTGTCAAAACATGTGTTGTTAAGATAATTTAGTTTGTTCTATTAGGTGTTAACATTCAGTGAGATATACAGTTTTGTTTGAATAAATGTATAAACTACATTTTCCTAGTATCATATCATTAGAAATGAATTTTACAGATACATTTTAGGTTAGTGTTTGGATATGCACATGATCGATATCTTAGGTTAGATTGGTTTTATTTACTGACAGAAATAACCATTTTTGGAAGTACACTAGTCCACTAGTAAATCTTTAAACTACATGTTTTGTTTCTGTTTTTTAAATTTCCGGATCAAGTTACATACACATGATGAAGAAAATTATAATTATGGTGAACCAAAAATTACCGCAAGTCTTAATTTTCTTAAGAGCCAATTTTCTTTCGTTTTTTCTTTTTCAAATCAAGGTCAGTTATGCTCCTAACCTAATCATATAAGAATAAGATCAATTATGTCAAGATTAGGACAGTCTACCAAATCTGTCAAATCCTTCAATCCTTTTTTGGCGGTTAATTGCAAACTAATCTGCAAAACCACATGTATTGATGGATCAAAATGTTATAAAGTTGCTTTCGTCAATTCTTGGATTTATTTTCTAATGTCTTTTTTATTATTTTCGCTTTTATGAAGAAATCGTACTTTCAATAAGATTTGTTTTACAGAAGCATAAAACAAAACAAAAATATGCTGATATTGCTCTATACTAAAGTTGTTACAATATCAGTTTTCTCTTACTTGTAAGATAAGAAACCAGAAACCGAGTTAACATCATCATCATCATCCTCACCATCAACATCATCTTCATCGGAGTCAACATCAGAAACTTGATCCAAGAAGCCATGGTGATGATGATGCGAGCTCCAATCAGGTGGGAATGTCTTCTGCAACGTCTCAGTGAGCTCACCACCAGAACCTTCGATCTTACACAGACATCTAGACCAGTGAACTGCAGTTCCCATATCAACGATCAAGCCTGCTTCCACCATTTCCTTGCAGATAGTCATAACTCCTGAGTAAATGTAAGCTTCTGCGATTGAAGCACGCGACAGAAGCGAAGTCAGAAGGCAATGATACACAGCTTTGTCGGGCTTTAGCCCCACCGCCTTCATTTCCTCGTAGCAACTTAAGGCTTTCTCTGGAAGAGATGCTCGCGCCCATCCTTTTATCAAGGTCGTGTATGTCTTGATGTTAGGTTTCACCCCTAATGCTTCCATTTCTTCGATTGTTTGTGTAGCTCTCTGCCAAACATTTTCAAATGTTGTATTTCTGGTTACAAACCCGTGAAATGAATATAGACAAGAATCTGCTTCTTGGATGAAAACTTACATTCATGTCGCCGGCCTTAGAACAAGCGCTAATGAAGGATGTATAAGTATGAATGTCGGGTTTAACACCTTCTTTCTTCATCTGCTGTATCAAATCCGCGGCTTCCCATACATCGCCTCTTCGTGCCCATCTAGAATAAACATAAGGAAAACGAATGAGAATTCTAGAAGCAGGCCAAAAAGTGGCTACAAAACCAGATACTTTACCCGTCAATTAATATGTTATAGACGAAGGAATTGCGCGGGATATTCCGTGCGCTCATTTCTTTCGTGACAGCTAATGCACTCTGCATTCGTCCTGATTTGCAGCAAGCTTTAAGTAACGCCTCATAAGTGAAAATATCAACCTCCAAACCTTCGTTTTGAAGTCTTGTAAAATACTCAAAGGCTTTTCCAGTATCACCAACTGATGCATAGCCTTGCATGATCTTTGTGTAAGTGTGTTCGTTTGCACTAACACCCGCCAATGTCATCTCGTCTAATATCTCAACCGCCTTTTCCATCTACAAAAATAATTTAACAAGAGATTAGTTCAATCAGATAATCTCCATAGGAGAACAATCGAGACATAGATTCATGAAACATACCTGACGTTTCTCAACTAAACCATTAATCAAAGCATTGAAAGTGTGAACGGTTGGAACACACCCACATCGCCTCATCATATCGAAAACTTCTAGGGATCTCCTCATGTCCCCGGATTTCGCAAATCCATTTATGATAGGCATAAATGTCCGTGTGGTTGGTCTATGCCTCAGCTTTTGCATCTCCTTAACAGTCTGGATCGCTCGATCCATGTTACCCATTCCGCAGAATGCTGCGATGATGTTGTTATATAGTATAACATCCGGTTTCATGCCTTCTTTTACCATATCTTCAAATACAGCAAACGCATTGGCCCAATCTTTTAGTTTTACAAATCCGTTGATCATCATCGAATAAGTCTTTAAATTATGCTTTACGCCCTCTTCCTTCATCACTCTGCTAACTTCCAAGGCTTTTGAAATCTTTCCAACCTAACAGGAGGAGGGAAGCATCAAGACACAATAGCAAGATAAACATTTTCGCTTTATATACAACACTATTGTTCCTTACCTTAGTATAAAGATTAATGAGGCACCCATAAGTAACAACTGTCGGAGTAAATCCACATTCCTATAGCAAAACAAATAGATCATCTTCACTTGTTCAGATTCTAAAAAGGAAGTAAGAGAGAATCCAAATCTAAAGCCAATTAATACCTTAAGTCTTTTGAAAACAATTAAGCCTTTCTTCTCATCGGCGACCATTGTATAGCCATCCATCATGGTGTGGTAGATAGCAATAGGAGCATCAATACCTTCTTCTTCCATCTCTCTCACCAATGCCTCTGCCCGCTCCATATTGCACGTCTGACTGAGAAAATGTTCAGAATCTTTTAGACTATAGACAAACAGCACTAACAGAGTCAGAAATCATATCAATGCTTACCAGTGTGCATATATGATTTTTCCATAAATACTGGCATTGAGGGTTTTGTGTATCCGTTTGGCCTCGTCAAACCAGTGATCTGCAGCTCTTCCAGAGACAACAAATTATCAGATCGAATTAGCATATACAACAAGCATTTAACAACGCTCATCGATGCAGGCAGACACAATATTATACTTACTCGGCATTTCCCGCTTTGGAGAATCCTCCAACGATTACGCTATAAGTCACCAAACTCATCTCAATTCCTTCTTCCTTCATTTTACGAACACAAGACAGTGCTTCTTCCATATCTCTACCAACTGCATAAGCGTGAATAAGGCTGCATGAAACAAATCCTCTTTTAACCTTTGAGGAATCCAAAACTAACTACACAAAAGATACTAATCTTTTACTTTGGAAATGAGACAAGAGAGTGAGGCAATTCAGAACAAAGACTTATCCATGACATGTTTTGACTAAGCAGAATCTGAACAAGAGATGTAACACATTTTGTAACAAAAGGAGATACCTTGTGTATATACGTGATGTTGGTGTGATACCCCTCGCGCGCATCCTCTCAAAAGTCTCACGTGCACGATGCATATCTCCTCTTCTTCCATAGAACTTCACCATCAAACCAAACTCTGTCCTAGAAGGCTGAGAATAAACATTGAATCAGTGAGACTTTTTTACATTATTCATACACAAACCAAATGATAAGTCCAAAAACAGAGCAAAACTGATTGATGTTAACAATGACAAACCTTGTTGATCTTCTCGAAAGCTGAAATAACAGCTTGCCAGTTATCTCCATTAGTATCTAGAATCCTCTGAAGTGACTTTCGTGACCCTTCTCTCTCCTGATGCCACGACGACTTATTCGACATTTTCGCGTCTTCTTCTCCTTCCTGCACCCACCTCACTCTCTGCTCAGCCTTTGTTTTCAGCCTCTTTCCATCGTCTAGCTTCACCGTCAATATCCTGCCGTGAAACTCAACGCCGTCGAACTCCACAGCTTTCATTGCAGACTTCTCTGCCGCGTAAATAATGAACCCAAATCCCGCGTTTTTCTCGACCTCGTGATGCCCTTTGATTAGAATCACATTCTCTATCGGTCCGAACTGTCGGAAAAACTCCTCAAACTCCGGTTTCTTTATCCATGTCGGTAAATTACCGACGAATATCTTCCCTTCTTGTCGGAATTCCGGTTGCGGCTTCGGAGTTTCTTCTTCCGGAGGTTTCGTGTCATTACGCATGTCATCTCGGAATTGGGTTTCCTCCACAAGAGGCGGAGGTGGAGGAGGAGGAGGAGAAAGCTTGCTGGACAAACGTAGTTTGGATGCTAGAGAAGAGCCAAAGGAAGAAACTTTACTCGAAACCTCTGATTGAACAAGAGGAGACACAGAAGAACGATTCGTTAAATCCTTGAGTGGATTAATCTTTAGAGGGGTTTTAGGAGAAGGGATAGGGGAAGGTGAGGAAGAAGAAGAAGAAGAACCAAGAGATTTCTCCGGGCGACGGAGGTCAGGAGGACTCTCAGGAGGTTCTGGCGGAGGTTGTGGTGGTTGCGGCGGTGGTTTGAGGGAGAAAGATATGGAAGCCATCGGAGAGTGACGGCGGAGAATGGTGGCGGAGTAAGGAAAGTGTGGAGCAGAGAGGGACAACACGCTCCCTCCATTATCCATATCTCCTTTTCTCTCGTCTCTTCTCTTCTCTCTGGTTATAACGAAACATAATCCTTGCTAATAGGTGAACAAAAAAAAAAAAAAAAAAAAAAATCCTTGCTAATCTAAAATTACCAATTCGCCCCTTCTCAAAATCCTAATATTTGTCATTTGAGAATGTTTCAGGTGAATTTGGATATTTTTATATCAAGAATCAACTAGGATCCGATATGTAAAACGTTGCTACTATCAAAAGTGTTAACGCCAATCTTGGTTCCACAACTGAAAAACCATTAAAAAGAAAAGTCTCGCTTTGAGTTTTAAGACATAAATCTTGAATCAAAAGAAACAATAAACATTCCAAGAACCACAAGTCTTTGTTGTCCCTAACTGTGAAAAAAGAGAGCCAATCGTTTGTCTTGATTGGCTAAATGATAAAAAACCCATCTTAGTATCTTCTGGGTGCTCTGCCGAAAGCAGGGATTGGTGCCATAGTTTGTGGCTCGACTGCAGAGATGCCGGGAGTGTCAGACATTCCTAGAGAAGCAAGCATCTCAAGAGTCTCTTTGTCGACCTTGATCTCATCGGTTCTGATAGCAGACTCATCGGGAACAAAGTCCATGCGGCGTTCACGCTCTTCTTCTTGAAGCTTGAGTGAGATTCCACGGACTGGTCCCTTCTGAATACGTTTCATCAAGTGGGTGGAGAATCCAGCAATCTTGTTGCGGAGTCTCTTTGAAGGGATGATGGCAACCTCTTCAAGGATCTTCTTGTTAGTGTGAAAGTCAAGAGTCATGCGAGAGTAGTACTTCTCAATGACTTGACGAGAAGATTTCTTCACGGTCTTGGTTCTTACACGCCCCATCTTTCAGTTACCTTGTGACTTACCTGCTGAGAGGAGAAAAACCAAAAAAATTCATGTCTTTGAGAAAGAATATCTAAGGATACAAATTCCGTGATCAACATTCAATTACATGATGAAAATGAAAACATTTTGGTGTCAAGAAATGCCATTTCAATATTTAGGTGGAACAAGAGAGATCCATAAGCATATGACAAATCAAGAAACAACTGAGTATAGTTGATTTGTGTCTTAAACTTCAACATTCAGGTGTAACACTAGAAAAACACAGGAAACACATGAAAAATGCAATGTCAAATTAAGTCCAGAGAATTGCAGATGAATCAAGACATACATCAACATAACACTGAACTTGAAACAGCATCAGGTAATAAATCAACCCATTTCACGAATCTAACCAAACCTAAGATTTACTAGCTACAGAGACAAAAACCACAACAAAAGTGAAGAAGCAGATCGAAACCTAGAGCACAAGCTTCTGCAGTTTCTGACAGTGACGCAATTCCTAGGTTAAGCAGAACGTACCTGCGAGGAAGAAGAAGCGGCGGCGACAAAACTCGAAGAAGCTAAGACGGAGCTGATAAAATTGCTTTTCTATATAAATAAAGGTTCTCGTTAGGGTTTAATTTTAATCCAGCCATGGGCCCTAGCATTCGTCGCATTATTAGTGGGCCTAAGTCCAATTCAATAACGCATAGTTGAGACCCGATAAGCCCAATAAATTGACGCAAGCATAATTTAAAATATTGGTGGGAAAAAATAATTTATTTATTTGTGATCCTAAAACAGAGTTTTGTCACCAAAATTCGCCACAAGAACAATGACCATCACTGAAATGGTGAAACCTATTAGCATCTCTAACAATGATAAATCTTCTTGTAGCCATTGAAGCAGCCTTCATAAACTCATGGCAATCAACACAAATCCTCAGATTCTTCATGATCCTCACTGTAGAACCCTCTGGTAAACACATTAGACCAAAAACCAAAGCCAGTTTCTCACTATGTTGCATCAAAAGCTCCTCTTTCTTTCCTATCTCCACATCGTGCAGCTCGTGTTCTACGCTTGGTTTATATCCAAACTTTCTCAATTCGATAACTAGATTGTCTAGCATCGTACAGATCTCACGGATTCTCGGATGACTGCTTTCTCCAACACGGAAAATGTGGACCTTGTCCTTAATGTCAATCCAACTTTGTCCTCTTACTTTTTTCACGTCGCAGTCCCTTAGAAGCTTCCTTGATTTGGCGATTTCCTCCCACTGTTTGTTTGCCGCATATATATTGGATAGTAAGACGTGATTACCGGCATTTTCTGGTTCTAATTCGAATAATTTTTTGGCTGCAACTTCAGCCAGCTCGAGGTTTTTGCAGACTCGACATGAAGCAAGAAGAGAACCCCAAATGGAAGCTGTAGGCTCGAAAGGAATAGACTTTATCAACTCGTACGCTTCAGACAATAGGCCAGCACGACCAAGAATATCAACCATACAGGAGTAATGAACCACATTTGGTGACAGACCGTATGTGGTTCTCATGAGTTTGAAAAATCTCCTTCCTTCCTCGACCAAACCCGTGTGACCACAAACCGATAACAAGGAACTAAAAGTAACCTCATTTGGGTGCATTCCATCTTGCTGCATTTTCTCAAACAAGATCATCACTTCCTTAGGACGAGCATGCTTTGCAAACCCCGAGATGATCGTATTCCAAAGCTCAATATTCTTCTCTTGCACTTCCGAGAAGATAATATAAGACTCTCTCAAGCTTCCACATTTAGCATACATATCAACTGCAGAGGATGCCACAAAGACATTAGAACCAAACCCGGACTTACGTATAACAGCATGCATCTGTTTCCCTTCTATTAAAGCTGCCAGATTTGAACAAGCGCAAATTACTGAAGATAATGTAAACTGATTCTGCTCTAAACTCATTCTTTGAGCTCGACGGTAAAGAAGGAGAGCCTCTTCATAGTTTTTGCTCTGAACATAACCTGCTACCATAGAACTCCATGTAACTGAACTCTTGTCCTGCATAGACTCGAAAACCTGCACTGCATCGTTGATCATGCCACATTTTGCGTAAAGATCAAGCAAAGCAGTACCAACATACAAGTTCAAGTCAAGAGAGGTCTTCATTGACAAACAATGCAATTTTTTGCATTCCAAGGCATCACAATTTGCCCCACAAGCAGAAAGAACACTCGATATCGTGAATTCGCTAAACTTAAACCCTTCGTTTCTCATCTCCCAAAAAATATCCAATGCTTCTGACTCCATTCTGTTCCGTGTATACAAACCAATCATGGTGTTCCAAGAAACCAAGCTTCTTTCAAGCATTCCATCAAACACTTGGCGAGCAAGCTCCACAAAACCACACTTGGAATAAGCATTAATAAGAACATTTGACAGAGTGACATCTCCCTGCAACTCCATACGCATAGTTTTCCCATGGCAAGCTTTTGCTTCCATAACAGCTCCGTTTCTAGCACAAAGCTGCAAAATTTCGATAAAGTCAGAAGCTTGAACCACATTAAACTCATCGCTATATCGTCCCGGTGATAATTCCTCCTGCTCATAACTGGCGAATACGGAGATGTTTCGGGAGAGAGAACTCGTATTGCTTCTTCTGGGTAAGATCTTGCATCGGATCAAGAAGTTCGCCGTGAAACCAAGAATGTTCTTACTTGGCAGCGAAAGCGACAACATACTTAGTTTGGGCCACAGGCCTAAATGCCTGAAGTGTACTATCACATTTGAATATTGATGGGCTTTTTCTCAAGTCTGCTCCTTTTTTTTTTCTAATACAATATTATTTTTTAATTGTTAAAGTCTTTTTTTTTTTGTGCAAATAAATTGTTAGTCTTTGATTCAATGATATACTACTACAAGAGTACAAGATAATAGCGCTACAAATGAATGATTGTACTCGGAAAATTGGCGGAAATTGTTAATAACCTATGACTTTTCAAAAAATTTACTACTTTTTTCTGTCTGATATTTGTTTAATTGAAAAGTAATTTATGTGGTTGATTAAAATATACTAATCTATTACAATTGGTCAAAGAAAGCAGATATATATAAGATTTGCGATTCCGTATTGTATGATTAATAATGTTGAAATATGAGTAAGACCAACTTGACGACAAGATTTTCACATCATGGAATAGAGTGTTTAAGTTTAACATTATTAAACTTTTTTTGGATAATTAAAATGTGGAAGGTATTGCAACTTGCAAGTTGCCAAAAACTTCGCTGTTTGGTGAGAATCAAAGTCTTATCCTTCTTCCTATCTTTCCTCTTATGATTTCTCTTTTGGAAAACACTATTTTATATATAAAGATCTTTTTCTTTAAGCGAATGTCAAAGCTCATGAGAAGTCGGAAAATTTTCGTTATGAATATGTCAACAAAAAAGTGAAATCATTGATTAGACCTATCTAATCTAGCTATGGATTAATGGACTCACTCTATCTTCTACACAACTTGCCTTAGATTGTGCATTTGTGCTTTGAATGGTTTAAAAGAGGTTGACATTTTCGTGGTCCCATGTTCTTTATAATTTATTTAATCAAGGATTAAGCTATACTTCTTCAACTACTTTAGTGCATTTTAGAGAGAAAAAATTAGCCGAAAATTGCAATGATCCTAAAATCCAAAATATTTTGTTAGTTTAGACTCTTTTCATGGCCGTTGAAAAACAAAATACTAGTTGTCTTTGTAAAACTCAATATCAAAATATTGGTATTTACTAGTTAATCCAATGTAGAATCTAACATTAAGGTTTGTAATTAGAATAAAGGAAAAAAAGATTAAAGAAGCACTGATCACGCTTAGCTTTGAACCCTTTTGCAGAGGGAACTCATTACTTTCACTAAAGTGGGGTTTCTAGAAAGACATCAAATCTTTGTATTGCCAATAGAATCACATCTTCTTATTGGCAGAATATTTTCTAATAAAAAATAAAATAATGTAAAAAAAAAAAAGCTTCCAACAATGTGACGATCTTGAAAATAATGGGCTTTTCTTGATTTGGACCCCATCCTTAAGAATATAGTTACCCAAAAGAGAGAGAATACAAGCAAGTGTCGTCTCCCACTTAAACACAGTTAACTTAGATTCGAGATATATATCATCCACTTCAAAATATATAAAAATGTAATTATGTATATTATCCTAACCAAATTGCTCACATAATTATTGCCTATTGGGAGTGTTCACTAAAAGAATAATTGGACTGATTATACTATTTGAAATCACATATTCGATCCTAGCTTACACATCCCTCTTTATGAAAACATTAGAGAAACTAAAAATCAAACATAATAAGAAATAAAACTAAAATAATGCAGACATCTTCAATAAACTGAAACTTTTAGTGCCTAAACTTTGTATGAATTTTTTTTTCAGGAGTTCAAAACATGGAAATTTCGTATATTGTTATCAAACTATTAATCATGATATATAGAATATATAAATGCAAATAATAAAAGAATGTGTATATATCCTCAAGGAATTTGAAACAAGTGATTGTGAAAAAAATGAAAAAGAAAAGGTGATCTTGTTGGATATGAAGTTGCAGATAAAGTCACGTATGTGTGTCCCGTGAGAAAGATGTGGACCCATCGTTTTCAATTGTACGCCATCTCGTCGTATTTATGAGCGACCTATGTCTATCTACCGTTTCCTTTTATTAATGTTATCTATCCCATAAATATTTCATACGTGATCTTGCCTTAAAGGATTGACAAAGATTGATCTTTCAATCTCAAAAATCTTCTGTTTACAGAAACTTGTAACCTAATAGTTTGTACTAGACTTAAATATTGTGCGTTGTGAATTGTACACAACGGTAAAAAAAAATATCATCAGTTTCTCTATTCTCTCAACAGAATGACTAGCATACGATCGATTTCATTTTAGTCGTTAAAAAAAAATACATGATCTTTTTTTTCCCTAAAGTTGAATTTAATATTTTTTCAGTAATATTTTAAAACCCCCTCATTTGGAAAAAGAAACTAGAGAGTTTAATTACATAAGCTAGTTGTTTTAGAAAACTAAACTAAATAAATACTTTTCACACTTCGGTTAGCTCTTTCATGACTTGTCCATCTTTAACACCAAAAGACCCATTGGCTTCAGCATCAGAACTCGCATGAACGCCATAAAGCAAATACACGAGCACAATCAAACCGGAGAAGAAGCCAAAACGGACGTAAGAGGGTGCGTCCAACGAACCAAGCAAAAAAATGTTCAAGAAAATCGACACGCACGGGGTCCACGGCATGAATGGGACTCCCCATAACTCGGGTTTCCTAGCCTGGGGAACCACGCACTGGAAGATCAGCACGATGGCTATAGCCACCACCGCGCTGGCACCGAGCATGAAAGCTTTAGGCTTGCCTTCCGGCACAAGTTTCCAGATGAGGGTGAAGACAAGAGAGGTTATGGAGAATAGTGTGAGGAAGCAGAGTGTGGGCCATGGCTTGGTGGGTCCGACGGGGACGTAACGTCTGAAGATGAGAGCGTTTGCGACCATGTAGAAGACAAATAGTGTTCCAATGGATACGAGGTTTAGGAGGACGTTTAGGTCGGTGAAAAGCGCAAGAGCCGCCGTGAAAATGCCTGGTAAGGGATATAAACAATACGAACATTAATAAGATTGGTCATATTCTCTATACTATAGATGATTCGACGGATGAAAAAGTCCAAATTTGAAATGAATGGTGGTGGGAGGATTTGTTCGTTTATTATGTCTTTTTGTCAAAGCAGATACGGAGAGGAAAAAAAAGAAGAGAGATGTTAATGCTATTGATGGATATAGCAAATGTGAGTTAGTGGTTGCTAAAATTAGTAAGGATAAGGTCCCGGTTGAATGATGATGACCCTTAATAATGATCCATTTTGTGACAAAGGCATGAGAATAACTTAAATGAGAAAACAATGCTTGTTACAAAAGAAATTGCGATTTATTTCAATAAGTATGTATACTAAGCATTAGTATATGTTTTCCAATCTGCCAATAAATTGCGATTTATTTCTTCAGTGTATTTTCAAAGATGGTCATTATTGTTCAAAACTATGGTACCTAATTAGTATCAAGACTTGCATAGCTCAGCCAGATTTTCCGGAAATTACGAAAAAGTTGGAGTTGTCAAAATATCAGCCGACTAGGCTTAGCAGTATCTTCACCAAAAATTGAAATTAGAAAAAATGATTGATTTAACTAATAGTCGTCCAATGGATGACTAATAATCCAACTATCGTATTTTTATAAAAAAGGTGGAATATGTATTTTTAACACTAAGGGGACACAAAAAGAACCAAAGAGACCCACCAAATCCATCACAATCAAGACCGTTGAAAAGATTGAATCTTTGAACAAAAAAGAAAAACACCAAACTTTTCACAGAGCAAAAAATTAAAAGAAAACCAGTGGTGAACACTGAACAAACGACATCTAGCAATCAGACTCAGATGCTCTCTGTGTGACTATGTCTTAAACACCATAAAAATCACATTGAACCATGTCCCTACGTTGAGAGATACTTACATAACGCACATAGCCCTTGTCACGATCGAAATCGATAGCGGAAGATTTTTAAAATGGTAACGTCCAAAAGTTTTTGATCTTAAAATATATATTGAAATGGACACGTATAGATAATGAAATCACGTGGATCGTATGATCTAGAGAAAACGTTAAAAGTTCAAATCAATAAAAAGATCATGGAAACAACCGAAACGGTTCTCATTGGGGTCCCCTTTTAACCTAACTGCTTACTTCTATCACACTTTTTGGACCAAACTTTTTTTGTTTAACTATATGATTTGATTATATTTCATCATTGTTTGACAGTAATAAAATAAATGAATGAATGAATGAGACAAAGAAACGTACCAAGAAAAGTGGAGGCGTTGACTGGCGTAGATGTTTTGGGATGAATCTTGGCGAACCAAAAGGGGACCACTCTGGACCGTCCGATGACACACATGTAGCGAGCCTGACCTAACATTGCCACCAAAAGTGATGTTAATATCCCAAAGCTTGCTCCTATCCCCACCACTTTCGTCACCCATTCCCAGCCGTTCGATCCTCTGAACGCCGCAGAAAACGGCGCCTCCGGATCTATCTGCGTTACACACACACACACACATGCCCCGCCGTTTTTCAGCTTTAAACTCAGACTACGTGCCGTCTTTGTCAAACGAAAATTAATCAAAAAAATTAATAAATTTAAGTACGGACCATATCGTATGGGAGAAGCATTGACATGGAGACGGCCATGAGACAGTAGAGGACGGTGACGATTGCGACGGAGCCGGAGACACCGACGGGTATATCTTTAACGGGATTTTCTACTTCCTCCGCCATGGTTGAAACGGCGTCGTATCCTATGTAGCTTAAGTAAACCATGGCAGCTCCGTTGAAAACTCCGGCCGCGCCGAACGGAAAAAACCCCGACGGATGCTCTGGATTCGCCGGTGAGGAAAGATTCTTTGAATCTCCTTTTATGAACCCCATCACGATCACGAAGAATATGAATGCGATGTGAAATGCAGTCATTATCATGTTCACCTTCGAGCTCTCTCTTGTACTGCAACAGATGATGACTGTGATTACGAGGACTACGAGAACGGCGACTGGATCGATCTCGTTGAATCCTTTTGGTAGACCGGAGACGACGAATCGCCACTTGGATGTTGAGATCCCGAAAGCTGTTCCTAAATAAGCGGTGAAGCTTCTCGAAACGGCGGCGTTTGACATTACGTAGTCCATTATAAGATTCGCTCCGGTGAAGAATGCAGGAAACTCACCTGAACGGAAATGTAACAGAAAAGAAATCAGTTACGGTTTCAGATTTGAAATTTGAATTTTCAGAAATCGTTACAGATCGGAGGAGAGTCATGATTTGGCGGGAGACTAACCGAATGTGATACGGATGTAGCTGAAGGCGCCGCCGGCGACGGGGAGATGTACGGCGAATTCAGTGTAACAGAAAGCGGAGAGGAGAGCGCAGAGTCCAGCGATGGCGTAAGAGACGACGATTGAAGGACCGGCGTCGAGACGACTGGCACGGCCGGTGGTGACAAAAACACCGGCGCCGACCATTCCGCCGATTCCGAGTCCAATGAGATCGTACCATCGGAGAGTACGGCGCATCTGTTCGCCGGAGACGGCGCGGACGTGCATCTGTTCGCCGGAGACGGCGCGGACGTGACTCATCTCGTCGGAAGAAGTGGAGACGGAAATAGCGCGGCGTGATAAGCGAGAAGGCGTCGCGGAAAGAGAGTTGAGGTAGACGCGGAGACTGGAGAATGAAGAGTGACCGCCATTGTTGCTGCTGCTTTGGACCTCCATGTTCTCACCGGCAAGATTCGGGTCGGTTCGGGTCAGGGTCGGTGGAGGACTGAGAATTTTTGTGGATTTGACAAGAGTTGGTTTTATAATAGAGATTAGGAAAAGTGAAAAAGAGAAGAATAGGGACAAAGATGTAATTATGACGATACTTAAGGGCATTTAAATGTTATAAATATTGTTTTTAACAACAAGATTGTTCTCCAATTCTTATAATCGCATTAATCACATAAGCATCATCAGCTGAAAAGCTTACTAAACCCAAGATGCTTTTATCTCTTTGGTCCAATTACATTTATAATTATATATACTAATTATGCTAACGCTTTTATTGATTCATATACAAATCATAAACTAGTTTGGTAGTATTTAGTATGTATTCACATCTAGCTAAGCTTGTAAACCCTTTTTGTTGACCATATAACCACTAAAAGTGGTACTTAATAAATGTCATTATATCGCTGAGTCGTAACAGAGTGGCATCTCCAATGGTTATCTTCATTTTTTTTTCTAAAATATTAAATGAATTACGATTTTTTAAGAGTATATATATATTTTTTACTGATTATCATTTATTTTTAATAACACACTTTATTTTCTAAATTTACAGATTTTAACTAAAAAATCGATTTTATCTAAATTAAACGTTGATGGTATAAGTAAAGTTACATAACACCACATAAACATTACAAGAAAATAGTTTTTTAAGCATCATTAAGACCCAAAATAAAATTCACCAATTTTAAATTTGACTGTTGGTCCTGTCATTTTATTTTCTATTTTATTAATGTCATTATTGTATTTTTAGAATTTTAATTAACTAACAAATATTTTTGTACGTAATTTTTTATTAAGTCTTTTATTAAGAAAAATATTTTTGTTTAGATGTAAAATAAAAACATATAAAAGTGTAGAGGTCATTTTGTAAATAAAAAGGTTCATTTTTGTGTTGGAGGATAACGATTCCCTCATTTTTTAAAAAAAATTCCTTAAAATGAGGGTCTAAAATCGATGTTATTTATAGGCTAAATTCTGTAATTGCCTTCCTTCTAGTTGATGATAGGGAATTAGTAGTACAAATTAAATAACTTGTGACTATGACGCTCACCAAAAAAAGTAACTTGTGACTATGACTACGAAGTACGAACGGTTGTTTGAAACGTAACGACTCTCTGCTTCGAAAGCTCTTCCTTTGTTCCCGAGGTTATGAAACCGTCACGGACGTTAAAAAGAGAAAAACTAAACAAACGGCGTTAACTTTCGTATATCGTAAGGCACGGTAACGACGTTACCTCTAACGGCTATGATTCACACGTGTGGCAAAGAAGGTGACACGTGGGATGTTGTTTTGTTTTCAATGGATAAGCACACGGGTTTTAATTTTTAAAGCGAAGCGTGACCAGAATTTGAGGAAATGAGTTTTCGTAATTAGTTGGTTCTTTTCGACAATTTTTATCCTTTTTAGTTGGCAACTTGGCATTACTAGGAAAATATCCTCGCATATTTGCATGTAATTAAGGTCATATTAAAATGATTTTGTCTCTGCATTTAATCATTTTGAAATTAGGACTGGAACATTTTAGTAGTTAGAGAATAGTACAAACGCAAATGTTTTACGACAATGGTCTTAGGTATATATAAGATTGTAAACGAGTATATTTAATTTGTAGAATTTGTAACTTATAGTCATTTGTTTTAGTGTTAATGCCGTGTTATATGAAAGTGTGTGTTAGTGGTAATATGCATGAGTGAGTTGTTGAAAAAAAAGACGAGTGATCTTTTCTTTGTGATAAGGGCAATGCAACATGTTTGTCTCATGATCCTGAGTGTTCTCCATATATATACAAATTGGCATTTTAAAACAATGACTCGACGCTTTTAGATGAAGAAGCATCAATGGACTGACTGATTTTATTTCCATGGATAGAACTTGGAGCCTTCGAAGCTGTTTACTGAAATCAAGATCCACAATACCACCAACTAAAATAATGTATATAGTCCATAATCAACACTATTTTTACACTAGCACTCAGTGTAAGCTTAATTCTAACATGACTCATCTACAACCTTAAAACTTGATTAGGTAAAAATGTTGTAGAATGATTTGTAGACGTAATGAAAAATTTATATCGCTCCCAATCACACCCATAACTGGATACACGGTGCATTGATCTTCTTTTTTTCGGTTGGACGCGCATTGCATTAAATTAACATTACCTTATCCAAACAAATAATATTAAATATCTACTTCAATAGAACACTCTTTAAGCCTCTCTTTTGTTCACAAATAAAGGTATTTAGATGATTGTCAACCAACCTTGACACATATTCGTATCAACAACACACATATATGTAAATTAAATTCGACAAGAATAAATTAGGACTTGTATGGTCACCAATACGTCTACATTTTTGGGTGAATAATGAAATAACAACAATAAGATAATGTGGAGTGGTTTAAACAGTGAGTGGGATGGTCAAATCTGACTTTTAGATAAGATGCAAAATTCAGGTTGCCTCAATCCGACCACGTCTCACACGCCCTGTACCAGACCTGCCCATCTCTGTTTTCCTATTGTATTTGTTTTTTTTTTTAAATTGAAAAAACAAAATTCCTTGTCATATTGTACATGCATTTAATTTATAATCCCCTCCTCCATATACTTGAAGTTATATAAAATCTGTGGCAAAATATCCGGGATTCGAGAGCCGATCCGATATAGATCTGTTCCGTAAAATGTTTTTTTTTTTTGTTTCAAATATATTGATTTTCAAGCAAGATATTAGGATCCGATTTCATACATAATTTTTTGAAGATACCTTATAATTACCCCTTCCTCACCAAAAAACATTGTGTATTCAAGAAATGTAGTATTTTTACTTTTTAGAACCCTTAATAAATATGTTATAAAATGTTTATGAGTGAGACACCCTACTAAATTACGATAATTTATAGTTACGTGAGCTGCTTCTAGTTGGATCATGAGACCATTATCAAATTCCATCTAGAGTCCTAAAAAGCCCATTATCTTTTACATAATCTAAAACTCCCATTAACTATTTGGTCAGCCCATTCATAAGCCCATTTAAATTAGTAAAATTTCCAGTATTAAAAATCCTTTTCTTCCTATTTTACTGTACCTTTTTTGTCAAAGCTATTGCTTGAAAAATTTAGTAATTTACCTCACCAATTTTATCCTCCTCCTACTTTCGTTTCTATGTATTTTTCCCTATCCAAGAATTTCATACCTACCTTTTGTCTTCAATATATACCACCCCATTTTTTTTAAAACTCACCATTCGTTTATTTTTTATTTTTATATCTATTATTTTCCCGTACTTTGAAGATAATATCAAAACTTAAAACATATGGTAGCAGACAAAAAGCTTAAAATAGCAAGAACTTAGTAGATTTTACTTGGAAAGCCACGTGAAGATTAAGCAAGAGGCCACGTCATCTAGATGCACCAGTCAGATGCCAAAAAGTATCCATGGGAAACAATTGGCAGAAGACACGTGGCTCAATACTGGTGAAGAGTCGGTGTAGGCGTCTTCGTCGACTTGGTAACGTATCCACTTTATTTGTGCAATCCAATTAATTTAGTAAAAGTGTGTAAACCATTTTAAAAAACAAGTAAACTAAACTACGTGTGAAGAAAGAAACAAGTAGCGAGTAAAAAGTACTAAAAAAATTAGTTGAAGTTCCTTTGTTTTCTTATAGTTAAATTTGTTGAAGGTCGTTGAGAACATAGTTTAATAAAATACAATTCCGATAAGATGAGACAAAATTTAAGTGTTATCTTTTTCTACAGGAGTATTTAATAAATTACTACTATTATAAATCGGACCATCTTATAACGCTTTAACACGTTCGAAAATCAAACACTCACATATTCCACTTTCCACCGTTTTGGCTGAGAAACAAAGAAATGCTAACACAAGTAGTAATGTAACGATACCATGACTAGTATTATTATTTTACTATGCATATGCTATGTTTTCTCTAAATCGAAACCTAAGTAAACTCGTTTAACCAAGGCATGGAAGTGCTATGAATAGTATATATACTCAATTGATTATAGTCGTGAGTATTGGAGCTTTTAATGGTCAATAGTAGTATACACTTACAATTAAAACAGTTGAGGATTAAATTTTGACTTAACATTAATGACCCAACTGTCAAAAATTAGTCAAACTTTGCGGTAGATAATTTAACAGGTCAAATGTTGGACCATCACTAGAAAATTTTATTTGTTCATCACGAGAATTGTCCTTGGCCAAAAAATATCTGAAAAAATAACAACAAATAAGGTTATTAAAATGAAAATTAAAAACAGATGGAAAATCACAGATAACCATAATTAAGAAAGTGAAGTGAGAGATTTGGACAAAAATAGTGACAAGGAGACGTAGACAGTGTTGCGTTGTGATTGATTCGAGAATGTGAAACCTAAAAAGAAGTCTTTCTAGATTGCTTTTCGTATTTTTAGGCGGTTGTTTTTTTAAAATAGCTACGTGTTCCCATTTGATTAGGAAAATAAAGTGGCATTTACTTATTATAAAATAAAAAAAAATAAAAAAGGAGAAACTGTAACAAACTGGAAGCAAAATTTCAGTAAGTCAGGTCAGGTGTAACGCTAAAATTAAATTTAAGAAAAAAAAATAGAGAAAGAGAGAAACAAAATACATCCCAATTGCAGAGAAACCGTGTTGAAGTTGGTCTCTGAGCTGCTTCTTCCTTCCTTTTATTTTTATATTTCCAGCTCTTTATTTCCCATATATAAAAAACTTTCCCAAGAATAAAAACCAAAGAATCCGTATAAATTATCCTAACAGTTTCTTCCACCATCCAACAAATTTCAGATTTTTTTTTGTTTTATACTCGAGTCTTCTTAACCATCAACAACAACTAAAATCCTTGGATTATGGCGTCAAGTCAGTGGACGAGGTCGGAGGATAAGATGTTTGAGCAAGCTTTGGTTCTTTTTCCTGAAGGATCTCCTAATCGGTGGGAGAGAATCGCTGATCAGCTTCATAAATCTGCTGGTGAAGTTAGGGAGCATTACGAGGCCTTGGTTCATGATGTTTTCGAGATTGATTCTGGTCGAGTTGATGTCCCCGATTACATGGATGACTCGGCGGCGGGTTGGGACTCGGCTGGTCAGATCTCGTTTGGGTCTAAACATGGTGAGAGTGAACGCAAAAGAGGAACTCCTTGGACAGAGAACGAACACAAGTACGTTTCTTTATCAATCATTCCAAATTAGGGTTTTGGTTGGTTAGAGAATTTAGGAAATCAAATACAATTTTGCTAAATTTAGGTGATTAATTACATTGTTTGATATGAATCTTATTGATGCAGATTGTTTCTGATTGGGTTGAAGAGATATGGTAAGGGAGATTGGAGGAGTATCTCGAGGAACGTGGTTGTGACGAGGACGCCGACGCAGGTCGCTAGTCACGCACAGAAGTATTTTCTGAGACAGAACTCGGTGAAGAAGGAGAGGAAAAGGTCGAGCATCCATGATATCACTACGGTTGATACTACTTTAGCTATGCCTGGGTCTACCATGGACTGGACTGGACAGCATGAGAGTCCTGTTCAGGCACAACCGCAGCAACAGATTCTGTCTGAGTTTGGTCAGCAATTGACTACTCCTGGTCATTTTGAGGATTTCGGGTTTCGGATGTGAAGAAATGGAAGAAATATTGGGATGGTTTTAGTTTAATAGGGGTTTTACTCATTTTATGTGAATACGAAAAAAATAGGATTGGGTATTTTCTTATACAGATGATGATGGTGATGAAAGAATAAAAATAATGTATAGGAAAGCTTTTTGTAAACACAAATATGTTTGGTAACCATTTTGGTATTTTGAATCAATGCATATGGAGGGTTTTTTTCGATTATTTTAAACTTGATTTCTTACAAGTTACAACACACAAACACACATCAGAAAGTACAAAATCTCATACCAAGAGAGTGACAAAGGTCAAAAGGCATTATTATTTTTCACTACTTCTTGCCTTATGACCCGATCTGTGAGCCATGAACTCATGGCTTGCTTGCATCAGGTTTCTGCACAAGAGAGTGAAAGCAAACAATCAATGAAGTAGCTAGATCTTCATTTGTATTGAAATTAAAGCCAAATTCAGGTCTAGAAATGCCCTTCTGACTACAAGACATGTTGTAAAACTGAACACTTGAATTAAAAAGACGAGTGGAAGAAGTTGATGGTATGATGAAAGTTTACCTTGTCGGCACTTCCTTTCTCATTATCTGGCTTATGTTTCTCTAGTTTCTTCTTCTTCTCCAGTATCTCCTTCTCCATTTTCTACAACAAAATAGATCGGCTTCTTAAAAGTGAGTTTTGTACTAGAAGACAAATAGCTTCATAAACTAGAATTGTGTCCCAAAATACATCAATTTTAATAGTCACAGCCAATTCTTCTGAGCCTAAGTAATGCAAGTGAGACGCAACCAGCTATAGAATTGTCTGCAACTGTTACTACGAGCTCAACCTCAAATCAGAAAGGAACACAACAAGCTATAGAGATTGCTTAACAACACAAAGTTCTTCCCCTTTCTTCAACAAATACTTTTGGTAAAGCGTAAGCTGGATCACAGATTCACACAGACAACATTTTTTCAATTCTTTCCCTCTGTATGAACTAATACGCCTTGAAAAACTCATCCACACACTATTTGACCATTTGTTATGATAGACATCAATTGGATCCAACTGTTATGATGAGGATAGGCATTGGATCTTTTCATTGTATCTAATAATCTTTAAAATCAATTCTAACGCCAATTCCCAAACGATATTTCATATAATTTGATTGATCTCCTGAGATCAAATAAGCAACAGCGCATAAATGAACTCTTGTAGCATCCAAAGAGAAGTCAAGGGACATAAAAAGTCGAAGGTGAAGAAGAACCTTGATGTACATGCTCTCTTTCGCGCGTTCCTCTTCGCTGAGCACACGACCTTTGTCGTCGCTGAAACACCGAATCGCCGATCCTCGAGTCGATTCCACCGAACGCGATGCTCCAATCTGAGTCTCCCACAGGGATCGAGCCAGCCTTAGCTTTGTGATCGCAGAACGAGCCAACGACATCTTTGCTCTAATCAGTGAGATTTCTCGAATTCGTTTTTTTTTTTTGGGTAGAAAATGTATTTGGAGTGATTGTGAACGAGGCAGTTAGGCAGGTTCGGAGCAGCTCCAGATTCAGTAACAGCTTTGGGTTCGGGTTCGGGTTCGGGTTATCGATTCTTAAAAGAACCCGCTAGAACATTGCACCCGCGTAAATCTGTTAGCAAAGACTTATTATTTTGTTGAATGGCCCAGTGGGCTATACAGCCCAATAAGGAGAGAGCCTTGCCCAGCCTCATCTTCGAGATTGTGCTATTTTTAGAATTTCCTTTTTCTTAACACTTTTTTAGAATTTCCTTTTTCTTTTCTTTGGTCAACGACTAATAGTTTTTGTTTATAACAATCTCACGCCAATAATTGGTATAAGAGATTTTCTTTTACTTCAAACTTTTTATTAGAGACAAAACAAAATACTCTTTTAAATTCATTAGCAGGTTTAATTGCTTTAAATATATGTATTATAAGAATCTGCAAACAAGTCCGATTGGCTTGGAGGAGAAAAGAATACAAAAGAGAAGATATTAAGTAAATTGCAGCGTAGAAGTGAACGTCAGCAACCAAATAACTGCGTCTAAATTCGTCTCACTATCACATTAATCTATAACAATTTGCAAATATTCAATTAATTACATGTAGAAAACATATAAGAAAAAATTAAAAAAAAGCTTAGTAGATGTATAGGTGGAGCATCTCGATAGTGACGTCAGACATCACATCAGCAGATTCAGCACTCCATCATCTTTTTGTTATCACTAAACGCCAATTTTTTCGCCATTTTATAGATATCGGTGTTCTCTCTGACTTCGAAGGAGAAAGAAAGAAGAAAAAAATAGTCTTGTTTCAAACTTCAATGGCGTTCTCGAGTTCTATCTTCTCTGTTACTCAGTTTTCTTCTTCGATTACTTCGCGTCCTTCTTCTGCGATCAGTAGGCAGACTCGTTTTCCCGCTCAAATTGCTTCTCCAGATCTATCGCCTGCTTTGTTCGATGATCGCCGGAAGTTCGTCGGAGGTGTAATGTCTCTCTTGACGAAGAGGTTAAGCTCTTGCCTATTTCGTATACGTCGTGTCTCGCTCTTAGATCTTTCCGTTGATTCGTTTTTAGCTGGAGATTTATAGTCTTCTTGCTCCTTCTGATTACTCGATTTGAGTAATCTTTGCTTCGTCTTTTATGTTCAGCTACTATTAGCTTGATTCGACTATAATCTTTGCTCTGTATGTGCTCGAACGATTTGGCAAACGAAACTTATACTAGATTCTCGTTTGGAGTTGTTGAGTTTGTCGTTATGAATCTTGAACTTAGGAGATTTGACAAAGCAAAGGGAGATTAAATTTCGAATTACAGATTGAAGTTCTTAACAGTTTCTTGAGATAATTGCAATAAGTCGCTTGGTAATTTGGTTTCTCTTTGGACCGATTGTAAAATCTTGAATCGATGATTTATCTGAGGTTGCTGATATATCTTTATGTGCTTGTTTGTTTTGGTATGCAGTATAAAAAACCGTGTATATGCTTCAATTAACAGCATTGATTCGGCCGCTACTCCATCTTATCCGGTCAGTAACTTGTTTCAGTCTTTTTTTGTTTCGTCGCATTTAAACTATTGATGTTTCTCGGATCTATTGATTTGACTACCATGGACTTGCATATATGTGCGCTCTCAGAAGCTCAGCAAGTAAAAATGTAGGGAGTATATGGTTATGTGTTCATGTGTAAACTATTTGATATGTGATTTGATTTTCTCATGTCTAATAGGGAAACGGTCTGCGTATGAGTTTTGTGTTCACGTGTGCTTTGAGATGACATTTGCTGGAAAATTTGATCGCAGAAATCGGAAGACGATGACGATGTTGTTCCAATGCCAATGGTTATGATAGACCAGGATGCTGACCCTGAAGCTACTATTGTACAACTCAGTTTTGGAAATCGTCTTGGGGCTCTCATTGACACAGTAAGGGGTTCTATTTCCTGTCTTGGTTTTATGTTCTATCTTATCGATGTGAAAAAACTTTAGCTCTTCTTGATCTACTGGAGCTAGATTTGTAGCATTTTTACTATCAGATTATCACCTCATTTTTGTTATATCATGGAAACTTGCCTTGTCTTCGGCTTATGAATTATTAATTGTGTTTGGCAGATGAGGTCGCTGAAAGATTTGGGATTGGATGTAATAAAAGGAACTGTCTCAACTGAAGGAGATGTTAAGCAGACCAAATTTTCTATAACAAAACGGTAAGAAATGCCGTTCTTTCCGTGGTCTCTCTTTGCTTTAGATGATTTTCTATCACTTATTGACTTCTCACTTGTTCAATAGGATGCACAATTTTGTCTCAATCTACTTAGTGCTGATAGTTATGATCTTCCCTTATGGCCTTATCTCAAATTATGCTATTATAGAATTCTGCAGTTGCCCTATGAAGTTCATGATTGGCATTGGGCTATAACATTTCTCTGGAGAATTCTTTCTAAACTAGATAATTAGCTTGAGACAAGTGAATCTGATCAAAAAATACTTTCTGGTTTCGAGAATTATTGGTGTTGTGTGCAAATATCATCTTCAGCTACCTGCATTGTCAGTTGTCACAGATGCCTGAATTAAATTCTCTTTTTCACACCAGTGACACTGGTCGGAAAGTGGAAGATCCTGACTTGCTGGAACAAATCCGCTTAACAATCATCAACAATCTCTTGAAATACCATCCGGTCTGCTTACAGTTTTCTTTATCTCTTTCCCTTAATCACATTCACATTCAAAGAGGCCTGCTTGCAGCTGTTGTGTTTTTTTGAACATTGCCTTTGGTTGTTTTGCAGGAATGCAGTGAGCAACTTGCAATGGGTGAGACTTTTGGAATAAAGGCTCCAGAAAATAAGGTAATGTTTACTCTGCTTGTTGGATGATTTACTTTTGTGTCCTGTGTTTTATGCAAAGTCTTTTCTAATGGCTTAATCGAGTTTTCTAAAGAAGCTTGCAGTTGTTAAAGGCTAGCTTTACATTACTGATGTCTTAATTCTGCTTTGGATTCATTTGGTACAGATTGATGTCGATATCGCAACTCATATACTTGTGAAAGAAGATGGACCAAAGAGGAGGTATTCACCATTTATTAGAATAATGACACCACAATGTCATATTTAAAGAATAGCCCTGTTGAAATAGTTTACATAATTCTCGCTGGTTTCCTGTTTTCTCTAGCCTGCTTGTCATAGAGACAGCGGACAGGCCAGGTCTTGTCGTAGAGATGATCAAAGTGATGGCTGATATCAACATAGACGTGGAATCCGCAGAGATAGACACAGAAGTAATCAAAACTCCCAAAACCTACAGAGAGTGTGATTCCATTATTATGCATTATAATAATAACGTTTCCATCGTCGCTCTCAGGGACTGGTTGCGAAAGACAAGTTTCACGTAAGCTACCAAGGGCAAGCACTAAACAGATCTTTGTCACAGGTGAGTTTTTTGTTTCAGTTACTTTGTCCTTTGAACCTTAAAAGAGAGAGAGAGAGAGGTATAAAAAGAATCAACTTATCTCCTGCAGGTTTTGGTGAACTGTCTGCGTTACTTCCTGAGAAGGCCTGAAACTGACATTGACAGCTACTAAATGAGCTTTTGTTTGCTCTAAAACAAAACTGCTCTTTATCCTTTAAAGCAAAATCATGTATCTGTGCTACGAAACTTTCAAGTCTTTTGTTTGGAAGATTATGTGGGAAATTCGTGATACTATAATTGAACCACTGTGGCTAAAAAATAAATGGGTTCTTGACACTTTTGATTTGGGTCCGTTAAGAAAGTTCGTAAAAGACTCAATTTTTACAAATCTGAAACCTCCCTTAACAACAAGCTCTAGTTTGGTATTTTAATAAAAATAACCTCTCTTTCCGAATTGGGGACTGAGTAAGCCTAGATCTAGGATAAGGGGCCCTCACTGACCACAATAGTGAATTTTTCTTAAATTGGTTCTTCTTAATATATGAGTATATGACTATTAATCTCATATAAATTTTAAATGTGGGATTCAACATGCTTTTTCGAAATAACGACTCTTAATTATCGCTCTATTTCAAGCGAATCTTACTCTCGAACCAACAATGAATCCTACTTGGACTATCTTTTATGATCATTTTAAAATTATGAACTTTCAATTAGACTAATTAACGAGTGAACTGATTCATGTATAATTAGTAATTACCTTATGTGTCGTTAACATTTCGACGTGGGATCCATCATAATTATTCGGCAAAACTCCTTTATATATATATATATATATATATATATATAATTGTTTTGATGACTGATTCTAGTTTTGTTTTCCCAAAGGTCACTTTACTTTTGTCGTCCCAAAAGTGATAATATATTAAACAAAAAAAAAAACTTCGCTTAAGTATTTTTATTGTTTTGATGACTAATTCTATTTTCTTTGTGACTGCTTCAATAAAGGAAAAAAGAAATTTCAATATGTATCTCGGAAAATTATTTAAATTTCACAAGGAATAAAAAATGTCAACTAGTTTGATGGATTCTCCAAAAGGAACTAAACACAAACGTCACATATAAAATATATAATAACTTCTTAAACTAAAAAAATGTACAACATGCGATATTTCTAATTACAGACTTTATATTATGTTACGTAAAAAAAATCGTTAAACATATACTCCCTCTATTCCTTCAAGTTTGATGTTTTAGTTTTTGAGTTTGTTCCACAAAGATTGATTTTATAATTTTTTTTAAATTTTAATTAATTAATATTAATAAATCGTAGATTTCAAAACGTAATGATTAACTATTTTATATTACTATTGGTTCATAGGTTATTAGAAAATGTTTAATAAAAATAAATAATTGTACAATGATTGTTTCTTAAGATATGTGAAATCTCTAGAAAATCAATCTTTTATAAACAGAGAGAGTACCACATTATCGTTGACCTTTTAGGGAATTAAAACAAAAGAAGAAAATAAATAGAGTCAAACAAATTAAACTTGCAAAAGGATCATACTGATATGAACATGAGTCATGACCTAGTTGGGGAGAACTCAAAACAAAAATAAAAAAAACTGTTAAATATAATGCGATGACGTATGAAAGAGTAAGTGAATGTGATGATGTGAAAGTTAATTGCGTATATAATTAACTTTAAACGAAAAAAGTCTATTTGAAACCAATCTCACTGTGCCAACATTTCATATAATCGCAAATTACAAAAAGATTTATTTTGAGAAGAAAATTGACAGTACAACTCCAATTTTCCCATCAGATTCATAAGAAATGGCAAGTTCTTCAGGAAATGTGCTAAGTTCTTCACAAGGAGTGGCCGGGTCTTCAGGAAATGTGCCAGGTTCTTCACAAGGAGTGTCAGGTTCTCTTTTAGTAATAACAGCTTTTCTTTTTATCGTTTCGTTACTACTTATCACTAGGGGCAATTCTGTGTGTAAACACATCGCATGTTTGTCCACATTAAGTTACTTCGCTTCCGGATCTGACTTGATTTTGGTAACTGCCAACGGTCTACATATTGTACGTAGTTCATATAACTTGTTTTCTAAGTTAGGTTCGGTTTGTTTATATTTGTATATATCCGGCTGCTTAACGTAGATGCATCCAGATACGGCACAAAAGATTTAGATGTAATTTGTTTATAGATGCAATTTATATCTAATTGGTTATCTTATTTTCTTTCTTCATGTGGGGTTGCAGATTTAGGTGAAATTTGTGAATATTTATCATTATCACAAAACATTAGCGACGATGATTTGGAACACGTTAAAGTAAAGTTCTCGAACCTGCAGAGAGACACAACTACTGCCTGGATCGACCCATTTGAGACACCATTGCAAAACGCATGTAGTCGCCGTCAGTTGGCCGAGATCGTCAAGAAGCTACTATTGCACGAAATGACGAGTCGTGGCCAAATGGCAAATGACATTTATTGTCAAAGTTTAGCGCTCGATATTGCTGCTGGGAGTGGCAATTTGAAGATGGTTAGGGACCTGTGTGAACTCTATCCCAACCAGCTGCTTGCTCAAGATAATTCAGTTTCCTATGGGCTAGCAATACCGGTTGTGCGGGCATCTAATGCAGGCCATGGAAAGGTCACTGGCAACCTTTATTTCAACAATCAGAATATACTTCTTCCTATTTTGAAGGATAAACAAGGATATTGGGCTACCTGTCTCCTTCTGGATGCCATATTTTATGGATTTCTAGGTAAGTCTTTTGAGTACTTGATATGTAAGAGCATTTCCATCCATAAAAAAGGGATTGAGTTTCTTAACAAAAAAAATACTAATATTTAAATACAACTGAATTTTATACTTAACTTTAATTCAAAATGATAAATTAGACCAATCTATGAGAGACAAATGGGCATATGGGTTTCTTACGGTATCTCATTGGAGAACCCTTTCTCATTTTCTCTCATGTGTTTTTTTTATTAGTAGTTTTCACCTAAGAATCTCAACTGGTGCTGTAGGACAACTGAAATGTGAACCGGAAATGTTAGGAATCTAATCTGATATGTAAGGAACGTAAATGGATGAATATAATGCCTCATTTTTATATCTATAAAAAAAAAGAATGACTCTTTTTACTGAAAAATTGGGTTTTTAAATGAATATCCATGAACATTTGTTGGGCGAGATAGGCTACTCCACTAACTTTCAGTTGCTTATGTGACCAAAACTCATGATTTTGTTTCGTGGTAGTTGTGGTCATATGTTGTATAGTTGTTAGATTACAAAATTTTCGGCCATGCTTTATGCTAAAATAAATATAGTTGATTAGTATACATAAGTGGACATAATAGCTTGGTTTCATGGGCTGTTAGACATTGCGTTGGACATCATCATAAATGTACCGTCTGTGGCCGTGACTAAACACGCAAGTCAAAGATCAACTCCACTTAAGTTCTTAGCTTTGAAACCTGACTTGTTTCATAGCCACTCGGCCCACTCCAATCTTGGATTTTGGCGACGCTTCATCTACTCTTGTATGTATTTATATATCTTTGCAATCCATTACTAGCTATTCTTGTTTTTCTTTTTTTTTCAGTTTTCAACCTTCTTGAACTTTATTGTTCATATACATATTCCATTGGTAGGTATAGAGTTGGATTTTGAGGACTCGAAACCAAACCGATGCCAACGTACGCCATGCACATCAATTTCTGGATTTTATCCCAAAATTTTTATTTGTTTTGATGTATATATATAGTCACTGAAATGAATTCCTTCATCAGGTCTATTTTCGATGATAATACAACGTCGTCCCAAATGGTTTGGTACGTATGTAGGTCGAACTTTTTTCAGTTTTTATCCAAAGTTGAGAATTTTATGCTACAATAGAGTTCGCACACTTATAATTTAATTCACAGGTTTATTTCAATTCAAAACCAGTATCAATGAATAGGTGGACCTATGTTTTTTTAGTAACTGAAATGTCTTTCCTTCATCAGGTCTATTTTGGATGATAATACAACGTCTTTCTTAGTTTTTTTTTCTTCTAATTTTTAGTGTGGAATTCATAACAATATATGAACTCTAATTATTAGTATGGATTGGGACATAAATTCTCAACTACTAAGGAAAAAGAATGAAAAATTTCTCTACGATGGTGTACACTTCAGATATATTCCCCAACCCTCTAATATTACTTCTAGTGTCGATCTTGTAACATCTCCTATTTTTTATTTGGCATAGGTATCATGCAAACATATGATCTAAAAGAAAGACATTCTCAAGCTCAAAACTTGCTAAAAAAAATGTGCACAGAACTACCAGGCATGGTCAAGGACAATAGTTGGAAAGAGATGGTCTATGGAGCACTACTTGAAGCGGTGAAGAATGGGAACAAGGAATTTTTCATTGAGATAATCAAATGTAACCCTCAACTTCTTTGGATCTGGAAAGCTGACTCTGGCCGAAACCTCTTTCAGCTGGCCGTTGAATTCAAGAAAGATAAGATCTTTAACCTCATACATGGTTTAGATGATAGAAAGGTCACGCTGCTTAGATCTTACGACAATAAAAACAACAACATTCTCCATATCGCCGCTCATCTCTCTACTCCCGACCAACTTTCTAAGATTTCTGGAGCTGCTCTCAAGATGCAAAGAGAGACTCAATGGTTTAAGGAAGTAAAAAGCTTGGTATCAGAACGTGAAGTAGTGCAAAAAAACAACAAGAAGAAGACCCCGCGACAAATATTCGAAGATTCTCACGAAACTTTACGAAAAGAAGGAGAAGAATGGATGAAATACACTGCCACTGCTTGTAGCTTCGTGGCAGCTCTCATTGCAACTGTCACTTTTCAAGCCATATTCACTGTTCCTGGAGGTACTGATCAAACTTCGGGTGCACCTATCCTTCTTCATGACTTACATTTCACGGGGTTCATCTTCACAAACACTCTCGCCTTCTTCGCCTCCTGCATCTCTGTGCTCATATTCCTCAACATTCTGACCTCAAGGTACTCTTTTGATGACTTCATTGTATCACTTCCTAGAAAGATGATATTGGGTCAATCAATTCTGTTTATCTCTATTGCCTCAATGCTTGTTTCATTTATCACGTCCCTTTCCGCGTCAATGCGGCACAGGCCAACGCTTGTAGTCCCACTCAAGCCACTCGCCAGCTTCCCTTCGATTCTCTTCTTGATGTTGCAATATCCTCTTCTCAAGGAGATGATTTCTTCCACCTATGGCAAACGACTCTTCTACCGCGATACAAAGAATTGGCTACCATGAGTAGATATTACACAAGGATCTGGCCAAAATCAGTAAGCCGTGGTCGCCTATAGACAATGTAATGTTTGTGTCTCAACGGATACTTCTTTGTTATTATTTGTCCCATGTTTGTGTGGAGTTGTACACAATAAATGGCAAAGGTGTCTTGGCACCCACGCTTTCATTTTCTTGAAATAAAATCATTAATCAATTATGGACGTGGGCTCAAGAGATTTAACCCTGGAATGATACTAACATAAAACTGATTCTTTTATAGAAATTTTATAGTTCTCTGAATCGATAGATAAATTTCTGTAGAAGAACTCTTGAGTGTGCTGATAAAATATAATGTTATACAACACTTGCTACAGATTAGCAATTAATTACTTATATAAACACACTTCTATGGGAGGGAGAATCAAGAACCTACTCGTCGAGCCAATCCACGCTGAAAGATTTTTCCGCAGCTTCAACGCGAAGTCCTGTAACGGCCTTCTCGACCTTTTCCCACATCCACAAAGCCTCTCTATCGCATATTACATGGCGTAGAGAAGTCAATGAAACCGCAGAGCTTGGTATGCTTGATAAGCTGCATTCCCTCATGTCGATTTTCTCAAGTGTCTTAACCTTTCCTATCTTTTCCGGAAGAGAACTCAGGCTGGCACATTGAGAGATGTCAAGGTACTTTAATCTTGGCAGCTCACAGAGTTCTACTGGCAGAGATTGCAGCTCAGGGCAAGCGTATAGCCTCAGAAGCTGAAGGAATTTTAGCTTACTGAGATACTTAGGCAATTCTTTGATGCGGGGACAATTTGTTATGCTGATGGAGTTGAGAGAGGTGATGCCACAGATGGTCGAAGGTAGTTCCACAAGATCATCGCAATGATCTATTGTGAGATCAGACAATTTTGGGAAGATTTGGGCAATGTCTACTTCTGTCTGATCAAGACTAGTGTTGATCTTGCAGAAGATGAGAGACAGCTTGTGGAGGTTTTGCAATGGCACTGTACTGCTAGAGAGTTCAGGGACATGAACCCTCTCAAGCCAGAGACTCTTGAGTTTGGCCAAATTGGTAAAGATGGAGAAGTCATGTAGACGTGCTGGAGACATACCATTGTTGATGATCACGAGCGCCCTAAGCTTGCCCATCTTAGCAATGAAAGGAGGCAACACATACTTTTCAGAAGAAAAGTGTAGTATCAAAACTTCAGCCTTAGGGAGTTCCATGTCAAACCAATCCATCTCAGTCATTTCTCCTGTAAAATTTAAACAGAAATCCATATCAAAACTTTATGTTCTAGTGACAAACCGAATTAATTCATTAGAAGATGGTTGGGTAACAAATTCTTACCTGTGTGAATGGAAACTACTCTGGCTTTGTATGCCTCATCATTGTTTCTCTCCCATTCTCTTGGAAGTATTGACTCTCTTTTTGGCATCAATAACCGCTCTCTGTTATTTACTTTCCCACGGTTGCTAAGACGAAGTGCCACATCTCTTAGAACATCGTGCTGCGTCACAAATATATCATAGTAGCTAGTGTACATATGGCCAAACCTGAAAATTATCGATGGTAAATTAGCTAAGAACGTTTAAAACCGTAGAAGTGTCTACAAGAGATGAGATCATAAAGAACCAACCGTACCTTGGATCTTTCACGAGAGTAAGGAGATTTCTGCTTGCTAAATCAACAATAACAGCAAAAGAAGTTGCATCCTCGAGATCATGCAACTCGACTAACACGTTGATGAGAACATCAAGAGGGATCTTCCTGTCTTCAGGGAAAGCACCCAGAATCAAGAAACACTCTCTGGTTTTAGGGTCAAGATTTTCTAGAGTTGCTTCGATTTGAGCAAAAACTCTACTTTCATGAGTTTCATCAGCAGGTTCACCTCTTGATAGCCTCTCCACTGCACCTTCCCAATATTTTTCAGGTCGTTCTTTCAATGAAGCACCGATGACTTTCAGAGCCAAAGGTAGACCTTTACACTCCCCAACAACCTACCAAATAAAGTCAATATGAGTACTGAAAGCAAAAGAACATTACTACTATGCATGTATAACTTGTAGCAGACCCATTACCTGCTTGACCAAACTTTTGCTGAATCCTGAAGGCACTGATTTCTGGTTGAAAGCAGAGACACAGAACAGAGACGTTGCTTCATGTTCATTGAGTAACTCTACATCATAAGTGGCTCTAGAATCTGCGAGTTTAGACCGTGAGACCACAAGAGTTGTGGTTCCAGGAATATTATCGAACATGAGCTGGTCTAGAGATTCCCTTGTCCAAACATCATCAAGGATCACTAGCTTCCGGGTTTCACCAATAGATTCCGGAAGAGTGGCACCAGCCCCAGCCTCATAACTAGTAAGAGATCCCCATATATGGGCTCTAAGCTCCTCAAGATTGGGAGATTGTGACACAGTCAGAAACAAAACCTTGTTACCAAAGTGCCCTGTAAAAGCAGTAAATGAAAGCAATTTCAGCATCAAGAACTCAACTACATAACACAACAATAGTTCACCTTTGATGAACAAGACATAATCAAACAAACATACATACATAGAAGCATGATCATCAAATAAACTAACAAAACACACCATTAAGAAACACCACAACCTACTGCAATAGATCCACAAAGATGTACCAACCAAATTAACAAACGATATTGAATCAGAGCCATAATTTATTACCTCGAACTTCTTCGTCCCGCGCAAGCTCTTTGGCAAGAGTGGTTTTCCCTGAACCACTCATCCCTGAGATACCAATAAGTCTTTCATCATCATTGGATTTAAACAACATCTCCTTCACCTTGCTCTTTCCCAAATCCAAATTTCCTCCCAAATCAGCACCATCAGTCATCACCATCTCCATGGTAGCCTCCTCCATCTTCAAGGCCTCCCGCATGGATTCACTTCCCCTGATTTTCATAGAACCAAGCTTCTCACTCAAGCAATCAAACTTCCTATCAATCCGATCGAACCCAACTTCCGTATCGACTCGAACATGATGGACATCAGCAAGAACATGGACTAACAATTGACCGTTAAGAAAGCTAGAGACTTTACTCTGGAGACTCTCCATTTTCCTAACATGGATGACCTGTCGAACCATGTTCCAACGGCTGGATTTGAGAACTTTCTCGGTGAGCTTCCTACACTTGTCTAAGGTTTCTGAGAACATACGCAATTGAGCCTGGCGATGAGGGCTGAGCTCGACGCCGCTATATTGAATCTCCTTGATCGTAGGTTGAAGACCCTCGATCATGGTGGCGAGATTTTTGGCGATGCCTCTGCATCTGAGGGCTTTTTGAGATACCGCATAGAGCTGCTTTACGAGCTCCGTCACAACTTCGCCGCCGATGATATCTGCCATCGGAACGCCGATGAGAAAGAGAGAGATGAGTGGAGAGAAGAAAAAGCAAGGAGGAGTGAAGTAACAAGCTACTTATTAATAAAGAAAGAAAACAAAACAAGTAGGAGACGATGTGGAACCCATTAACGAAGCTTCGTTGCAGTTACCTGTTGGTCTTTAAAGTCTACGAAGACCCAAATAAAGAAAGACTTTTGGTTTTGGGCCTTTGGGCAAATCGAGGCCTATCATGTTCTATTATTTGTGGTATTTTGCGAAAATGGATTATCCAGCTGTCAAAAAAAAGAAAATGGATTATCCGATGATTTTTTTTTTGTGATAAAGTTAATGAAAATTTTTGATGAAGAAAAGGGTTGGCTGATTTTATAACCATAAACTAGTTGCATTCTCAGTTTTTCTCCCAAACCTTTTTGCTTCTGAAAATTCCACCATAAACTTAGATAATTCTCACAATTGCAACATGTACTTTCGGATTCATCTTTAAAACTACGCCTCCAATTGAACCGGCCAATAAACCGGTACCACATAACCCGGTTTGATTTAATTCAAATTTAACCAAATTTAAACCTGATTTTGACTCGAATCTTCTTCCTCTTCACCCAATTTTGATCAGAATTTTTTTTCTTCTTCTCTCCGGCGAGCAGCACCAATCGACGACAACGCCAATTGAGTAACCTGTTCCATAAGCAGCCTGAGTGGCGGTCATTAGGTTACTCAATTGGCGATGTCGTCGATTGGTGCTGCTTGCCGGAGAGAAGAAGAAAAAATAAATCGGGTGAAGAAGAAGAAGATTCGGGTCAAAATCGGGTTTAAATTTGGTTAAATTTGAATTAAATCAAACCGGGTTATGTGGTACCGGTTTATTGGCCGGTTCAATTGAATGCGTAGTTTTAAGGATGAATCTAAAAGTACATGTTGCAATTGTGAGAATTATCTAAGTTTATGGTGGAATTTTCAGGGGCAAAAAGGTTGGGGGAAAAGCTGAGAATGCAACTAGTTTATGGCTATAAAATCAGCCAACCCTGAAGAAAAACAGAGAAAATTAAATTGTAAAAAAATATCAAAGTGTAACATAAGAATTATATTTACATTAATAAATAATTACATATCAAAACAAAAGCCAACGAGAAAAAAAAAAAAAAAAACTTTTGTGAAAAAGGTGAAACGGTGAAAGGTAAAGAAAAGGAAATAAAGAAAAATAACTGCGGCGGACGGTAATAGTCGAAATCAGAGTTTAGCTAACAGGACCTTTCTCATCATCTTCACAATCCCGGAGACAGTTTAATGGCGGCCATAGCTCGTCTTCCACTAACCCATTCTCTTCCCTCCAAATTCAATCCTTCATTATTCCTCTCTCAATCTATTTCTTTTCCTACTTATCTCCTTCGCTCTCCCTTTCGCTCCTTCTCTCCAATCCTCTGCTCCTCCTCCTCTCTGGGTGATTCGAGATCGCTGGGGAGTGATTCTAATGCGTCGATTGTCGGGGATCTTCTGGATTATCTTAATGAATCCTGGACCCAGTTTCACGCCACTGGTAAATTGAAAAGTTGTTTTCTTTTTCGGTATTCAAGTGAAGTGACGACTCTCATTGATCTTTTTTTTTGTTTTTGCTTGCAGCTGAGGCGAAGAGACAGCTTTTGGCTGCTGGGTTTGATCTCCTCAGTGAAAACGAGGACTGGAAGCTGAAACCTGGTGGCCGTTACTTCTTTACACGAAACATGTCCTGTTTGGTTGCTTTTGCTGTCGGCGAAAAGTGAGTTTTCCGATTCAATTATGTCTCCATGGTATAAGATCGGTTTTGCTATGATCTTCATTAGTAGATTAATGAATCCTGGAACTAGGTCATGCTTTGATAACTGAAGGGCTTTTTTTTTTATTCCTTAATTTTTGGGTTCAGGGAACCTACATTTGTTCCTCATTTTGTAGGTATGTTCCTGGTAATGGTTTTCATGCCATAGCTGCTCACACCGATAGCCCGTGTCTTAAACTTAAGCCCAAGTCTGCTTCATCTAAGTTTGGCTATCTCATGGTGAATGTTCAGACTTATGGAGGTGGTTTGTGGCACACATGGTTTGATCGAGACTTGAGTGTTGCGGGGCGAGCAATTGTGAGAGCCAGCGATGGCTCGTTTGTTCACAGGCTTGTCAAAGTGAAGAGGCCATTACTAAGAGTGCCCACTTTGGCC
The DNA here is from genome assembly GCF_000004255.2 of Arabidopsis lyrata subsp. lyrata. Taxonomy (NCBI): domain Eukaryota; kingdom Viridiplantae; phylum Streptophyta; class Magnoliopsida; order Brassicales; family Brassicaceae; genus Arabidopsis; species Arabidopsis lyrata. The sequence continues at coordinate 1,614,208 of NW_003302550.1, read as the reverse complement.
ATTCATCTTGATAGGTAAATTTCTTTTATGAGGTTTTTCTAGTTGAGTTTTAGACTAATTCATTTGCTATCAGGTGGAGGTGTGTTTTGAAGCTCATTCATGCTGTTTTGTTCTTCTTGTATTGTTTAGCACAGTGAACAGTGATGGATTTAAACCGAATTTGGAGACCCAACTTGTTCCGCTACTGGCAACGAAGCCAGATGAATCCTCAGCAGAGTCCAAGGACAAAAATGTATCCTCCAAAGATGCCCATCATCCATTACTCATGCAGGTATGACAAAATTAGGTTAGTCACTAGAGTCATTCCTATGCATCGTTAACATGCACCAAGTTTCTAAGATATTAGATCATGAGAATCGAAATGAGAAATTTGGAGTTTGTGATGCTAAATTTTTTTTATATCAGTACCAGTATTTTTAGTTCCTATCATCATCATCCATTAGTGTTGCTAAATGTTTATCTCATTTAGTTTCTCGGAATTTCTGATGTGTGTAGTATAACTGTAAAATCCGCAAATTATCTCAAAGCTTCCTGATCGTGTTGCAGATTTTGTCAGATGACCTGGACTGTAAGGTCGAGGATATAGTGAGTCTTGAGTTAAATATCTGTGACACCCAACCTAGCTGCCTAGGAGGAGCAAACAATGAATTCATATTCTCTGGAAGACTAGATAATCTTGCATCAAGTTTCTGTGCTTTGAGAGCTCTCATTGATTCATGTGAATCATCGGAAAGCCTGTCGACTGAACATGATATCCGGATGATAGCTTTATTTGACAACGAGGAGGTACCCTTTTCCTATAAGATATTTGTTAGGCTGCTTCAAATCGAGGAACTTATTAGCAGTATTAGAGTCCTGAAAATTGTTGAATAAAGAGGACTTGCATTTAACCTTCCATAACCTTTTTGCTTTAAGGTGATGATGTGCTTGAAACGTTTTGTTTCAATAAATTCTTCTTAAAAATGTTTTGTTTCAATAGGTTGGTTCAGATTCATGTCAAGGTGCAGGGGCGCCCACTATGTTTCAAGCAATGAGACGGATTGTAAGTTCCCTAGGCAATAAGCAGGTCACTGAGTGTACATTTGACCGTGCTATCCGGAAATCTTTTCTTGGTACACATATTCTACTTTTCCAGTTATTTATGCTAATGTAGTCTCTGGAAATTTTGTAAGACAGTGGTTACAAAATTTGGATGTTTTTCTATCTCTTAGTTTCTAGTTTCTACTGAAATTTGTGTATGGGTTCTTGTGGTTGCAGTGTCTGCAGACATGGCTCATGGAGTGCACCCAAACTTTGCAGACAAGCATGAAGAGAACCACCGTCCTCAACTACACAAGGGTCTGGTTATCAAACATAACGCAAACCAACGCTATGCAACCAGTGGAATCACTTCTTTTCTTTTCAAAGAAGTAGCAAAGCTCCATGATCTTCCAATTCAGGTTGGGTGTTCTTCTTAGTGTTAAGTCCAATAGTAAACAACATTTAGGGAAAAGTTTACATCGCTGTCTTCAGCAGCCTTCTGTTGAGATGTTGAAAGCGGTTTGTCTGTGGTTCTTAGGATTTACACACAATAGATCATCTAGCTGCTCCACACTAATCAACCCATATTTGAGAATGGTATACAGACAATTAGATTTTTGCTACCTGTGCAGGAGTTTGTGGTGAGAAATGATATGGGATGTGGCTCAACAATAGGACCTATATTGGCTTCAGGAGTGGGGATCCGAACCGTTGATTGTGGCATAGCTCAGCTTTCTATGCATAGGTATGTTAACTACTGCCATTTTTTAACAACTCTTTCTCATGTTTCCAAATCAAAATACTTAGACTCAGCTTCTGGTTTTTGGAACTTGTTACCTGTGAGACAGTGTGAGAGAGATTTGTGGAACAGACGATATAGACATCGCGTACAGACATTTCAAGGCGTTTTATCGATCTTTCTCAAGCGTAGACAAGAAGCTCGTTGTGGATGATTAACTCCCCTGGATATTAATCTCGAGGCAACAAAATCCCGCGCTTCGTCCATGCTCAAAGATCTTAAGACATGGTGAGAATGTTCAGCTAGTTACTTCTGTTCGTGGCTGGTCCTCAGTCTCACAACAAGAACAGAACCTAAAATTTGATTCTCTTGTTTAGGAAAATTGGAATATAATCTTCAAGGTTAAGGTTCCGGTTTGTAACACTGCCTATTGTTATCTTGACAAATACGATTCTTTTTAATTTGTCGAATTTTTATATTTTTTCATATACAGAAGAGCCTTTAATTTTATTTCCAACAGAAAAGCAATCCAAATAAAATAATGAGTAACCAAGCAAAGGATATATTCTTATGTAAGACCAATCAAAGAATAGGATAGAAAAACACCAAAGATTGTAATTGTATGTTACCGTTATGCCTTGCATATACTTACGGACAACAACATATACACATGAGCTTTTTATATATATCCGATTACCGTTATGTCTTTTTTCATATTTTGTTAGGTTTGGTCCAAGAAAATTTGATATGGCAATGAGTTCTAATTACTTATGCGCAACTTTGAAGGAAACATTTCGGAGGAGCCCTTTCAAATTCGCTAATACAAAGGTTCCTCATGCTGGCCTAGGCGACAGTATTTCTCCTATAAAAGAAGTTCCTGAAGAAGAAGAAGTTCCAAATGATCCCGTCAATATCCAGATTCCGTTCATCGAATCAGCTCTTTCCGCATCTCGGCTCCGCGGTAAGAGTTCTTATTTCATTCTCAACTAATCAATCGCCTATAAGTTACAAGGAGATAGATCAAAGTCTCAATTTCGAAAGTAAGGGTACTAGGGTATATAAATGTATCTTGTTGTTGATGTAGGAAAGAATACGAACGTATATTATGAGTATATACAATTAAGTCAAGGAATAAGCCAAGGTCGTTTAGAAGTCGTGAAGGACTTCTTGAACCATCATCCGGACTCAGTGGACGAATGGATAAACCTTTATGAGACGCCATTGTTAAAGGCTTGCGCGTGTGGGAAACCCGAGATTGTTAAAGAGCTTCTGCGGCGTATGACACCTGAACAAATGCTTCCCAAGATGAGCCAAAACGCTTCCTACCACACGCCTCTCACTGTTGTTGCGGTTAGTGGAAACATGGAGATTGCTGAAGCCTTAGTCGCCAAGAACCCTAAGCTGCTAGAGATTCCTGGAATCAATGGACAAATTCCGGTTGTGGTTGCGGTTGAGAATACACAGATGGAGATGGCTCGCTATCTTTACTCCAGAACTCCGGTTCAAGTGTTACTTGACCAAGATGGGTATCACGGTTCTTTGCTCTTTCTCAATGCCATCTTCTATAAAATGCTTGGTAAGCGGTTTCTTGGATATCAAGCAAACCATATTTTTTGGCGGTTTTGATGATTATTTCTTGATTTGTTTTTTTTATATAACTAGACATCGCGTTGGATCTGTTCAACATGAGCAGACGCTTAGCCGTCACAAAACACTTGCAAATCGAGTCGATTCCCATCATTGTCTTGGCTTCAAAGCCAGATCTTTTTCCTGGTGGCTGCTATCACGGACCATTGACACGTTTCATCTACTCTTGTCCGTACTAATCTAAGACCTCTTCATTACAAAGATCAATCATTTTTTCATTCTCTTTTGAATTAAATAATTTGTCCTTCTCTCACTTGCTAGGGATACAAGTAAAGCTGCCAACTCTTCCACAGCCTTCTCGTTTAAACAGAGATCATCAGAGTAAGTTCTTCCGTATACATAAAAGTTCATAAGAAGTCTATATATATATATATATATATATATATATATATTCCTCTGAAGAAAGTGAGAAAGTTTCGATTTTTTCCAGATACTCTGATGGGGAGACTGTTGAAAGGCCTCTCCAAATGGACCGGTAAGTATTAGGCTATTCAATAGGATTCACATGCACTTTTAATCTGAATCGAGTGATGTTTTCAGGAATAGATGAAGTGTACCGACTTAAGGTCATGCATCTACAAGCCAAGAAGCTTCTACGAGGAATATCAGAAGAAACACTGGCCTTGGGCTTGAAGGAACGTTCCGAGACAGTGGATGAGGCTTTACTCTTTGCAGTGAGATATGGGAATGTGGATTTCTTGGTGGAGATGATCAAGAACAACTCTGAGCTTCTATGGTCCACGAGAACAAGCTCGAGCAGTACTCTGTTTCTCTTGGCGGTCGAGTTCAGACAAGAGAAGGTGTTTAGTCTCCTCTACGGTCTGGACGACAGGAAGTACTTGTTACTCGCCGACAAGGACTGTGACGGCAATGGTGTGCTTCATCTCGCCGGCTTTCCTTCTCCTCCTTCCAAGCTCTCTAGTGTCGTTGGCGCACCTTTGCAGTTGCAACGCGAGTTACAATGGTTCAAGGTTTGCTCTGTTTCTCTCATGCATAGCTAAAACAGAGGAAACAGAGGTGTTAATTTTTTGGCCTTGATTAATGAAGGAAGTGGAGAGAATCGCACCGGAGATTGAGAAGGAGAGAGTAAACACAGAAGAGCAAACACCGATCGAGATATTCACAAAGGAACACCAAGGACTGCGACAAGAAGCCGAGAAATGGATGAAAGACACGGCTATGTCTTGCAGCTTAGTCGCAGCTCTCATTGTTACGGTCACCTTTGCGGCGGTCTTCACCGTCCCTGGTGGCACTGACGACAATTCAAAAGGTAAACCCTTTCACCTAGATGATCGGCGATTCATCATATTCATCGTCTCAGATTTGATCTCTTGCTTCGCCTCTTGCACCTCCGTCCTCATCTTCCTCGGGATACTAACCGCAAGATACTCCTTCGACGATTTCTTGGTCTTTCTGCCGACAAAGATGATTGCCGGACTTTCGATACTGTTCGTTTCAATTGCGGCGATGCTTATAGCATTCTCGTCGGCGCTATTCACGATGATGGGTAAAGAAGGGAAATGGATCGTTGCTCCGACGATCCTTTTTGCTTGTTTACCGGCGCTGTTGTTTGTTCTACTTCAGTATCCTCTCCTCAAGGAAATGATCTTTTCAACTTACGGCAAAGGAATCTTCAACAGAAATATGAAATGTTGGGCTTAACTTGAGACATTGATCTTTTGGGCCTAACTCGGAAACTCTTTAATAGAATAAAAATAATGATGTTTTTCTGAATGTACAAACAAACTCTTGGACCGGTCCACCAAATATCATCACATATGAAACATCTATCTACCATATACCTACAATATATTACATCTACTACTAATAAAAGGAGCTTTTTGATGCAAATTATATATTAAAAAAAAAAAAAAAAACCCTTTCAATGAGTCCATATCAGCCTTTCTAAAAATCTCTCTTTAAGTGAGCATAATTCTTTCTTCTGAATAATGGTTTTGGTTTTGGCTGGTAACTGAAAACCCTATAAAGGTGATGCCATGTCACCAGACTCTACGCTTCCAAGCCAACAGTGTTTAGATATGTGTAGAAGATATCATCACTGATGGAGCAAGTAAGAAACTAATTATGAACCAGTTTGTAAGCACCATATATAACAAAAAGAAGGTGAGATGAACATTGTTAGAAAGATGGGATTTAAATAAATTAAGTCCCAACCACTACCGTACCATACTACTAGACGTACGAGGCAAAGAGATAGAAGGATAGAAGAGAAAAGGACAAAGGGGCAATAAGATTAGTGAAAGAAGCAACTATGACTCTATGAGTCTATGATGTAAGTTGAGAGCTTTGCCAGCGAGGGAGAAGAGAGGTGCAGCGGGTTCAAAGATGCAGAGTTGTGGCGTTAGACTTGAGCACCGCGATGATCTTCAGCAAAGAATCAATTTTCTTTTTCCAATCTAACGACATTAATTATGTAAAATCAATATAATTATATCAAAAGTAATTAGAATATCCTTTGACAAACTAATTATTATCTTTAATTTTTTGACATCATAAACTCTCTTGTGCTTAAAATAATTTTAATTTGTTGTAAAAAAGCATTTTCATTAATTCTTATGTTTTGGCTTTGATTTGTAATTGTATGAAGAAAATTGTCAAAGCATGATCTTTGTAAGTTTAATTCATAGTTTATACTATTGATATGTGTACACCAATTTGAATTTTTTTTCTTTGTTTTCTTTAGTTCCTCAATTTGGTAATTGTTTCACAATATCAAATTTGTAGTTTTAGCTACTTGTGTGTTCATATTTTTTTTACTTGTTACAACAAGTGAGTTTGATGAATGATCTCGCAAACAAAAGTGCAATGCTTAGCTTTTTTTGTGTTTTTTTTCAAATGTTTCTGGAATTTGGAAACGTTATAAAGGTTTAATGTGATTTTATTTATATTACTTTTATTTGTGGATTTTTTTATAAATATATAACTAGTAAATATAGTTTAAACTACTATTTCTCTAGTTGATGATGTGCCACTCTAGTTGGAGAGTGCTTATTTTGGTAGGATAGATATGATGATTATTTACTATGATTTTTTTTTTCTTTTGGAAGAGAAAATGTTGATGATATGGCATTGTAGTTGGATAAGGTTTCTTTTGATATCATGTATATATAATTTCGTGTTACACATTTCACCTTATTTTATAATTATACATGTATGATATCATAAGTTATGTATTATGTATTATATTTCAAAGTTAGCAGATTTTGTTTTATTTTTTATTAATTTATCTTCTTCTTTTTTTGTTAATATGTTTAAACTTATATAAAGCTATAAATTATTATGATATGTTTTGGTTGGATAATGGCCTATTTTATATTTAATTTAAAACATATTAAATTGTGAATCAGATTATATGGAAAGGGTAACCAATTGTAAATTTAGATAGTAAATCAATTTCTGCATTCAATAAAAATAAACCATTAATTTAATATAAGTAAATTGAGAGAGTCGTCATAAGGCTAAGTCACAATGAGAGGGGCATAATTAGGAAAACGTTACATGTGTCAAGTTGATGATTTTTAGAAAAGATTTGTAATTAATTTTCGAATATTCGTTTCCATGTGTATTAGATTTTATGGAAATAAATACTTATAAAGTGAGAGATTAATAAGGCTGTGTAAATCACAATGAGAGAGGCATAAATCGGAAACGTTACATGTGTCATAACATTAAAGATTTTAGAGATGAGAACAAACAATAATAGAAGAAAAAATGAGGGATTGAATTATATATAAATAGAAGATTAGGGTCATAAATCAACTTTAGCTTAAAACTTTTTTTTTCTCATTTGCATCACTACAGATCAAATTTTTTTAGAATTTGATTTAAAACATCATATCCCAAAATCCATATTTTTGTTGTATTATGGATTCTTCAGGTACGACGATTTGATTTCCATCATGCTTTTGGTTGTATAACTAGAGATTATATTAGCATAAGATCAAAAAAAGAATTTGAATATTTTTGGGATGTATTTTATAACTTGTTTATCCATGTTTAGATTTAAAATTTAGTTGTAACTTTCTAGAATAAAGCATGTTAGACTTATCACGGTAAAAACACAACCAAGTCGTTCTAGGCTAGCTCGCTTTCTTGAGACACAAGCAAGGGAAACCCTAGTATTTGCTAAAGAATAAGACCACCTAACGCAACCAAAAGACCGGAAATAGAACGGTTCGGAAACTTTACAAATGTTATCAGGATTGGCCCTAAAAGTTTGATAACGGCTTTGAGTTCTAATCATCACTTAGATGCAGCTTTCAGGAAAACAGTTTGGAAGAACCCTTTCAATTTCATCAACACAATTAAGGTTCCTCGTGGCGGCCTAGGCGACAGTTATTCACATGTAAAAGAAGTTACGAATGATCTCATCAATTCCCAGATTCCGTCCATCAAACTTCACGGTAAGATCCATTAATACGACTTATGAAGAAAATTTAGTTTTTCACATGATATAATAAAGTTCTTGTTATGGATGCAGAGAAGGTTACAGATGTATACTATGATTATATGCAATTAAGTAAAGGAATAAGCCAAGGGAATGTAGAGGATGTGAAAGATTTCTTGAACCGAAGTCCAGGCGCAGTGGACGAATGGATAAACCCTTACGAGACACCACTGTTGAAAGCTTGCGCATATGGAAGACCCGAGATTGTTAAAGTGCTTCTTCGTCGCATGAAACCTGAACAAATGCTTCCCAAGATGAGCCATAACACTTCATACCACACACCTCTCACTGTTGTAGCAGTCACCGGAAACATGGAGATTGCCAAATACTTGCTTGGCAAGAACTTTGGGCTGCTAAAGATGCCGGGCATGAATGGACAGCTTCCAGCCGTGGTTGCAATTGAGAACGGGCATAAAGAGATGGCTCGGTACTTTTACATGAAAACTATGCGTTCTCTGTTACTTGATGAGGATGGGTACCACGGTACCTTGCTCATTATCAACGCCATCTACTACAAAATGATCGGTAAGTGGTTTCTTGAATTTCAAGCAAAACATGTTTTAGCTGGATAACTAAAAACGGAATCATTGATCTATTCTGAATCTGCTTGTTCATAAAATAGACATTGCGTTGTGTTTTCTTTGCGCAAAGACACGCTACCTTGCCGTCACAAAACACTTGCAGATAGAGTCGACTCCCATCATCGTTTTAGCTTCAAAACCGGACCTTTTTCCCAGCGGCTGCCGTCTCGGACCATTGGAACGCATTATATACGATTGTCCGTACTAATCCAAGACCTCTTTATTACAAAGATGACTCCAACTTTTATGCCTTTTAGTTTGATTCAGAAAAACTTATTAACGTGCTGTTCTCAATTGCTAGGTATACAAGTAAAGCTTCAGGCTAATCCAGGTTGGTTTTATCCGAAAAAAGATCAGCAAAGTAAGTTCTTAGATATGAATAACTTGATAAAAAGTCTCCATATTCCTCTAAAGAAAGTGAGAAACGTTTAGATTTGTTTTTGTTTTTTGTTCTCTCTCTCTCTGTCCAGCTACCCTGATGAGGAAGCTGCTTAAGTGTCTCTCCAAATGGACTGGTAAGTATAGATTTTCGTCTGCAAAGGTTGTTTGATATTTACATGTTATTATTTCTTATAAGAAATCTGAATTGAGGTATGTTTCAGGAATAGATGAAGTGTACCAACTGAAGGTTATGCATCTACAAGCCAAGAAGCTTTTATTGGTAATATCAGAAGAAACACGGGCCATGGGATTAAAGGAACGTTCCGAGACAGTGGGTGAGGCCTTACTCTTTGCAGTGAGGTATGGGAATGTGGATTTCTTGGTGGAGATGATCAAGAACAACTCCGAGCTTCTATGGTCCACGAAAACGAGCTTGAGTAGAACTCTGTTTCTCTTGGCCGTCGAGTTGAGACAAGAAAAAGTGTTTAGTCTACTCTACGGTCTGGACGATAGGAAGTACTTGTTGCTTGCGGAAAGGGACTGTGATGGCAATGGTATGCTTCATCTCGCCGGCTATCTTTCTCCTCCTTGCAAGCTCTCTACCGTTACTGGCGCAGCTTTGAAGATGCAACGTGAGTTACAATGGTTCAAGGTTCGTTCTGTTTCTCTCAGTCTCAACCATGCATTTAATGGAACATGCCAAATTAACTAAACACCTTATAATATGCATAATCCAGACACAATAAGAAACTTAATGCATGGTAAAACATAGGTGCGTATAAAAATGTGGCTTTGATTACACAGGAAGTGGAGAAAATTGTACCAGAGATGGAGAAGCAGAGAGTAAACACAAGTGGACAAACACCAATCGAGATATTCACAAAGGAGCACCAAACATTGCGGCAAGAAGCTGAGAAATGTATGAAATACACGGCGATGTCGTGCAGCTTAGTCGCGACTCTCATATTCACGGTCACCTTCGCGGCCGTCTTCACCGTCCCCAACTACAACTCACACGGCAAACCCTTTCACCTACGTGATCGTGCTTTCACCACATTCGTCGTCTCCGATCTGATCTCCTGCTTCGCAGCTTGCACCTCCGTCCTCATTTTCCTCGGGATACACACCGCAAGGTACTCCTTCGATGATTTCTTGTTCTCGCTACCGGCAAAGATGATCGCCGGACTCTCCATACTGTTCGTTTCAATCGGGGCAATGCTTATTGCCTTCTCGTCGGCCCTATTCACGATGATGGATAAAGAGAAATGGATCGTTGCTCCGACGATCCTTCTCGCTTGTTTACCGGCGCTGCTGTTTGTTCTGCTTCAGTATCCTCTCCTCAAAGAAATGATCTTTTCGACTTACGGCAAAGGAATCTTCGGCAGAAACATGAAATGTTGGGTTGGTTGAAAGGCATTAAACAAAATAGACTATAATTAACATACCTTAAAAAAACTAGTTTTATACTTTCGTGAAGAAAAATAATTATTTTAATTAATATTTGCCGAACTTGGTTTTGATCATTTATATTGAATTCCCCATATCATTTGTGGAAAACAAAAATTCCAATTTTTTTACCGGAGAACTTAATTTCAGGAATATATATGGGTGCATATTTAGGTATTCTGATGCAAACAGTGATTATTTTATGAACGTTAATTATTTTGGTTAGAGATTTAGCTGATTAAGAAAACGTTTCAAAAAAATGATTCAGCATGGAATTTCATTTTATGTAATTCGGACAAAATGTTACTAATAGGCTACGCTGCAAGGTTTTTAAGGAACATGTATTCAATAATATTTTGACAACCAATCCTGATGAACTCCGAGACTGAGCCCACTGCAATTTTTCATACATTCAAATGATAGCCATAAGCCCACTGGCAGACTTCAAATCTCCACGAGCCTTTGAATATTATAATGCCACACCCTTAAAGAAAAAACCTATAAAATACCACTCTCAGTATCTGACGTCTACACCATCAATAAATCACATAAACATAATAAAGTAGAAACAATACCACTGATCCTTCAATCCTTAGCAGAAGACTCTTCAGGTCAGTTGCCCTACGACCTGATTCTCCACACCCAACAACTGGATTGTTAATGAGCCTCTCTGCTAACATGTTTGACTGAGATACCAAACGTTTATAGATGATAGGACCAAAATACTAAATGAAAAAAGCGGTCAATATTACACCCAGATGTGAAAAGTGGTCTTTACCTGCCTTTTCTTCCATCGTAAGTACACTTTCTTGTCAGAGAACTCGGTACGAGACACGCAACGTAGCAATTCTTAAGGCACCAGGAGGCTGTCCATTCTTTTGCCAACTTTCCCCGCTAGGGCATCAAGCAACCCCTGTCTTGTTCTGATGTCCATGGCCTCAGAAATCTGTATGCGCCCAAATTATTGATTGTCATTTACACAAAAATTACATGAAGTGGGTTAACTGTGATTCATATGGTAGTGTAGACAACAACACCAAAAACATAATACAATGCATTGACATATGGAAAGAGTAAACTGAGGAACCCAGCGAAAAATGTCCGAACGAATGCTAAAAAATCAATGAGCAGAGACAGTTGGCATACAAAATTGAGGGCATCTTGACATGATACTTATATAAGAACAACTCCACAATAGAGTAATAAATATGTAAAATCCATGGCCTGAACAAACCATATATGCCTCAACCAATAGAGATAAGAAAGTAACAGCGAGAGAGATAGAGAGAGGGAGTGACCTCCATTCGGCCCCTCATCATTTCTAAAAGGGCAACCAATCCTGATGAACTCCGAGACTGAGAAACACTCTCACTTTTGCGACCAAGCTTCCTCTTCAGCCTAGACCTGCTCTTCTCCTTTTTTTTTTCTCTTTTGATGGTGCTATGAGACCTTTATACGATGACATAATACATGTTGAAAACATATGAGAATGCTATCAGTACTCTGACTGAAATTAAAAGCACACCTCAACTGAACAAAGAAAGTAAAAAGTAAGCAAGTCAATATTCTGTATACCCTGAAGCTCCAGCGCCACCCAACAGGATTTCAAATGCAGTTTCACAGAGATCATCATCTGTAATACCTGAAACAGAAATACATTGCAACTTTCTTAATAAATCAGCAGATTCTTGATTTTTCATATGGGTGTACTACTTATGGTCCAGTCGTAGTAAGCTCTGGATACTGGATGGTATAAGTAATGATAATTTTAGAAGTACTCCTTTGTTTCTCGAGCTAAAGTGCCCTGTCCATATATGATAAATCACCAAGTCTACAAATGCACGTGTGATCTGAACAAGTCTATGAGATTATCCAATGGAATAACAATAACAACAGTATTTATTTATCAAATTTACTTCTTAAAGATATGCATTTTCCAATCTTTTTACCAGTCGCAAAGGAGGGGCAGCTTTGGCACAAGATCAGCCGCATCATCGGCAGTTCGCCTTGAGATCCTGAAATTACCAACTTCCTCAAGATCATCATCGTCCTCAAAATCTTCAATGTCATCAACAGTCAACTCTTTAGCTTGTGGTGAATCAATAGATTCTGATCGCATTAATGGTGGCTCAGTTGGTGACTAGCACCACTCTGGATTTGTTACAATGGGAGAGGGTGAGAAATGGCGGGGACCTTTTTGGAGGTGAGCCAGAAGATTCAAGATTTGCAGCCAAAAAGAATTCATCAGCAGTACCCACGCTATTCTGAAATATGCATAAGACCCAAGCATTTAGAAAATGGCTGATACAAGGGGAGTGAGACTTTAGCATCTCAGTGACAGGCCTAGATAATGAAAGTAAGGCACGCTATATGTGTGATTAGATTGTTTTTGTTAAACGGATTATCCAGAAAATGTAGTTGTTTAACTTGCACTATCATTCAAAATGTTGCAAGGTTCTCTTAGTAATGAGAAAAATCTAGTCTTTTATCACAGTGTGATTGCAGATCTCTCACTTGGTTTAACCAGCTTTCCTGCATTTTCAGAGTTTACAAACTCCATATGATACGCCAATAAAAAAAAGGCAAGGTGTGTGGTAAAGATATCTTATCTATATTACCAGTTGTGACTCTTCTTGTAATAGAATTGTGTTCGAGTTGGTTAAACAGAGCCATCCATCTGGTCATGTAGACAATCATGAGTTTTGGTTACCGGAAACACGGCCTTTTATGTCCTGCAATTCCAACCATTGAGAAGCTATGGTAGCGGCTGCAAACAAAAGAAGAAGATCCATCTAAGCCACGTATGATAAAACCATGCAGACTGAGCACTGAGTTCAAGTAGACATACCTTTAACAGTGAGAAGACTAGCACTGTAAAGATCTGATGCATCCTCCTCGACGAGGAACTGGCATTTTCTGAGAAGTAATCTGCCGCCTGAAACCTCGACACAAATGTATTGTTTTCATCACTGAACTCACCATCCGAGCAAACTCTATTGTTCTCATCGTAGTAGTGCATAGAGTAGTTACAGTCTGGCATGGAATACTTGAAAATCCTTGGGTAAGAATCAGATCTGGAGGCATCGGTGTTCACAGCATCCAAGTTCCTCTTGGAACCCCCCCAACTGCAGTATTACTATGCCTCATGGGGAGGTGATAGAAGTTTCCAGAATCTCGTCCAGAGTTGACAATGTTTTTTCGATAATGGAAGTACTTGCTTTTCGTTTCTCATATGGCTAATAACTCCAGGGTTCAATTCCATTAAGCAGTCTACTAGGAGCAGCTAGTCTAGCAGCTTTTCGTTTCTCACATGGTTAATAACTCCAGGGTTCAATTTCATTAAGCAGTCTACAATGAGCAGCTAGGCTAGTGAACCTGTCAACTTTGCTCGCCATTGCAATCTCTATCATTGTCTTCTTCGAGCGCCATCATTATTCTAGCTTTTGCGTCCATATCCCTCGAAGAGAAGATGAGACGAGACAGCTGCTTGATGCCGGTGAAACCCCACCGTGCGGATTAGAGAGAAACCCGTTCTGTTTCATTTCTTTCCAGAGCTTCATTGGATCTCTTTCTACAACAGGAACATTGGAACTCCCAGACTCTGGATGTACACCCATCGAACTAGATTTATGGCGTCTTCTGGAGGAGAAAACCGATGATATCATCAGCGTTCAAGCAGCTGGAAAACGGCATCCGCATTCAGGTCCTTTATGTGCTACGCATATCTTAAGCAAAGCTGGATTATTACTGGAAGAAGAAGACCTCTTCAGCCAACAGTTGACTCTTACTATCACTCCATTCTTTAACCGAACTCCCTGGAACTTCACCAACCTGAGGCATTACATTGGCTTTTTAGAAGCATGACCAGTGTTATAGATGTAGCAAGAAATGTACAAAATTACATTTCAAGGGTTTTATATATCCTAAAATTAACACAGGTAAAAAACGAATCAGGGTTTAGGTTCTATTGTATGCCTTTACTAAACTTCAAACTAAATTGAAACCATCATACTATATAAAGGGAACGAGTATGGAATCATAAAACGATGAACAATTGAATGAAATTGGCTCGACTAATAACAGTAAATCGAATGAATAAAAAATAACAAAACAATGGAATGAAGTAACAGTAAATTACCTGAATTTAGGTAACAGGTTGAATTTTACTCTCAACTCCTCTCTTTCATCCAATTCATCGCCTCCGATCTAAAACCCCAGAAATCGAAAAGGTATAAGCAAACGGACCGAATCAATTCAACAAACTCTGGGAATCGAAGAAAACCCTCCAGAAACATCATCGTGTTCTTCAATGGCGACTCAATTAATACCAACGAACAAAGGAAAGCCACAAAATTTATTTAGTCTAGTGTGTTAGAGAACAAAAAGTTTGTTACAGAGACGAAGAACAAATTTATATAAGATTCGGTTTACTCCGGTTTACAATAACAGAAATCAATTTTATATAAGATTCGGTTTACTCCGGTTTACGATAACAGAAATCAATTTTACTAAACCATATAAAACCATACTCTAATATAGTGTGCTTCAGATCTGGTGGTCAATTAGTAGAGATCCCACCTGCTGGATTTAACAATTGGAGTAGAGGTCTCTCTCTAGAGAATGGAGATTTGGAGGGAATAGTGATTTGGGCCTTTAGAAAAAACGAAATCTTTTGTGTTATCATTTTTTTGGGTGAGCTTCATTATTACTTTTTCGGCTTTACTAAATTAATAGTTACTATAAAGTTAAAAC
The DNA here is from genome assembly GCF_000004255.2 of Arabidopsis lyrata subsp. lyrata. Taxonomy (NCBI): domain Eukaryota; kingdom Viridiplantae; phylum Streptophyta; class Magnoliopsida; order Brassicales; family Brassicaceae; genus Arabidopsis; species Arabidopsis lyrata. The sequence goes on along the minus strand of NW_003302550.1, from coordinate 1,599,174 downwards.
CAAAATTTACATGCTCATACGCCGTACTTTTTTTTTTTTCTTTTGAATTTACGAGAGGCTTCCTCCTGCCACTCGAATTATATGTTGCTTTTCTACGATAAAAAAAAAAAAAAAAAAAAACGTTCCAATTTTTTTCCATAATGTTTTTTTTTTCTCTTTTATTTGTTAAAGCAAAAAGTAATGTTTACGAGTAAGAGCTAGATACAACCAGTGTTCTAAAAAGCGGTCTAGGCGGTCGCCTAGGCCCTGACTAGGCGCTAGGCTCTTATGCGATGCCTAGATAACCGCCTTGACCGCCTAAAATTACATAGACCTTGTTTAATGTATTTTATTGATTTTTGAATAAATTTATTTATATATAAATAGTTATAAATATTCATATATTATTTAGTATGAATATAAATAAATGATTTATCTAATTTTTGTTTATGATTTCGTATTTCTAGTTTTTTTCTAGATTTTTTCTATAACTTTTATATATAATATCATACTTATAATGTTTTATGTTATAAACGTCTAAACCGCCTAAAAATCGCCTAGGCCCCGATTAGGCGTTCTAGGTGATAGGCGCTGGGTCACCGCCCACTTAGCGCTTAGCGCTTTCTTGAACATTGGATACAACAAATGAATTTAGTCATTTGTTTTCAGAACTGACATCTTAACTCTTGATTCTCAGACGTGTACTTTTCCTTTGAAAAACCTCCTCTACTACTATTGCACCATATATATGCCGCAAGAAATAGAAAGTTTTTTTTTTGTCGTGAAATAGAAAGTTTTTTTTTTGTCGTGAAATAGAAAGTATTTAAAATTAAAAAAAAAACCTATATAATAATACAAACGCTGACCAATTGTACATCTAATTTCTATCAAAGTAATTAATGATGATAAGAAAAGTCTTAACAAAAAATTCTTTGTTTTGGTATATGAACAATTTCTATCTATGTCAAACAAAATGTTACAATCTCAAAAGATATGTAACTGCATGATTACCTATAAAAATGTTTTTACGTCAAATGTATTTCCGTTCAAGTAGTACTATTAATTTGTTTACAAAGAGTAATTTTTCGGACTCGATTAGCTATATTTCTTTTCATGGGTAAAAAAACAACGCATCTCATTATTTACAAATTACAATGTTGACTACGAAACATATTATATTTATATTAATTTTCTTCCCACGGATATAATTTTAAAACAGAGCGAGAATCTCATAATAATTTCCAAAAAATAAAGATTCGTAACTCGTGGCTTGTGACTGACTACTTATTTGACTTGTGAGCAAATCTAAATATTTGGGAGTCAAATAAAATCTTTAATTAGAAAAAGAGATATTTACCCTTAGACCCACTTTTTCAAGTTCTCTTTCACTTAGACACACTTTTAAGTTTTCACATCTTTTTTATGTGTGTTAAGTCATTTATACCCTCTAACTAAGCATACTATCTAAACCCAATCCTCCTCTTCTTCGTTACTTTCATCTACTTCTCTTTCTTCTTCTTCCTCCTTGATTCTGACGATCCATAGCAAAATAAAGGATCTCTCTCTCTCTCTCTCTCTCCTTCCATGATTTGTACCGCCTTCCTCTCTCCATCTCTCCATAGCTTATTGGATCAATTCCTCTTCTCGATGATGGAATTAGTTTGGTTAGTTGAGACAAGAAATTGAGTAAGATTCCTTTTGTTTTGTTGTTTGAGTTCGTTTAATCGTTAGGGTTTAGCAAGAATTACGTTTTTGATTTATAGATCTCTATGAATCAATCAGGAAGAAGAAGTAAGCTTGTTTCTTTTAGATCTCAACTAAAAGAAAGTTAATTAGTGTTAGGGGACTACTGTGAAATCTGTTGTGGAAGAAGAAGAAGTCAAAGCTGTTGAAGAAGATGAGAGCAATCGTAAGGGTGTGGAGAAGAGTGCATCGTTCAAAGAAGAGACTGAAGTGCATCCCCTTATTTCTATGTCATTTTCTCAGATTAAACTATAGATTAATGGTTTTGTTTACATAAAACTATTATGTGCTTGGAGATCTTGGTCATAGTTCTGTGATAATGTTCATCACTTATTTGCCTCATTTGTTTGAAGTTTACTACTTTGATGTTATCGATATGGCACAAGGTGAACCCTAAGATTAATGCAAATTACCATGTATATGAACATATGGATTTGTTGATATGGATGACAAATAAATAACAATGAAAGAATTAACAATAGATGATGGTAACAAAGAAACTCATGTAAAATGGTCACAACCTTTGCATAATATAGTTAAAATCGACCATTGACTCAAATAACTATTTTTAATCGATCTATTTGTACTTATCTATTGATATCCATTTAATAACTAACAAATGTTCAATCAAAAATGGATAATTACACAAATTTTGTTAAAATGGTGTGAATTTAAGTTTAATAATTTTGGGTTTTGAGTTTATGGTTTGCATGTGTGGCTTTTTTGCAAAAAATGAGTTCATATGTTCAAATGTCCGTAGACATTGTATATAAATACTTGTATATATTAACTTTTACCATGTGTTCAGTGTCGGATGGTCAGATAAACAAATAAAAACATATCTAATAGTAAAATATGAACAACATACTTGTTCAGAGTTTGGCAGATGTATAGTCTATCGAAAAACCGAATCCTTAGTCATCTATGTGGTCAGAGTATAGCGGATATGCTTGGATGATCGATAGTTAAAAATATTGGTGTAGTATGTTTGTTCAAAGTATCTATGGATATCCATTTAATAACTAACAAATGTTCAATCAGAAATGGATAATATGTAATATAATTATTCACTTAAAATATAGTAAAATGGATCTTAAAATGTATGAAAAACTAAATCTTAATTTATTGTATAAAAAAATGATAAGATATGTGATTTTAAGTAATTAAAATGCTAATAAAGAGATAATGAGAGAAAAAAAAAAGAGAGAGAGAGAGGGAGAAAGAGAAGTTACGATGAAGGAGAAAAAAAAAGAATCATGTAAATATGTTTGTATGTAAACGTTTTCTTTTACACCTAACATCTAGTTTCAGGGTCATTTTCGTATTGATTTAAAATCAACAGTGTAAAAAGATTGGAAAACACAAAAAGTGTGTGTTTTGTTAGTAAACTTGAAGAAAGTGTGGCAAAGGGTAACTCACCCTTAGAAAAATACAAGGAGCAACAGACAAGAAACTATTGGATCAGATATCCTTTCACATTGGTTTAAAGTACGATTGTCTACAAAGATGAGGGACTAAAGTGGTATTTTGGGGGTGGGTGGGGTTAGTAAGAGATCCGTCTCAATCATTTTTGTTTTGTTTTGAACCGTCCGTCGCAATCACGAGGAAACTTGTTGTTTTAACTATCAGGTAGGGTTTTGTATTCCAGATGGCAAATGGGTCAAATAATATAGTACTATCTTAATAAAATGTGGTCAAAATAATACTTTCTCTATACTTGAAAATTTGATGTTTTAAGATTTGCATATAAATTAAGAAAAAAAATTATGTATTATTTAATTAAAACATCTCATTATTGAAATGTCGGATAGTGTGTTGTGTTACTAACACATGCAAAGTAGGAGTTACTCAACTCCACTTTTTATCATTAATTAATTTAAATAAAATAAAACATTAAATAAATTCTACAAAATCAAACTTTCAGGACAAGGAGAAAAACCAAAACATCAAACTTTCAGGAACAGAGGAAGCCTTGTTTGAAAAATCGCTAGGCGCTAGTCGGGCGCTCGGCATGGGCCTAGCGATTAATCGGAAAATCGGATTAAAATCGAGGATTAATCGGAGATTAGTTTTAGAGTTATTTTAATATTTTTAAAATATATTAATCCAATTTTGTAAAAATTTATGATTTTTATTACAAATTTATGATTTTTATTAAAATTTGAACACAAGTTATTGTAAAACATCACAAACTCTCCATTCAAATGATTGAATAACAAAAATAAAAAGTTTTTTTATACTTGCAATCTAAAAAATAATCGGGGTATATAAGATTAGGCGGAAAGTAATCGGATTAGGCGGAGAATAATCGGGTTACTGATTTTTTAGGGGATTAGTCATTAATCGAGGCGGATAGGGTGGGCCTAGCGATTAAGCGGGGAGTAATCGGGGCTAGGCGGGGATTTTTAGAACAGGGAGAGGAAGTAATAATTGCGTACTACTTAGTCTAATTTGAACAGCATGGTTAAACAAAAAAAACCGTACTTAAGTTAACCCAACGCCACAAACCAATCAATTATCTTTGATGTACAACGAAATTACGAATAGGAATGATACAACGAATAGTTACTGAAATTTATATTAAGAAAAAAGGAAAAGAAGATAATATTTACTGAAATCTTCGAAACAATGATGCATTAAAGCATGCATACTGTTTTGTCCCAATGCATTTGGCATATTAAAGATTATTTCTCTGAGTAGATGCAACATCCTGACTGGTTTAATTAGGTCTGGCATTTGGGTTTCTACTAGCTTATGTCGGTTCGGTTCAAGCGTTTTAGGATTAGGTCTTCTCATGTTTTTGTAAAACAGGTCAAAGTCAAGCATTTTCTTTTCTTTAATGTTTTCTTCTAATACTCAATTTGTAAACACTTTCGCAATCATTTTGAAACCCGTTGTGAATTCTTCTTTCAGATTTTTCAAAAGAACTTAAGTAGGTAGGTAATTGTAGTTCTTCTCCATGTATTCTAGACCATGTAGCATTTATGAAAAGAAACTCAGATACGACCCCAAAAAAAAAATTCGTAGCAAATTTGAATTTCGGAAAGAACGTATTCTGTGATAATTAAAAAGTGACGAAAGAAAACAGGAGTATTAAATTGAATAACTTAATTCAAGACACGTATTATCTTCACATTTTTGCACATTGACACGAGTCATCATTAGTGTATTGAGGAGAATATTCGTGTAGAGTCACGCAACTCACAAGATGCATAATCTTTTCTTTTCTTTTTCATCACACAAGATGCATAATCATTACACATCAAAAGCTACTCTCTTAGCAAGGTTTTAACTTTAAGAAACGTGTACTTGATTAATAAATTAATTTGACTCAATAAAATAATTATTAAATTGAGTAACCTTTTTTTTTTTCCTCCTGGCAAAACATATGAAAAAGATCGAATATGAATGTTTTATAATTTAAAAGAAAAAAAAAGTGAGGGTCCCTTTGGATGAAACTAATTAAGGATGTCAGATTTGTTACTAGCTAGTAGCTACAAACCTTTCAGAATTATAGCTTTTGTAGGTCCCGTTGCTCTTCTTATGTCATGGAGATTCTTGACAGTTTCACTCTTTTTTTTTCGTTATAGGGGGCATTCATCGAAAAAGACTAGAAAGAGGGATGTTGTTGTGATGTGATCTTGACATTTATATTTGATGGTTTCTTAATCAACTCTAGGTTATTCCATTTCGTTTCTTAACAACGAAGGTAGCTAGGTTAAACCAGGATGTTGTTGTGCACATCAATTTTAATTATACCAAACCAATCGAATAAATCAGTGCAATGTAATATTACTAATGAGGAATTTAATTCGTGATAAGTTTGATCAAAGGTTTTGCTATTCATAGCAAGTAAGATTGGAAAATATAGTCAAGATGAAAATTAATTGTAAGGACCACAAGTCCAATCGAGGAGGATATTAGTGGTGTAATTAGAAAATGACATGAAACAGCAAAATAGATGAAAAAATTAATTACATGAAGCGTATGGGAAGTGGGAGAGCAGAAACATTGCACATGAGAAAAAATGATGCAATTGGACTTTCAGGCGTTTTTAACTTTTTATGTTTGGGGTTTTCATGTATTTGGAAAAGTCAAGCATTTTATTTTCAATTAAGTCTAATTCTCAATTTGTAAACACTCACAAGTCACAACCACTTTCTTTTCTTTGTTATAGATATTCTTACAATCACTTTTTTTTTTCTAATTCACAATGTCAGTATGAAGAATTAATAAGTTGTTTGTGTGTGAAATAATGTGTTTCCACTGAATGCTAATGGATATTAGTGGAGTTTGAAAATGACATGAAACAGCAAAATGACAAAAAGGGAATAACTTAAGCGTATGGGAAAGGGTGAGCAGATAATCGGCTATAAATAGAAAGGGTCTCACGAAAGTCAAGAGACATTACACATGTGAAGTCATAATAAAGAATACTAGGATATGTTGTTGTTTGTGACTTAATGTGTGTTTCCACTGAACGCGAATTAACAATTTAATTATTATTAAGAAACTCTTTTTTTCTTTGACAAAGAACTTAAGAAATTACTGTTCTTCTCCCTGACTCCATGTACGTTAAGTAGCATTTGTGAAAAAAAACTCGGATACGCATAGAATTACTTTCTTAGCAAATTTTAGTTTCTAAAAACTTGTACTGCATTGAGTACGCAGAAACATTAGACAAGAGATGATGATGATGCAAGAGAGTCATAAAGAATCCTGCATTAGGGTTTACAGCTTAGGTCGTGTTCAAGCGTTTTAGGTCAGGGAATTTGGAAAACAGGTCAAAGTCACTCATTTTAATCCCGTTCTCCTTCTTCTTCTTTTTTTTCTTTTTCTTTTTCTATTCACAATATTAGTATATGAAGAATTAAGCTGTTGTGTGTGAGATCACGTGTGTTCCACTGAATGCGAATTTAATTATTATTAAACCAAAATATATTTTTAAAAGGAACATAAGAAATATATCACGTACTCTCTCAGTAGTAACTATGAAAGAAATTCAGACACGCAACAAAAAGAAAAAAGTAAAAATATAATTCAAAAAATCTTGCACCGTGATAATTAAAAAGTGACGAAATAAAAGAGTTATAAATTTTTAAATTAAGAAACTTACATTTTCAAAACACATATTTTCAATCGACTCCACATTGACATGAGTTCTCGTTACTGAATCGAGGAGAATATTCGTACAGGAAGAAAATGACATGACAACAACAAAATAGACCCGAAGTGGATAACTTAAAGCCCGTGGATTAATTGATGGAGAAGCAAATGAAAAGGGAGAGAGTAGGAAATCGACTATAAAAGAGATGCAGTATACACATCTGAAGAGATACAGAACCATAACACATCAAAAGTGATAGAGAATCATTACACATCAGAAGATATGTCTCTTAAGGAGCTCTCGAACGAAGCCACGGTCTCATCAGCGTCAGAGATTAACAACAATGACGACGAAGCCGTAGCTTCTCAAGGTAAATTCTTGACCCCTTTAGTTTGTTCATTGTTAACTTCTGAAACGAAACGAGTGCTTTATGGATCTTCTTCTTTTTCTTGTTTATTTTCCCGGGTGTAGGTGCACGGAATCAAGAGACTGAAGAGGACTCATCAGAAGATATGTCTCTTAAGGAGCTCTCGAACGAAGACACGGTCTCATCAGCGTCAGAGATTAACAACAATGACGACGAAGCCGTAGCTTCTCAAGGTAAATTCTTGACCCCTTTAATTTGTTCATTGTTAACTTGTGAAAACGAAACGAGTGCTTATGGATCTTCTTCTTTTTCTTGTTTCTTTTCCGGGTGTAAATGCACTGAATGAAGAGACTGAAGAGGACTCATCAGAAGACACGGCCTCATCAGTAGCCTCTCAAGGTAAATTCTTGACCCCTTTAATTTGTTCATTGTTACAGTTTGAAAACGAAAGAGTACTTAAGGATCTTCTTTTTTCTGTGTGTGTATTTTTGTTTTGTTTCCTCGGTTGTAGATGACGTGAATGAAGAGACTGAAGAGGTCTGGCCAGAAAAGATGACTGTCGAGATTCTCGTCAGTAAAACTGAATCTATACAAGGTACATTCTTTTTTTTTTTTTTTTTTTTTTTTGAACACCCTATACAAGGTACATTCTTGATCCCATTTTCATTGTTAATTTTGGGGGAAAAAAAAAATGGAGTACTACTTATCACTTTTTTTTCCCCGGCTGTAGGCAAACTGTTTCGCAAAAAGTCCCAGGTGAAACAACATGAAGAACTTGACTGGGAAAGAAAATGCCTTATGAAAGATACATCTGTTGGTAACAGACGTAAACTAGGTAAGTTCTTGATGCCATTTTCAAATATAGTTAAATTTTGACGAATGAAATGAGTTACTTATCGCTCTTCCCTTCTTTTCGGGATGTAGATCAATTGGTTCGCCGATTCGCACTTGCCCCCCATCTGAGCGATCAACAAGAGCTTCAAAAATGCTTAGTAAGACAACATGAAATTGAGAAGGTGATGGGTGATGAATTCAAAAATCTTCCAGAAGGTAAAATCTTGAAGAAAAAAAAAAAAAAAAACATATTCTTTTTTGTTTATTTTGGCAACGAAATGAGTACTAATCGCTCTTCTTTTTTCTTTGGTTTCTTTTCCGTGTGTGTAGATGCCTCCCATGAGAGCGAAGAAAAAAAAACGGATATGAAGGAGGGTTACTTCAAGGTTATGGAGAAAAGCCAAAGTACATTCTTGATCCAATTTTCATTATTCATTAAAATTTTGAAAAATGAAATTTTCTGTGTACTACTTATAACCTTTTTGTGTTTACTGGACGTAGATGCCCTGCTTGACAAATTCTCCGAGATAAAGGAACACCAACAATTAATAGCAGCAAACCGAAGGAGCATCCTTAATCTCTTTCCTAAGTACAAATCTCTAGTAGGTAAGTTCTTGATCCCATTTTCATAGTTAAATTTTGAGAAATGAATGAGTTACTTATGGCTCTTCCCTTCTTTTTTTTCCGGATGTAGATGAAATTAAAGGCCGACTCGCCAACCAAGGGATCGAAGAAGAAATCTTACCAGTAAAACCAAGGATTGAGGCCGTCCTCTTGGAGTTCAAAAAACTAGAAGGTAAATGTTGAAAAACAAAATTAAGAGTATTAGTCGCTGCAGGGAAAACAAGAAACAAATAGATTTCTTCTTAGGTCAGCCTGATCTTACATTTTTGAGAAAGGACTTAATTTATCGCTCTTTTTCTGGATGTAGATCAACTGAATATCCCATGCTTCGAGGCCTCCCACTTGGATCAAATGCTGAAAGAGATATTACACGCAACGGACCCCGTGCTTGAACCCGAAGGTAAATTCTTGATCTCATATATATATATATATTTGTTTGTTGAATACTGAAGAATTAAATGAATTTCTAATCGCTCTGCTTTTCGTTCTTTTGTCCGGATGTAGATGAGGTGAAACACATGATCGCTAACTCCGCTCGCCTACAAGGTAGACTCTTGCTCCCAAGTTCATTGTCAAAATTTGAAGAAAAAAAGGTAAGGAATCTGAGTACTTAACACTTTCATTTTCCTTATTTTTCTCATTGCAGCGAGAAACAATGACGCCTTCTCTAAGTTCGAGCATTTTAGTAAAGCCATAAGCGGCGGTGAGGCCGACGCCGTGCGTAACTTTTTAAGCAACGGCCAATTTTTGATTACTGAAAGGATTAGTGCGACAGAAACGCTAATTCACAGAGCTTGTAGCTGTGGGCACGAAGAGATTGTGAAGGCGATGTTAGATAGAATGGATGATACTGACAAAGTTAAGCTCGACTGGAAACTCCTATACATGGTTATTGCAAACGGGAACCTGGAAATAACGAAGGCGCTGCTTGAGAAGAAACCTGCCTATTCCGAAACCCCCATGAATAAAGATGGGATGTTGCCCTGTTGGTTTAAGCTTGAAGGCTAAACCGGAATTTACTTGAACCGCAAGATATCGGTTTAATAAGATAAAGTTAAGATCTTTTAGGAGTTATCTAGAAGATTCACGAGAGTCATAATCGAGTTAGGATTAGGTCTAAGTCTCGAGTCTATATAAGCATATACCGAGCTTGTGGTATAGCTTATGAGTTGAGAGAGAGATTTGAGTTTGAGAGATTCTTGTGAGCTTTAGTTTTTTGAGTTAGTTTTCTAAAGCATATCAATAAGAAAGTTATTCTTAAATCTTTGTGTTCTTAACTCTTTTTAAACTAGATTTGGTAGCAGAGCAGGTTTGCTTTGTTTCTCAAACCCTAGACAAACGAAGATTATCCGAGACCAAGACATGAGTGAGTTAGCCACGACGATTAACAAACCTAAAGAAGGAGGCACTACATCAATACAATGTCCAATGTTAAACACCTCTAACTACACGGTTTGGTGTATGAGGATGAAGGCTACTCTCCGAGTGCATAAGGCGTGGGAAACAATTGATCCTGGTTCCAGTGACATAGAAAAGAACGATATGGCCCGTGCCTTGTTGTTCCAGTCTATACCGGAGTCAATGATTCTACAAGTTGGAGAACATGAAACCGCAAAAGGTGTCTGGGACGGAATAAAAGCTAGGAATCTTGGGGCTGAGCGAGTCAAAGAAGCAAGACTACAAACACTTATGAACGAATTTGATAGATTAAAGATGAATGAGAGTGATACCATTGATGATTTTGCAGGAAGAATCTCCGAGATATCTACAAAAGCAGCATCCTTAGGTGAAAACATCGAAGAAACTAAGGTTGTCAAGAAGTTTCTCAAGAGCTTACCTAGGAGGAAATATATTCACATAGTTGCAGCCCTAGAGCAAGTTCTTGATCTCAAAAACACAACCTTTGAAGACATTGTAGGAAGGCTTAAAACGTATGAAGATCGTGTGTGTGATGAAGAAGATTCGCAAGAAGACCAAAGCAAGCTCCTGTATGCTAGCTCGGATTCACAAGATGGAGGTAGAGGAAGAGGCCGTGGTCGATTCGGAAGAGGCAGAGGGAGATTTGGTTACCAAAACAGAGATTTTGCCTATCAACAAAGAGACAAGTCCAAGGTAACTTGTTATAGATGTGACAAAACAGGGCATTATGCCTCAAATTGTCCGGATCGACTTTTAAAATTGATCAAGATTCAAGAGACAGAAGAAGACGATACTCAAGAAGCAGAAACTCTTATGATGCATGAAGTAGTTTTCTTAAATGAGAAGAATATGATGCCCAAAGATTTTGAGACATGTTCTGAAAAGGCTTGGTATCTTGACAATGGAGCTAGTAATCATATGACGGGAAATCGTGAATGGTTCTACAAGTTAGATGAGAAGATCACAGGAAAGGTAAGGTTCGGGGATGACTCGCGTATTGATATAAAAGGAAAGGGATCCATTTTGTTCATGAGTAAAACCGGAGAAAGAAAAGTTCTAGCTGATGTATACTATATACCTGACCTAAAAAGTAATATCATAAGCTTAGGACAAGCCACTGAAGCTGGATGTGATGTAAGAATGAAAAGAGATTACCTAACTTTGCTTGACCGCGATGGGAAACTGTTAGTAAAGGCGACACGATCAAGAAACAGGCTGTACAAAGTGAACTTGGAAGTAGAAGAAACAAATTGTCTACAGCTTATAGAGTCGAGTGATTCAAATAAATGGCATGCTCGTCTTGGACATGTTAACCTTGAAACTCTTAAAACAATGGTGGAAAAGGAACTGGTCTTGGGAATACCAGCAGCTCCGAAGGAAAAAGGAATTTGCTCATCATGTTTGCTTGGAAAGCAAACAAGGAAAACATTTCCAAAGACTGCTCTGTATCGGGCATCACAAAGTCTTGAGCTAGTACACGCTGACCTATGTGGACCTATATCACCTCCAACGGCTGCCAAGAAGAGGTATGTATTTGTCTTAATCGATGACCACTCCCGTTACATGTGGACTATATTGTTAAAAGAGAAAAGTGAGACATTTGAGAAATTCAAGGCCTTTAAGAAGTTAGTTGAACAAGAGAGTGGTGGCAAGCTCAAAACGCTTAGAACAGACAGAGGAGGAGAATTCTTGTCCCATGAATTCCAAGATTTTTGTGAGAAAGAAGGCATAAATAGGCATCTAACCGCACCATACAGCCCTCAACAAAACGGAGTGGTTGAAAGAAGAAACAGGACCTTGTTAGAAATGACTAGAAGCATCTTGAAACACATGAACATGCCTAATTATCTATGGGGAGAAGCTGTGAGACACTCAACTTATCTCATAAACAGAGTAGGGACAAGAGCTTTGGTTGATCAAACTCCATATGAAGCGTTTAAAAAGAAGAAGCCAAACCTAGAGCATCTAAGAGTATTTGGATGTGTAGGATATGCCAAAATCGATGGACCACACTTAAGGAAGCTTGATGATAGGTCTAGAGCACTTGTTCACCTCGGGACAGAACCCGGTTCAAAAGCATACCGCCTTCTTGATCCGACAGCTCGAAGAATCATAGTAAGTCGAGATGTCATCTTTGACGAAAATAAAGGTTGGAAGTGGAGCAACTCGGAGATATCGAGTCAAGAATCCTTTACTCTCACTCTAGGAGATTTTGGTAATCATGGGATTGATGATATTGGAGATGATAAAGAAATAGAGGAGAACGGAGGAAGTGAGAATCACTCCGATGAAGAGGAAGATGAAGAAAGGACTGTTGAACCCGAGTATATTGAAACAGAGCAAGCACCTCCGGCGCCATTGTTGAGGAGATCAGAAAGGCAAATCACAAAGCCAGCTTATCTAAGTGATTACGTGTTATTAGCGGAACTAGAAGGAGATCAACTGCTGCTTACGATCAATGGAGAACCGTGGGACTTCAAAGAAGCAAACAAGTCACAAGAGTGGAAGAATGCATGTGAAGAAGAGATCATGTCAATAACAAAGAATAACACTTGGAGTCTTGTTGACCTTCCTCTTGGAAGCAAACCCATTGGTTTGAAGTGGGTTTTTAAACTAAAACGTAACGCTGACGGAAGCATAAACAAACACAAGGCGAGACTAGTGGCTAAAGGATACGTGCAAAAACATGGAATTGATTTTGAGGAAGTGTTTGCCCCAGTAGCACGAATCGAAACAATACGTTTCATCATTGCGTTAGCTGCCTCAAACGGATGGGAAGTACACCACTTAGACGTCAAAACCGCATTCCTCCACGGAGAATTGAAAGAAAATGTGTATGTTACTCAACCCGAAGGCTTTGAAACCAAAGGAAGTGAGAGAAAGGTCTATAAGCTACATAAGGCTCTTTATGGATTAAGGCAAGCACCTAGGGCTTGGAACACCAAGCTAAACAAAATCCTCAAGGAGTTAAACTTTGAAAAGTGTTCCAAAGAACCCTCTCTTTACAGAAAACAAGAGAAGAAGAGTCTTCTTGTAGTAGCAGTTTATGTCGATGACTTGTTGGTCACGGGTTCTAACTTGGAGTTGATATTTGCTTTCAAAAGAGAAATGGCGGGAAAATTTGAGATGAGTGACTTAGGAAAGCTCACGTATTACCTTGGCATTGAGGTGATCCAGGGAGAAGATGGGATCGTGTTAAAACAAGAGAGATACGCTAAGAAGATTCTCGAAGAAGCCGGGATGAGTGAGTGTAACGCTAGTCAAACACCAATGGCTGCAGGTTTGGAACTTTCTAAAGCACAAAGAGAGAAACAGGTCAATGAACAAGATTACAGAAGAAACATTGGGTGCCTTAGGTACTTAATTCACACACGGCCTGACCTCTCATTTCCTGTTGGCATTTTAAGTCGTTATTTGCAAGAGCCAAAGGAGTCGCATGGAACGGCATTAAAGCAGATCTTGAAGTACATTAAAGGAACCCTGTCTCATGGTCTTTATTTCAAGCGAGGAGCAGAGTCGGGATTGATTGGCTATAGTGATAGTAGCCATAATGTGGATGTTGATGACGGAAAAAGCACCGCAGGTCATGTGTTTTATCTTAATGAATGCCCAATTACATGGTGCTCTCAAAAACAACAAGTTGTGGCACTCTCTTCATGTGAAGCTGAATTCATGGCGGCAACGGAGGCAGCCAAGCAAGCTATTTGGCTCCAAGAATTGTTAGCTGAGGTCATTGGAGCATCATGTACAAGGGTAAGCATACGGGTTGATAACAAGTCAGCAATCGCACTCACTAAAAACCCGGTGTTTCATGGTAGGAGCAAACACATTCACCGGAAACACCACTTTATACGTGAGTGTGTTGAGAATGGTCAAATTGAAGTTGAACATGTCCCCGGTGAAGAACAAAAGGCAGACATATTAACAAAGGCTCTAGGAAGGATCAAGTTTAAGGAGATGAGAGATCTCATTGGTGTTCAAGACTTGGAGAAACTAGAGTTCAAGCTTAAGGGGGAGATTGTTGGTTTAAGCTTGAAGGCTAAACCGGAATTTACTTGAACCGCAAGATATCGGTTTAATAAGATAAAGTTAAGATCTTTTAGGAGTTATCTAGAAGATTCACGAGAGTCATAATCGAGTTAGGATTAGGTCTAAGTCTCGAGTCTATATAAGCATATACCGAGCTTGTGGTATAGCTTATGAGTTGAGAGAGAGATTTGAGTTTGAGAGATTCTTGTGAGCTTTAGTTTTTGAGTTAGTTTTCTAAAGCATATCAATAAGAAAGTTATTCTTAAATCTTTGTGTTCTTAACTCTTTTTAAACTAGATGCCCATCGTCCTTGCAGCAAATATGTCCAAGAAAGACATTGTTAGCTTTCTGTACAAGAAAACCTCAATTACGGCACTGCTTTATAATGACGGCTATCAAGCCTCAGAACTCTTTGGCGCTGTCATAACCAACGGAATGTTGGGTAAGTATATATCTCTCTAGCTCTCTGATCTCTCTCACAATCTAACTTCATAATTTCTTTTAATGATTTCCGTTGATTAGACATCGCACTGGACATGCTCACAAGGTATCCGACTCGTCTTGCCTTAACCAAGCACCCCAAGTCAAAAGCGTCTCCAATTGTTAGACTAGCCGCATGTGATGCCTTACTAATCCCCGAGAATCTTGGGTTTTGGGAAGGCATTGTTTACCCATGTAAGTTTGTTTCTCCTTATCCTCACCAGCTTTTCTTTGACTTTTCAAAGTCTTCAATAATTTCCGTTTTCTGCTACAGGTGTTGAATTCACACCGCCGCCGATGGGTCCACATCAAAATTTTGATGCGGATTCTCCTCCAGAGACCACGAACCTATTTCAACGTACGTAATTAAGAATTGTTGAATATCTAGTGTGTCTCTATTCCTTGCTTTAATCCTTCTTCTAACTGCAGGTCACGTCTTGAGGAAGATTTTTCAATGGTTACCAACATCATTTGGTAGCATTTTGCGCTTGTCCTTTAATATATATTACCCTTTTTTATACAGTACTTGTGTTGATATATTTATTCTAACTGTTGATTTTATTTTCTTCTCTAGGAGCCGGTCACGTATCAGAGCTCAAGATGCGCAACTGGCAAGCTCGGGCAATGCTAAAGAGAATGATGAAAGAGCTCTGCACTTTGGACAGCCAAGAGATACGGCGTTATAAAGTCGGGGACGGAATTTATCAGGCCGTCTTCCGGGGCAACTTGGAATACATTAAGAGCCTCATCAAATATAATCAGCAATTCTTGTGGTCGAGAGACAATTACTTGGAGGCAAACATTTTCAGCCTGGCCGTCGTCGCCAGGCAAGCCAAGATCTTCAGCCTTTACTACAATCTGGACGAGAGGCGCGTGACCCTCGTAACGGAGCTGGACGGCGAGGGAGAAAATCTTCTCCATGTCGTCGCCCAACCGGAGGTCATCCCCAAGGGACCTCCAGTGGTTGCTCCTTTGGAGCTACAGCGGGAGCTGTTCTGGTATAAAGAGGTCGAAAATCTACTTCCAACTAGCGAGAGAGAACGGATGAACAAGGAGAACCTGGAGCCGTGGGATAGCTTCCAGGAAAATCACACAGATCTCCTAGACAAAGCGGAAGCGTGGATGAAAGGAACGGCCACTTCATGCAGCGTCGTCGCAATACTCATTGCGACAGTCGCTTTCCAAGCAATTTTCACCATTCCTGAGGGTGTAAAGTCGACCTCTGATCACCCAGCTGTCAAGGCTAGCCTCTGGGTCTTTGTCATCGCAGACGTATTTGCTTTCTTCTTTGCGTGCACGGCCACCTTTATCTTCCTAGGCATCCTCACGGTGAGGTACTCGTTCCTCGACTTCCTAAAAAGGCTACCCACAAAGATGCTCTTGGGACAAGTGAGTCTTTTACTCTCAGTGTTGGGCATGCTAGTGGTCTTCTGCACGGCAATCTTCACCTCAGTGCACCAAGAGTGGTGGCTAAGGGCAATATTGTTGATCCCCGCATGCTTTCCCATCTTGGTCTTCTTCTTCATACAGCGCCCTGTTCTGTGGAAGATGGGATGTTCAACATATGGCAAAGGGTTATTCGACCGGAATCCCAAACGCTGGGTTTAGAGAAAACGAAGCTGGTACTGGTATTGGTTTAGCTCGGTTTATAAGATTTTAAAAAATAATTATCGGACTCCTTTAACTATATAGTTATTTGTCAGACACCTTCGGTTTCGATGACATAATATTTTCCATTACTAAAAATCTTATTATCCGAGTAAGTTTGAATTTATGGAAATTACATGAGATTGTTCAAGTATTTTTCGTTTTAATGAGAGTGAGCACCCTTTATCAAAAAGTTTGATAGAGTAATAATAATAGTTCGAATTCATTGCGGATAACGAGATCTTGGACATAAGAGCATGATTATCGGTGGGATGTTAAGTGAATCTTAAGTTTTTAAATGATTTAAATTAAATTGATAATGCTGCTTTTAACTAAGGAACGTTTTCAGTGTTAAAAGGTACCAGGTGTCGCGTTTTCTCTCTCTCTCTTCGCGATTTCCCCAAACAGAGAAAAACAGAAGAAGAAATTGTCGACGTTGTCGGTGGCGATGATGTCGGAGAAGAAATTGTCAACGGAGGAACGAAGAATGGTTATCGTAAACCGGACTCTGTAGAGAAGCATGAGGATTTGAAGAGTCTATATTCCTTGATTTGTCTCAGGTTCGATTTTGTTCCCAAATTCGAAAACTAGTGATGCGTCGTCTTCGTTTCTTGAATGTGTAAGAAACTCCGTCGCCGAAAATGGGCCTAAGCTTCGAGAAGCTTCTGAAAGAACAGGACGCGAGATTCTTCTATGGACTCGTAGAAGCAGCTCGCTTCGTGCTCTGCTTGTCATCACTGTAAGTGGACTTTGATCAATGATTGAACCTAATTAGAGACTAATTTCAATTTCAATTTAGCCTTCCTTTATCTTCAATTCGATTTCCTGAAGTAAATTAACATTTTGTGTCCTAAATCGTCTTGGTTCTGTGTCTCTTTACCATTGATGAAAAGTTTGATGCTTTATTGAAAAGTTTAGTGTTTTATTGAACCCATTTGAGTCAAGTTTCGTGGGTATCTCATATTATATTGATTTGTTATTATCCTGTTATTCTTGTTGCAGATGGGAACAATATTTCTTCTTACACAATGGCTTTGGTTGTCTTCACACTCTTCTTTGTAGCTGCAACAGCTAATGCTATCATAATCTCTCTTCTGATTTCACTTGCTGTTGCTGGAGGCTTCTTGGCATTCTTCTTTCTTTGCTTGACTGGTATTTACATCGGAGCCTTATCGGTTGCTGCATTCGTCATGAAATGAATTTGGTATTGCTAGTTTTTTAGGCAATGTCTTGTGGATCATAAGGAAGGTATTGCTAGTTTGATTGTTGCTGCACCTAGATGCTCTGAGATTCCTGAGCTTGGAGATCTTCGAGACATCTTTGAGAAGAAGTATGGGAAAGAGAACTCATTGTACAATGACTTGCTTTCATGGAATTATGAGTGAGGCAAGCTTCCTGTGACCGAATCTTACTACCTTATGGGCACAGTGGATCCCACCGGAGAGCTAAAGGAAGATGAAGTCTGTGTCATCCTGTATGCTACTCAACTCTTCTCTTACTTTTTCATTTTGAGTTTTACATGGAAACATATAACAATGACTTGCTTTCATGGAATTATGAGTGAGTTTTTCATTTAGTCACTGCTTCTTTTCATGGTTTTGTAGTTGTAGTATTAGTTATGATCTAATATTGACACATAATGAATTGAGCTGCAATGTTGTAATCTGAAATCATTTTACACTTTTCTACAAACAGAGCATCAAACCATGAACTTCTAAATCAAATTACACGATTTCGGTCTTTTGTACAAACACACACCTAGAAACTTAATATATTTTTTTCTAAGAACCACATGTTAAGAGTCTACCATTAATCACACAAAAATCTTAACTCAAAAATACTATCTCTTAACAATCACTTTTACAAATAAATTACTTAAATATTGCTAAAATATATTTCTAAGAGACTACCTATAATCATGCTCTAACCAACACGGGCACTTAATCAACCGTTAGATTCTCCCCTTCGAGGCTTCGACGGTGGATAAATATTAATTGAAAAGTAAAGCGGTGCGTTTAACGCCCTTTTCACGGTTAGCCGCGGCATGTGCCATGCACGTGAGAGCGCACGTTAGCTCTGACCACTGTCCCTTTGTTTTGTCTCTAGTTTCTTAATTTCTCACCCACCGAAAGCCACTCTCTCTCAAGTGATGTCGTCGAGCTCCGGCGGGAACCGCCACTGTGTTTCCGGCGGATCAGAACTTCGGAATTAGGAGACAAGACGCTCTGAGATCCTCTCGTTCGGTTTTCTTAGGTGATGTCGTCGACGCTCCGGCGGGATACTCACGCGCCGGCGTTTGCGTGCCTCCATCCGCTTTTTTCGTCCCGTCTCCACGGTGAGATTCGACATCTGCTTTTGATCGTCCTAAGTAATTTTCTCAATTTCTCTACATTTTTATTTTATTTGGATGATACTCAGATTCTATGATAATGCCAAATACAAGAGTCTAACTCGAAGCTCTACATTTAGAAGAAGAAACAAAATCTTACATTGATAATTACATGTAAGATATCTTAAGTTATGTATTATATTATTATATCTCAAAATTATCAATTTTTGTCTTATTTTTATTAATATATCTAATATTATATGTTTTATTAAAATGTTTATCTATTTAATATGTTTAAACTGAAATAAAGCTATAAAATTATGAATAATTTATATTTAACTAGATTATATTTAAAACATATTAAATTGTGAATTAGATTATATGGAAAGGGTAACCAAATTGTAAGGGGGTGTTATTCAATGGTGGAGTTAAAGTCAATTCTTTAAGGTTTAGATTTGTTTTCTGATGGCGAAAAAAAAAAAAAAGATTTGTTTTCTGATATTGGTTTTGAATAATCTGTTTGTGTGGATTTCAAAATCTCTGCAGTATATCTTGAATTTTGATTCTAATAATTTACTCATGAAACTCCAAAGAGGTTTCATTTGAAATGACTTAATATACAAAGATTTTACAAGTTTTTTAGTTTTGAATAACACTGGATTTTACAAACCTTAAAGAATTGACTTTAACTACACCATTGAATAACACCAAACTTTTAAAATCTAATGAAGTATAAGATCTAATAACACCAGATTTTAACGTTAGATTTATAATCATTAGTTGAATAACACCGGATTAGTGTTGGATTTCAATTCTATTAAAATCCATCATTGAATAACACCACCTAAATTTAAATAGTAAATCAATTTGTGCATTCAATAAACAATAAACCATTAATTTAATATAAGTAAATTGAGAAAGTCAAAAGGCTAAATCACAATGAGAGGGGAAAAATTAGGAAAACGTTTCATGTGTCAAGTTGATGACTTTTAGAAAAGATTTGTAGTTAATATTCAATATTCGTTTCCATGTGTATTAGATTTTATGAAAATAAATACTGTACTTATAAAATGAGAGATTAATAAGGCTGTGTAAATCACAATGAGAGAGGCATAAATCGGAAACGTTACATGTGTCATAACATTAAAGATTTTAGAGATGAGAACAAACAATAGAAGAAAAAAATGAAGGATTGAATTTTATATAAATAGAAGATTAAGGTCATAAATCAACTTTAGCTTAAAATCTTTTCTCTTATTTGCATCACTAGAGATCTAAATTTTTTAGAATTTGATTTGAAACATCATATCCAAAATCCATATTTTTGTTCTTATGGATTCTTCAGGTACGACGATTTGATTTCCATCATGCTTTTGCTTGTATATGTAATTAACTAGATTATATTAGCATAAGATCAAAAAAAGGAATTTGAATATTTTTGAGATGTATTTTATATCTTGTTTATCCATGTTTAGATTTAAAATTCAGTTCGAAACTTTCTAGAATAAAGCATGTTAGACTTATCAACCAAGTCGTCCTAGGCTAGCTCGTTTTCTTGAGACGCAAGCAAGGGAAACCCTAGTATTTGCTAAAGAATAAGACTACCTAACGCAACCAAAAGACTGTAGATAGAACGGTTTGGAAACTCTACAAAGGTTATCAGGATTGGCCCTTGAAGTTTTATAACGGCTTTGAGTTCTAATCATTACTTAGATGCAGCTTTCAGGAAAACAGTTTGGAAGAACCCTTTCAATTTCATCAACACAATTAAGGTTCCTCGTGGCGGCCTAGGCGACAGTTATTCACATGTAAAAGAAGTTACGAATGATCTCATCAATTCCCAGATTCCGTCCATCAAACTTCACGGTAAGACCCATTAATACGACTTATGAAGAAAATTTAGTTTTTCACATGATATAATAAAGTTCTTGTTATGGATGCAGAGAAGGTTACAGATGTATACTATGATTATATGCAATTAAGTAAAGGAATAAGCCAAGGGAGTGTAGAAGTTGTGAAAGATGTCTTGAACCGTCGGCCGGGCGCTGTGGACGAATGGATAAACCCTTATGAGACACCATTGTTGAAGGCTTGCGCATGTGGAAAACCCGAGATTGTTAAAGAGCTTCTTCGTCGCATGAAACCTGAACAAATGCTTCCCAAGATGAGCCGTCACACTTCATACCACACACCTCTCACTGTTGTCGCAGTCACCGGAAACATGGAGATCGCCAAATACTTGCTTGACAAGAACTTTGGGCTGCTAAAGATGCCAGACATAAATGGACAGCTTCCGGCCGTGGTTGCAATTGAGAACGGGCATAAAGAGATGGCTTGGTACTTTTACGTGCAAACTATGCGTCCTCTGTTACTTGATCAAGATGGGTACCACGGTACCTTGCTCATTATCAACGCCATCTACTACAAAATGATTGGTAAGTGGTTTCTTGAATTCCAAGCAAAATAAGGTTTAGCTGGATAATGAAAAACGGTATCACTGATCTGCTTGTTCATACAATACAGACATTGCGCTGTATTTTCTCAGCGAAGAGACTCGCTACAAAATGATCGGTAAGTGGTTTCTTGAATTTCAAGCAAAACATGTTTTAGCTGGATAACTAAAAACGGAATCATTGATCTATTCTGAATCTGCTTGTTCATAAAATAGACATTGCGTTGTGTTTTCTTTGCGCAAAGACACGCTACCTTGCCGTCACAAAACACTTGCAGATAGAGTCGACTCCCATCATCGTTTTAGCTTCAAAACCGGACCTTTTTCCCAGCGGCTGCCGTCTCGGACCATTGGAACGCATTATATACGATTGTCCGTACTAATCCAAGACCTCTTTATTACAAAGATGACTCCAACTTTTATGCCTTTTAGTTTGATTCAGAAAAACTTATTAACGTGCTGTTCTCACTTGCTAGGTATACAAGTAAAGCTTCAGGCTAATCCAGGTTGGTTTTATCCGAAAAAAGATCAGCAAAGTAAGTTCTTAGATATGAATAACTTGATAAAAAGTCTCCATATTCCTCTAAAGAAAGTGAGAAACGTTTAGATTTGTTTTTTTTTTTGTTCTCTCTCTCTCTGTCCAGCTACCCTGATGAGGAAGCTGCTTAAGTGTCTCTCCAAATGGACTGGTAAGTATAGATTTTCGTCTGCAAAGGTTGTTTGATATTTACATGTTATTATTTCTTATAAGAAATCTGAATTGAGGTATGTTTCAGGAATAGATGAAGTGTACCAACTGAAGGTTATGCATCTACAAGCCAAGAAGCTTTTATTGGTAATATCAGAAGAAACACGGGCCATGGGATTAAAGGAACGTTCCGAGACAGTGGGTGAGGCCTTACTCTTTGCAGTAAGGTATGGGAATGTGGATTTCTTGGTGGAGATGATCAAGAACAACTCCGAGCTTCTATGGTCCACGAAAACGAGCTTGAGTAGAACTCTGTTTCTCTTGGCCGTCGAGTTGAGACAAGAAAAAGTGTTTAGTCTACTCTACGGTCTGGACGATAGGAAGTACTTGTTGCTTGTGGAAAGGGACTGTGATGGCAATGGTATGCTTCATCTCGCCGGCTATCTTTCTCCTCCTTGCAAGCTCTCTACCGTTACTGGCGCAGCTTTGAAGATGCAACGTGAGTTACAATGGTTCAAGGTTCGTTCTGTTTCTCTCAGTCTCAACCATGCATTTAATGGAACATGCCAAATTAACTAAACACCTTATAATATGCATAATCCAGACACAATAAGAAACTTAATGCATGGTAAAACATAGGTGCGTATAAAAATGTGGCTTTGATTACACAGGAAGTGGAGAAAATTGTACCAGAGATCGAGAAGCAGAGAGTAAACACAAGTGGACAAACACCAATCGAGATATTCACAAAGGAGCACCAAACATTGCGGCAAGAAGCTGAGAAATGTATGAAATACACGGCGATGTCGTGCAGCTTAGTCGCGACTCTCATATTCACGGTCACCTTCGCGGCCGTCTTCACCGTCCCCAACTACAACTCACACGGCAAACCCTTTCACCTACGTGATCGTGCTTTCACCACATTCGTCGTCTCCGATCTGATCTCCTGCTTCGCAGCTTGCACCTCCGTCCTCATTTTCCTCGGGATACACACCGCAAGGTACTCCTTCGATGATTTCTTGTTCTCGCTACCGGCAAAGATGATCGCCGGACTCTCCATACTGTTCGTTTCAATCGGGGCAATGCTTATTGCCTTCTCGTCGGCCCTATTCACGATGATGGATAAAGAGAAATGGATCGTTGCTCCGACGATCCTTCTCGCTTGTTTACCGGCGCTGCTGTTTGTTCTGCTTCAGTATCCTCTCCTCAAAGAAATGATCTTTTCGACTTACGGTAAAGGAATCTTCGACAGGACTTAAAATGTTTGGTTGGTTGAAAAGGCATTGAACAATGTAGACTACAATTAACAAAAATATTATTTTAATTATTTTATAATAAATAAGTTATTTATTTAAATAATAAATTATAAAAAGAGAATTTAGCTAATCATATAAAGACAAGTAGCGATACAGTTTCTCAATCCAGAAACGTGTTTGATTCTCTCTTCTACTTTGTTATTATTTTCTATTATTTTCTGTTAGAGATGCTCTTACCAAACCCGGTTCAAGAGAAAACTCGCATATTATCTGATTTGATGTGGTTAAATAAAATGTTTTGTTACTCTTCATTCTTTTGGTTTAGTTGGTTTTCCATATGGGTTCAAACTCAGTTAGTATAAAATAATTTTTTTTATTACACCATGTGAAACAATAGACTAGACATTTCTGTTTTTGCAAACTAACCCATTCTCTTCAATTAGATTTGTTTGTGATAAATACATCTTACTTTTAAATTTCAATATATCATTTATATTATGTTTATTAATATGATATTAAGAAGATTAATTACAATATTGGCATTTTGTAATGGATACACAAATTCAAATCAATTAAAAAGTGATCCAGATACTTTTAATTAATGAATGAAAAGATTGAGCAAATATTTTAAATCAACTTTTAGAAACTTAAGATATATTAACGTCATTATACTAATTGATAGAAAATTAACATCATTTTCGCAGCTGACACATATCGATTATATTAATTGATACAAGGATTATTGATAATTGTTGTAAGATATTTACTTCATTATTTCTATAATCATTTGTATAAGTAATGTAAAATTTATTTGCATAAATTATAACTAATGTAAATATATAAATTAAACACATAAGTAATCTTATCTTTTATAATAATTATTCCCAAAATCATCACCATTTCTTGGATTTTGTAAAGGTCTTCTCAGCTGGAAGATTAAAATTCGACGAAGCATCAATGTGAGTTCCACAGTCCGATGGGGAACCTCGTGATGAAGACAAAAGATCGCTTATAGAACGACTCATCTTCCGCTAGAAACATCAGAATACCCAAAAATCAATCTTTTAAGTAATCAAATGGAAAATCAAATCACCATTTGAGTACTACGATTTCGATTCCTAAAACTATCAAACACTCACCATATAGCAAAATGACGAAACTTTTCTAGGCAAGTTTTCCAAACAAAAAAAGAAAAAAGGAATTAAGAAAAAGTGTGTGAGTATCAGTGAAAGGAAGTTTGAGAAAAAGAATTTTTAAAATGGATCAATCGAGGCAAAGGGAGTCTCAATGAAAGGAAGTTTGAGATAGAATGTTCGAAGTCTTAAATAACAATTATAAATTGTATATGAAACCGATAAATTGAAAAACAATCATGAATATCCAAACATTGAAAAAAAAGTAAAAAGTTGAGCAAAACATATAGAAAAAAAAAGCAATAACAAAATAAAAACTATATGTTAAAATTCGAAACATTAAGAACTAAAATAAACTACCAACAACACAAAAAAAAAAATAAAAAATACAAAGGATACAATTTTTAAATAATGGCTTAGGTGGCTAGACCATGTTAGATCATGTACAATACAAATCTTTCACCAAAATCTCTAATCTACAAAAGTAATAATAAAATAACAAATCAATCTCTTGTTCAACTTGTAACCCAAAAATATTTATTGTATAGAAAGATCTATGTTTCTTCTTCTTTTTTTACTTTCTTAATTGGTAGTTGTTTTCGATCATAAATCCTAGCCACCTCTGTTCACTCTCTATTTGTCAAAACAAAAAGCTCGTGAAACCATCTTCACCTCCGATTTTTTGCCCGAAAATTCACATTTCATTTTGTTGACTTGATTATTTTTCATATATGAGTAAAAGGGTCATTAAAAAAAAAAAAAAAAAACAAATATGAAAATGACTAAAAAGATTATATTTTTGAAAAGGGTATCTAAAAGGGCTATTATACTTTTTTCAGATTCTGAGACTTTGTTTTGTTTTTATTGTATAGATTCGGTGTGGTTGAAAACTTGAACGTAAGAAAGGAAAATATAAAGAATGTCTCAGGTACTTGAATCAGATTTCTAATGTTTTTGATTTCGATGTTTATGATCTTGTTTTAGATGTTATGCTTCGTATCTGATTTATAATGTATGAATCAATTCGGTATCGTCCATTGTAACAAATATCTGTAGTTAGTTAGATTTTTTAATAACAACATTGATGTGACTAGTTTCCCACTAAATCAAACTGGTAATGACAATTGACATGGATCATATAAGATGCAGATCGTGAATCATGTAAAATAGGTTATGTTTTGTCTGGATCAAATCTTAGTCTGAAATGTATTTTCGCAATTTGATTAGGCCAAGCCGTTTAAGTAAGATTATTTGAGCAGTGTTACATATGTATAGTTCTATTTTTCTTGTCATGTTCATTAAATTTAACGCTGAAAAGAGTTTGCTCTGTTTTGTTTAGATAAGTCTGTTTCTCTTGTACTTTTAGCAAAATTGAGTAGTACGTCATGCTGTTTTTAATCAATTTGGGGCAATGTTTCAATATTCTTTTGATTTTAAAGCTTTTTACAAAATTTGCTTGACTTTGGATTTTTCTGTTGTCCAAGTAGACTGTGGTTCTGAATGGTGGCTATGCCATGTGAGGGATGCGTTGGAGCTGTGAAAAGAGTCTTAGGCAAAATGGGAGGTTAGATGTTAGCCTTTTCTCGATGAATCAAGTCATTTTTTTTTTCGCTCAAGGCAGATTTGTTATAAGGTGATTCATGCTTGCTTGCTCATTTCATTGGCTTTATAGTTTGAACTTTGAACTAAAACTGAAGACAATTGATTCAAGAAAAAGAATCTTCATTGAGCTTAACTCTCTGCCACGGTTTTTATAGATGCCACTAAGATTTGTGTGATTCCATTCTTCTGCGGAAGACCTTTTCTGATGTGTAAACAAAATTCACAAAACACCCAAACAAACAATGTTTTTTTTAGGTGTGGAGTCATTTGATGTGGATCTCAAGGAACAGAAGGTAACATGAAAGGCAACGTGCAACCAGAAGCTGTTCTGCAGACGGAAAAGAAAACGAGTTTTTGGGAAGCTGAGGCTGAAGCCGCAGAAACGGCCAAAGCCTAAAAGGAAGATTCAAGAAGTAATCTCATCTTACTATTACTCTGTTTTAACCCAGAGATTCCTACAAAACAAAATCATATGTAACGAAAAGTCAATGAATGTTTGGTCTTGTGTAATCTTATCATCTCTTGTGGTTCTCACTTCCTCAAGAGTTGTCTCTAAACAATATATCCCTTCTGTTGTCCTAAAGTTTCCTGCACTTATAATAAAATTCTACACTTTTACCATTAAGAACTCAGCTGTTTCTTCTTATTTTGTTTGTCTAACCAATTTTTTTAAATTTTTAATTAGCGTACTAACAATATATTTTTGCATCTTCTTCTTTCTAAAGTATGTTGGTTGTTAAACACTCGTGACTCGTAGTTAACAACTAGAGATTCCTCCAATAACTGTAATTACACACTTGAGTTTCAGACACATTTCGCTTTAAACCCGAGGGTAATCTTGTCATTTCATGTTGTCACCTTTTGAAATTTTCGGCCCATTCCGTTTTAAAATTCGTTTAAATTTTTTCTAAATATTCGTGTAACCCAAAAAATTCGCAGTCTACGTTTACAAAAAAAATAAAGAAAAAGATAGCCTTGGACCCATCGAACCAGAATAAATCTGAACCGTCGAGAATACCATCCAACGGTCACAACCAATCACCACTAAAGAAAGATCTTTTTTTTTTTTTTTGGTTTCTTGGTTCGATCATAAACCCTAGCCACCTCTGTTCCCTCTCTTCTTGTCAAAACGAAAAGTTCGTGAAACCATCTTCACCGCCGATCCTTCATCTTCTTCTTCTTCTTCACCATGTCTACTTGTTTCTAGAAAGGAAAAAAGATTTATACCCATGAACAGATCTCGATCCTCCCAATCGAATCTCTCAATTTTTCTTCGATCTCCAGAGATCTCGGCGATTTTCTTTCTTCTTTTTCCTTTTTGGGTATTACTAATTTGATCTCTGATCGAATCGGTTGAAATCGAAACTATCTACCTCTTTCCCCTTCAATAGCCGTTTCAATTTCTTCAATTTTCCTTGAAAAGAAAGTGATTTCTTTTATAAAATCTGGTCAGAATCGGGTTGGTTCTGTAAGAAATTCGTGTTTTTTACAGAGATTAGTGGGTATAGATCGAAGAAGAGGCCAATTTCTGAGTAAGTCAAGCCAGTTGTGGCATCTCCAGTTGAGTAAAAACGGAGTCGTATGAGCAAGGCATAGATGCCGTCGGTGGGAATGAGACGAACCACTAGGGTTTTCGGGGTGGTTAAAGCCGCAGACGGAGCCCGTGTCCTCCGTTCAGGTCGTCGGATCTGGCCTAACGTTGGCGAACCAAAGGTACGGCGAGCTCATGACGTGGTGGATCGAGATTGTGATAGCGTTTTGAAGAATCAGAACAAAACCAAAGGGAATAAAGTCTCCGGAAGTAACAGCCAGCCTTGTAGCCCGAGACAAGTTTCTAGTGAGAAAGAAGACAAAGTAGATGACTTTCCGGTCAGAAAACGGAGGAAAGTGAGAAATGAAGGTGTAGGAGATGAAAAGACTGTGGATAAGATGTTTGGGATTGTATATAGTAGGAAAAGGAAGAGACTTTCTGAACCATCAAGTGATAGATCAGAAGTGCCACTACGAAGCCTCAAGTTTTATCGCAGGCGAAGAAGACTCTCACAACGGGTTTCTTCAGTGCTTACTCTTACTGTAGATTGGTCATGCGAGGATTGCTGGTTATTAAGTGTTTTCGGTTTGGCAATGAGATATACGAGGAGGGAAGAACTGCGGCTGTCTTCTCTTGCTGATTTCTTCTTGTCTCAACCTATCAACCAAGTGTTTGCAGACCATGGCGTGCGATTCCTTTTGGTAATTACCTAATTACCTCTGCACTTACTATCGTTAGGCTTGGACTACATTTTGTTTTTGTATGTGGTGATATTAATTTTAGGATCTTTAATGTTACTAAGGTTATCTATTGGTTTTTTTTTTTATTATTGTGATGTTTTTTCAGAAGCCTCCCCTTAGCTCAAGGGGTGTCTGCAAGTTCTTTGGGGCCATGAATTGTCTACCTCTCTTTTCAGCAGATTTTGCTGTCATTCCTCAATGGTTCATGGATATGCAATTCACTCTATTTCGAAGAGTGGCACCACGCTCTTTCTTTTTTGTAGAAAAATCTCTGTATTTGCTAAACAATCCAATTGAAGAATCTGATTCGGAGCCTGAATTAGCTTTACCTGAACCTTGTACTCCGAGGAATGGAGGTGTAGTTGGGTTACATCCATCAGTGAGAGCCTCGAAGTTAACGGGAGGAAATGCTCAATATAGAGGCAATTTAGGTTCTCACAGTTTCCAAAAGAGGAGAAGCTCTTTGAGAAGGAGGAGAGCAAGAAATCTTTCTCACAATGCACACAAGTTGAACAATGGAACACCGGTTTTTGATATATCAGGAAGTAGGAAAAATAGGACAGCAGCAGTATCGTCGAGAAAGCTTAGAAGCTCGGTGCTAAGTAACTCATCTCCGGTTTCAAATGGGATTAGTATCATTCCATTGACGAAGACAAAAGAGGAACTTGATTCTTTATGTTGTTCTGCGAATATATTGATGATACATTCAGACAGATGCACCAGAGAAGAAGGTTTTGCTGTCATGTTGGAGGCGTCGTCTTCAAAGGAGTGGTTCCTTGTTATTAAGAAAGATGGGGCAATCAGATACAGCCATAGGGCACAAAGGACTATGAGACCTTGTTCTTGCAACCGGATTACACATGCCACAGTATGGATGGGAGGTGATAATTGGAAGCTTGAGTTTTGTGACAGACAAGATTGGCTTGGTTTTAAAGATATATACAAAGAATGCTATGAACGGAATGTATTGGAACAGAGTGTGAAAGTCATTCCTATTCCTGGGGTCAGAGAAGTGTGTGGATATGCAGAGTATATCGATAATTTTCCCTCCTTTTCTAGGCCAGTTTCATATATATCTGTGAACGAAGATGAGGTTTCAAGGGCCATGGCTCGAGGTATAGCTCTTTATGACATGGATTCTGAAGATGAAGAGTGGCTCGAAAGGCAGAACCGGAAAATGCTCAGTGAAGAGGATGACCAATTTCTACAACTTCAGCGGGAAGCTTTTGAGTTGATGATTGACGGGTTTGAAAAGTATCATTTCCATAGCCCTGCCGATGATCTCTTAGATGAAAAAGCAGCCACTATAGCTAGTCTTTCATATCTGGGTAGGCAAGAGGTGGTTGAAGCAGTACACGATTACTGGTTGAAAAAAAGGAAGCAGAGAAAAGCACCACTCCTCAGAATTTTCCAGGTAATGTCATGATGCGCTGTACTAGTACCATATTCATTATTTCCAGTTGTGTTTTTACTGTCAAAATTGATGTTTGCATGTATTGTAAACAGGGTCATCAAGTGAAGAAAACGCCGCTACTTTCCAAACCTGTGTTTCGTAAAAGAAGATCCTTCAAAAGACAGGGAAGTCAACTCCATGGAAAAGCCAAACAGATAAGCCCTTGGATCGGTAAGTTCCCTCAACCTCATGACTCAAGAGATATCTAGTTACTGTTATGAAATGTTTAGGCTTGTGTTACATTTGTTTGTAATTGCTGAAAGTTAGTGCTTAGAGTGTACTCTGAATAATATGGAACAGTCTTGCCTAACTACGATTAAGTAGAATTGGTTACCACAGAATTAGACTGAAAATCATTTCTCTTTGGTTAAGGTGTACTGTGTTTGATTTGAGGTTAGAGAAAGTTTGAAACTTCAGTATCATTAAAAGCTGAACATCGATGATTAAGTTCAGTAGAATTTTGATTCAGTTCCACAAAGTTCAGTATCATAAAGAGCATAAAGAGTAAAAATGATCTGATTCGTTTGTTGTGTTATTGTGAACAGTGACTGTAAAAGCGACTGAACCAGAGGAACAAAACGATTATCTCAGAATGGAAGAAGCCAAAGTTTTTGCTGATAGAACCATGGAAACTGCCATAGCCAAAAGAAGACGAGCACAAGTTCTTGCAGAAAACGCAGATTTGGCTGTTTACAAAGCGATGGTGGCTCTCAGGATTGCAGAAGCCATGAAAGAAGCTGAATCGAGGGAGGTGGACACAACCACTGTTGCACTGAAATGGTAACGATGGAAAATGTTACTGGATTCAAACGAAAGTTGGGATCTTTTTGGCCATTTTTCAAAGAGGATTTGAAAGAGGTATAGTCTCTGTAGCTTTGGGTTTGATATGTATAGTTTCTACGCTGATATTGTAAATTGATTTAGAATTTTTCCTTTTGTTAGGGTTTTTTGTTTTTTTTGTTCATACTACCGTAAGATGATGATGATGCTCCATCCTTACTTTTTTTTTCGTTTTTCTTCCGACCAATATAATTTTGAAGAAATGTGAAAAAAGAAAGCTACAAGAGATATATGGCAATTATCTTTGGTAGTTTTTGGTCATTTGTATTGTGTAGATTTGGGTACTTAAAAAAGTTTATAAGCAAACACACCACACAATAATGTTGATATTCTTATAAAAAGAAAACAAATAAAAGACTTAAGATTAAATCCTTGGTTTGACCATAGCTCTCAACGGATTCTTCATAACCACCGTAAACTCCAATTTACCGGCGAAATCAATCTCACTTCCCCGCGGATAAGCACACCACTCGAACTCCTGAACCATCCGCGCAAGCATCAAATGGACGTGTACGGTTGCCATTGCAAGCCCTGGACAGATCCTACGGCCCACACCAAACGGAATCATCTTCACTCCACTTATCCCGGTTATGTCAGCATCTTCCTTACCCAACATAAACCGGTCCGGATCAAACTTTTTCGGGTTATTCCAAATTCTCGGATCCTCGCTTATACCCGGAAGATAAATCTCGACGTTAACGCCGGCAGGAATATCATAACCGGCAAGCGTCGTCGTCTCCATGACGGCGTGCGTCAGAGAAAAATAAGTCGGCGGATGTTTCCGGAGAAGCTCTTTAACAAAAGCTTGTAAAAAGACCATTTTATCCACATCTTTCTCATTAACCCTACGATCATCTCCCACCGTTGATTCAATCTCATCGTAGAGCCGAGATTGAATCTCAGGATTCGCAATCAGCTGAGCTATCCCCCACTCGATCGCCGTCCCCGTCGTATCAGTACCACCGTTGAGAAACTCAGAGCAGAGAGTCACGAGCTCTTCGTTAGACGGCGTCGTTTTACGACCTTCGATTTTTAAGTCGAAAAGTGTATCTAAGTAGGAGAAAGACGACGCCGTTTTATCAGATCCTGGATTCTGAATCGCTCTCCGTCGTCTTTCGATAACTCCGACGACGTAATCGACTTGTTCACGGCGAACTTCGAGAGCTCGTTTCCTCTCTTTGGAGAAGAACGGAGCGAGAATCGGAAGATAATCGTCGGTTCGTGGATCAACGGTCATCAACACAGTTTTCAAAATCTCATCCATCTTCTCGATTGATTCTTCATCCATCTCGATTCCGAAACACATTTCTAATAGAATACAAAACGCAGCGAATCTTGCGTTTTTAAGCACCCAGATTAGTCCGTCGTTGTCTCTAGCTTCCGATTTGATCCTCTCGATGAGTTTATCCATGGCCGATTGTCTCAGTGATCCAAACTCCTTGAGGCGTGTTGAGCTAAGCATGTTTTGAACCATGTTTCTTCTCAGTGATCGCCACACTGGACCGTATTTAGCGGCGTTGACGGTGAATTTGTTACAGCTGAAGATTGTTCGGGTCGGATTCTCGGCGGGACGTGAAGCGAACAGAGCACCGCGTTGAATCAAAGCTTCGTGGACTAGACTTGCGTCGGAGAGGATGATCATCGTGCGAGTCCCCATTCTCAGTGTGAAAATTGGGCCGTACGTTTTCTTGAGCTCCTCTGCGTATTCGAAAAACGGTTTCCCAGAGCGCGCGAACTGGAATAAGTTTCCGACCACCGGCCAACCTGGCGGACCTGGAGGAAGGTTTAGACGTTTCTTAGACTTTGAATTCCATCGAGTGAGGATGAAAAAGAAACCTGAGATGATAATGGCGAAGATGGTGAAATCAAGAGATGTTGGAGAAAAGGAGATTAGAGACATTTTAGCTCTGTTTATTTCTTGACTTCAAGAAGAAGAAGATGATTATATAAGAACAGAGTAGAGCATGCAAAAGTTTATGTAAATATTTTAATTTATATTCACTTTTTATTTTCGTTGGAGTTTGGTAAAACGTACTATTACTCCATTTCATTACTACTGTGGACTGTTTCTGCTTGCTGAAACAAGGCATATTAATTGTGGTTAAAGACATTTGTTTTTCAAAATGTGAACTTTCTCTAATCATAAAACCTATATATCTTGTCAATAACCTCTATAGATCTAATTATTTTTCAAAAGCACTTGGATATTTTGAAAGAATTTGTTTTCACAAATCAATTTTAATATTGTTGACTCATTTGAGACTATTATTTGGCTCTGTGATTATATAAGGAATAGTACTTGAAATGTGTAAATGGCATATTGGGTGTGTGTTTTATTAGTTGACATGAATGTTTACAACTTTAGGTGACCGTTTAGAACACTCTTTACTTCAAACAACGTTTAATTCATAATTGATTATATGAGTCCTAGATTCACCTATAACCATAGACTGATTGTTACAACTAATAGTCAAATAGTAGATGAAAGCTTAAAACAGGAATGTCCCAAATCTTTAAAATGTTAATTAGATAAAGTAAGGATGTATAATGAAAATAGAATATATATATATATATATATATATATATATATATATATATATATATGTGTAGTATTTGGACCTACATGCTACAAATAAACATATCTCCGTGAAAATTACCTGTTAGAATGATAAATCTATGTTGGGAGTTTAGGAATTGTGTGATCAGTGCATGTCTTTGTTTTTATTTATTGCGTTCAACTGTTCCTTTAATAAATTAGTAACATGGGAAATCTAAATGTCTGCAGAAAGCCATTTATTTACTCACTTTCCAATTTTGGTAGACCCAAAAGCAATCAATAAAATTGTGTCATCTTTCAGCTAATCAGAATTCAACATCATAGTATACTTTCAAACAAAACAAAACAAAAAAGAGACTCGAATAAACGTGTTTGACTTGGTTGGAATTCAATTTACTTGTCAGAAATTTCAACTGTTCTTCATGAGTGGTACTAGTAGTAAAATATATTATATGTCATAAATTAAGAGTTCTTCTCCAATTTGTTATGGAGCCATTTTGTTCAAGTTCTAGCAAAGCTTTATCTGTTTTAAAAGTTATGAAGTAATCACAAAAAACACTGACCTTGATGATGACTGGTATTGGTACTATATAAGAAAGCAGAGACATTGCTAATGAAAGATCATCAGACAGATGTTTTCTGTTGTAAGACTCATTGGTCTTAAAGAAAAAAGGATTATACAAACTTTAAAGAAAAAAAAGATGATTTCTTTATTAGTTAAGGCAAACCAAAACTGAAACGGTTTGAGTTCGATCAACATCTCAGAAATCTAATGAAGCATGGAAAATTGATTGAAGTCAAACCGGACCTTCCTTGAGGAAATATATCTCTAACCAAAGTAAACCGAATCAATCCTTAAATCAATTATTAACTTGGAGGGAGTTTCTAATTGCAGCAATGGAGGTTATAACTCATTGAAATAATCAGAAAAGCAGAGATTATCCCCATTCAAATCTTTTTGAATCATTATTAATCCTCCATCTTCCACAGCTTCGGAATTAGAGCTCAAATTTTGCTTTGTAGTCACCATCGTGGCATAATCCATCTCAAAACTCTTCAAAAGACTTTCACAATTCGTCTCAAAATCAATGAGCTGATCAAGATCTAGCTCTTGATCGAATTCACTCAAGTTTTCAGGTAAAACATTGTTGTTGTCAGAAATCATTAGCATCTGATCCTCATCTAAATCAGACAAGTGGATATTGTTCTCATAAAAATCTCTGGGAATCACCAATTCTCCATCTACAACAGCTTCAGAGTCAGAACAAGGATTCTGGTCATACGTTGTCGCCTTCTTGTTGTTATCAGAAATCGCTAGGATCTGATCCTCATCCAAATCAGACAAATGGAGAACATCGTCGTCCAAATCAGACAAGTGGATATTGTCCTCATCCAAATTTCTGTGAATCACCAATTCTCCACCTTCAAACGTTTCAGAACATGAGAACGGATTTTGATTCGATCGTGGTCACCGTAGAGACATCGTCCATCTCCAAGTTCATCGATAGAGCTTCAGATGTTGTCACATAATCAAAGATCTCATCAAGATCAAAATCTTGATTGCACCCATCCAAGTTTACTAGTAAACCGTTGTTGTTGCTGCTGTTGTTAGAAACCGCTAGGGTTTGTTCTTCAGTGTTCTTCTTGAACCCGTTGAAATTCACACTTACATCATCTAGAATGCAAAGACTTGCAGAAAACGATTGAGGACTAAGGGTTTGCTTTTGATGAGTCCCGTGTAAAACACCCTTCTTCTTCACGTCCACACAATCTCGTCTATTTTCCAAGGCATTGAAACGCAACTCCTTCAGATCTTTCAACATCTTTGACATTGAGTCCATCGCGTCTCTCAGTTCCTCCGGATCCTCTGATTTTGCAAGCTTCTCATCTTCCCACCAAAACCCTAACCCTAGACCCTCCCGAGGACGCTGCTGATTCGCGAGGAAAGCGGCAACAACGTTATCGACAGAGGAATGGCCAAAGGTGTAGAAAGAAACGTTGGAGTTGGAAGAAACCGGAGTGGCTAATGGCTATGATTGTAATCACTTTCCTTTTCCGAAAGTGATTACTCAAAACCACCCGAGACGAACCAAGACTTTTCAGTAACCAGTTAAACCAAATTTATATGGTTTAGTAAAACGTCTAAATTTTTATTTTAGTGAATACATATATGCAAACCAACTAAACCAAAAGTAAATTAAAATTTTGC
Source organism: Arabidopsis lyrata subsp. lyrata (assembly GCF_000004255.2). Lineage (NCBI taxonomy): Eukaryota > Viridiplantae > Streptophyta > Magnoliopsida > Brassicales > Brassicaceae > Arabidopsis > Arabidopsis lyrata. Next base: position 1,564,155 of record NW_003302550.1, on the reverse strand, counting down.
ATGGCTCTATATTTTTTTTTTTGTCGTCCAATTTTCGTTTTAGTAATTGAATTGAAGAGTAGCAAAACATTTAATTAAACCACATCAAATTACACAATATGCGAACTTTCTCTTGAACCGGGGTTTGGTCAAGTTAAAAAAGTCAAACCACAGATCTTAAACCCTAGCTTTAACCCTCGCTCTCAACGGATTCTTCATCACCACCGCGAACACCAATTTGCCGGTGAAATCCACTTGGTTCCCCGCCGGGTACGTGGTCCACTCGAACTCTTGAACCATCCTCGCTAGCATTAGCTCCACGTGTACGACCGCCATTCCAAGCCCCGGGCAAATCCGACGGCCAATTCCGAACGGCATCATCTTAACCCCGGCGACTCCGGTTAAATCGGCGTCTTCTCCACCTGTTATAAACCGGTCCGGGTCGAATTTTTCCGGTTTAGACCAGATCTTCGGGTCCTCACTAATACCCGGAAGATAAAACTCAACATTAGCTCCAACCGGAATATCGTAACCGGAGAGATTCGTCGGCTCCGTAACGCCGTGAGTTAACGTGAAATACGTCGGCGGATGTCTCCGGAGAAGCTCCTTAACAAAAGCTTGTAAAAAGACCATTTTATCCAAATCTTTCTCCTCTACCGTACGATCATCTCCCACCGTTGATTTAATCTCATCGTACAGCCGAGATTGAATCTCTGGATTCGAAATCAGTTCCGCGATTCCCCACTCAATCGCCGTCCCCGTCGTATCCGTACCGGCGTTGAGAAACTCCGAGCACAGAGTCACGAGATCTTCATCAGACGGCGTCGTTTCACGGCCATCGACTCTGAGATCGAATAAAGTATCAAGATACGCGAAAGACGTCGCCGTTTTATCGGAGCCGGGATTTCGAACCGCCGATCGTCGCTTCTCGATGAATCCGACAACGAATTCGACAAGTTTCCGGCGAAGTTCCAGAGCTTTTTTTCTCTCGTTGAAGTAAAACGGAGTTAGAATCGGAAGGTAGTCGTGAATTCGTGGATCAACGGCGATTAAAATCTCCGTCATCATCTGATCCATCTTCTCAATCGATTCTTCTTCCATTTCGATTCCAAAACACATATCTAACAAGATACAAAAAGCAGCGAATCTAGCGTTTCTCAAAACCCAAACGAGTCCTTCGTGTTCTTTAGCTTCCGATTTGATCTTCTCCACGAGCTTTTCAATGGCGGATTTTCTGATTAAACCAAATTCCTTTAACCGGCTAGAGCTGAGCATGTTTTGAACCATGTTCCGTCTCAGGGTTCGCCACACGGGACCGTACATCGCGGAATGGACGGTGATATCGCTAGAACTGAAGATTTTCCGGGTCGGTGTTTCGACGGGTCGGGTGGCGAATTGGGCTCCACGTTCGATCAAGGCTTGGTGTGCGAGATTTGCGTCGGAGATGATGATCATTGTTCGGATTCCCATCCTTAACGTGAAAATTGGGCCGTACATCTTTCTCATCTCGTCGACGTATTCGAAAAACTGTTTCCCGGAGCGCGCGAACTGTAACAGATTCCCAACCACCGGCCAACCCGGTGGGCCTGGAGGGAGGTTCACGCGCTTCGAATTGTGACTCAGGCGCGTGAATGTACATGATAGGAGAATCGTGACAAGAGTGAAGAAGAATAAAACACTATTGGAGATGTCTAACATTTTCTGTCTTTAACTAAGCTTTAAAGCTATGAATTTGAATCAATGATGATGAACAAGAAGAAGAAGTTACACCTTGTTGAATATTAAAACTGTTTGATGATATTATTTGTATCAACAAATATATATGCTGTGCATTGAACGCTAGTGGTAAGAAAAACATACTGTAACGTGTGAATATATGTGTATCTCTAATTTCTAAAAATTTGTTCTTGCTTTAAAAATCTTTATTTGTTTATGTTATTAGAGATCTTAGTACATACCGTATGCGAAATTTCTAAATATATGGTTATTCTAAAAATACATTCTCCACTCATTTGGTATTAAGTTGATTTTTCTTTTACTTGGGATTGATTACCATTTTATTCAAATACGGTATATATATTTTAGAGTAAATTGCAAAAGATACAAAACCCCTTCTTATGTGACACACAAGATTTCTCTTTCTTCTCGCGCTAGTTCATACGATCCTTCACTTACGTTTGCGTTTGGGCTTGTGATACTTTTACCAATTGGGCTTTTGCTTTGTTGGCCCAAGGTAAATTTAGATGTTAAAGTACATTGCTCCTTTTTGCAAGGTAGGGATTACAACAATACAATGAACTCTCTAGTTCAAGTGATTCTTTCACTGACAATATCACAAACAATTTAAGAATTAGAGTTTTGGAATAATTGAGACAACAGAAAAGGTTTTATAATTTGGGAAAGAGAAAGGAAGGAATGTCAGTCGCGGTGTTGTCAAAGTCCAAACAAGAAGAAAGCGCAGTGATGAGTTTCTTCACATCTTCTGTGGTATGTGCTGCACTCAGTGTCACCCTTAGCCTGCAGTAGAATTCCACAACATATGATGAGTTTCAACGATTATCATAAAAATGGTTTCAATTCATACGAAAAATGATTTTTTAAAGTTTTTTGTTTACCTGCAAGAATTGGGTGGCACTGTGGGTGGTCGTATAGCCATTACATGGAAGCCTGATTTTAGTAGGTACCTGCAACAACGAGATAAATCAATCAGCTATACAAGTGTAAGTATGGAAATGGAAGACAGAGAGAGATGTGTGTGAACCGGCTCGCTTTGAGAGCTTTCTCTTGATTGCCTACAACAAGTGAGATAATGGGGCTTGAGATGTCAACTCCAGATAATGCCTTGAACTCTTTTACCCTCTCCCATATTGCCTTTCTTCTCCATCTCTCCTTTCTCGCCACTACAACTGCTGCGTAAGCAGCTGCAGCCATTGGGACAGGGATTGCTGTTGAAAATATGAATGAACGACCTCTCGACTGTATCAGTTGCTTCCATTTTTTGCTGTTGTCATCAAACTAAGCTGTTACCAGTCTACTACTACATTGAAATCTCTGTTTGATTTTTAGAGAAATTGAGACAATTCAGACTGTTTATATAGAGATCTCAACCACCACTAAAACAAATTCTTGGTTCACAAATTTCAGATCACATAGGCATGTGTACCTGCAAGCTATGAATCCGCCATGACACCCTGCTGCCTTACTTAAAGTGCCCACACATAAATCTACGTCAGCTTCACAGTTAAATTCCTCGGCCACGCCACCACCAGTTTCTCCACAAACAAATGTTCCATGGGCCTGACCGATCAATATCATTTCTCTTCAGCAAAAAAAGTAGTTGACACCAACATTCTAAAATTCTACATGAACATATCGACCAACTTACATCATCAATAACTAGTAGGAAGCCATACTTCTTCCGAAGCTGAGAGAGCTCTTCCATTGGTGCAAAGTCACCGTCCATACTAAATAAGCTGTCAAAACCAAAAATGAGATTCAACCTTAAGAACGTCCTTTCATATTTCCACAGTCTCAAACCACCAAAGGCGTTAATAAGCATACTGAAATGTTTAGCCTTTGTAGATAGCACTATGAATAGCGACATGTCGATGAAAAGCAAAAAGGACAAAACTATGTTTAGATAAAAAGGCAAGTTGGGGCATTTAAGTACTACAACCTTTAATAAGAACAAGAGCAGTAATTTGCAAATGAGACTGACCTATCAGTCACCACGACCTTCCTCTTCATTTTGCAACTTGATCTGTACAAACAGTTATAGATGACATAAATGGACAACTAGATATCAAGGGAGGAGTTGGGGAAGTGAAGGACTTACAGTAACGAATTAAGGTGATACATGTCACAGTGTCGATAAACAAAAACTTCAACATTTCCTTGTCGTTCAGCAAGACGGACACCATCAATAATTGATGCATGGTTCAGTGCATCAGAAAAAATGGCCACTTTTTCATTCTTCAGAGGTTTCCCGCTAGCAGCCAAAAGAGAAGCAACACTTCCAATTGCAACCATTGCAGCCATATTGGCAGCAAACCCAGTAGGACAAACAAGACAATCCTAAAAAGATAAAAGACACATCATCTGTTTCAGCTTGAGATTTATTATCAATAGCATAGGACTCCATTTGAAATCATTCAAGGAAGTTTTTTACCTCTTTTTTCTTCAGTTCCGCCAAACTAGTCTCAAGCAAACGATGATAAGTGGTATAGCCACATATTAACGCAGAACCCTTAGGTCCCATACCATATTCTTTGGCTGCCTGCCTTGAAGAAAAAAGATAAGGAAGTGGAAGAAATCTATACTTTAATTTATTGACATGAAAAAGTTTTGGAAACATACGTTTGCAGCAGCGTTTGATATTGTAGGATGTGAGCTCAAACCCAAATAATCATTCCCAGAGAACAAAAGCAGCTTCTTGAATCTCCCTTTTCTACTCTCAGCTAATGCATCTCCACTAAAAATCTCTTCTCCTGTCAATGTGAAACGAAAACAAAATAAAAACCCAGTCTTTTGCGTAATCAACTCGGCTTCTTCACTAAACCTCAGTTATAACCATCAATTATACTTTGCATAAAACCATAATTCGCTGTCTAAGGTACGAAACGAATTGCATTTGTGTTAAAAAAAAAACACACGAAACTTTGGAAACTCCGAAACTCTCGGCAAGAAAAAATATCAGGAAAGAAATGAAAATTACCGTTGCTGGGTCCATCGTGAAGCCATTTCTGAAATGTAGGAATCGAGACAGAAACCTCAACTGAAGTCCGATCCCATTGACACAAACCGTCGAACACCTCGTACTCATCTCCTCCATTGCCTATGATTTTCACTATTTCTTCTTCGTTTTGCCTAGACATACAAATGGGTCTCAAAGATCGAAGAATTTGCCTGGATTCAAGCACATTCACTGCTTCTTCCACACATTTATCCCACGAATGATCCGCCATTCTAAGTGTAAGGAAATTGTGATTTTGGGCGAATTCAAAAAGTGGTTCAGTGGCCGGTGAAAGAAGAGGACTTTAAGCCTCTTCTGCTACTGCAATGACGTCAATAAAACACCTGCTTCTACATGTTTGTCGACTCCTATTTCCACGGAAAAGAAAATGAGAGAGGCCTGGAGATGAAAAGCCCAGGATTAAGAAGAAGATGAGTAAAAATGAAAAAATTGAAAACCAGAGATTAATCACGTGCAAGTCACATGATCGGTTTGTTCTGGTTTGGTTTATTCCGGTTTACTGTAAGGCAACGTCATCAAAAAGACGAAGATGATGGTGAAATCAAAATCAGAAAAATGGCGCTTGATGTGAGAATCTTCGAGACAATCTCTCCTTCTCGTTTCATCTCTTTCACTATCCCTAATCCGATTTCTCCGATACATCTCCTCCGCGTCGCCGTCCTCGACACGCCTGTCCATTGCACTGAGTCTTCTCCTCCCCGAGTCGCCGCCATTCTCGTCCCCAAGCACCGAGAATCCGATTGGATCTTCTCCACTGAGTCCGGCCATCTACAGCTCCTCCTTAATCTCCCAGACATCTCTCGGTTGATCTTGATCGGTGATGATCACGACGGTGGCTCTGATTTACCCGCGGTTTACCACCGACCGACTGGTGAAGACGACGAATCTGAGAGTCTCGAGATGAGATTGAAACCTCTTGTGGTAGCTCTGTCACCTAAAACCCTAATCCGAGAGGAAATCGACGATGTTCCTTTTCTGATTTACGATGATAATGTTGTCTCTAGCGTAGTGCTGGAGAAATCCGTCGGACCTTTCGTTGGTGAAATGCTGATTGAAGATGTAGAGATTGAGATTGAAGACGGAGTAAGAGAATTCAGGAGGAGATTGAGATTTAAGAGAATGCCTAATTTAGTTCAATCTGACATCAAAATCATCCCCAGTAGTTGTTCGAATTCTTCTCTGCCATTAACGGGAACAGAGTTCAAGCTTCATCTTACGGAACTCGTGCATCCTTACTTGGCACCAATGGTGGCAAGTCTTAGCTTGATTGGTTCTGACATATATGAGCTCAAATCTAGACCAAAGGCATTGTGCATTGGAGTTGGAGGTGGTGGATTGCTTAGTTTCTTAAGGCTACAGTTAGGGTTTGAAGTTACAGGCGTAGAGATAGATCCTGAAGTCTTGAGGATTGCGAGACAATACTTCGGGTTGGAGGAAAGCTTAGCTCGTGTTCACGTTGAAGATGGTATTGAGTTCTTAAAGAGACTCTCTACTAGCTGTGATGATGATGCCAAGTTTGATGTCTTGATGGTTGATCTCGACTCTACTGATCCGATTCACGGCATGACTGCTCCTCCTGTTGAGTTTGTGGCTAAAGATGTTCTGCAAGCTGCAAGAAAAGTTCTTGTTCCTTCTGGGGTTTTCATCATCAATGTCATTCCTCCAAACAAGACATTCTACCATGAACTTCAAGACCAATTTAGACATGTCTTTGATGAGTTGCATGAGATCGATGTAGGAAATGGTGAGAACTTTGTTCTCATTGCGACAGTTACTCCTAGAGATAGCAAGAGCGGTTTCAACAGAGCGAATCTAACACCCGCTGTTTCGGACAACTATCTTGATGCTATACAGAAAATCTGAATCATTGACGGAAGTTTCATTGCAAACTTTAAAGTTTAGTTTTTAATCCAATATCAAGAGTACAACAGAACAGAATCCTATTCAAAAAAGGTTATCGAAGAAGTGTTGTTCAGCTTCGGCTTTTAGTCTTCACTAAACTTGATCCTCTTCGGGACTGGCTGTGTGTTTCCAACCTGAAGCAGGACACAAAACATGCAGTTATTAGTTCAGTGTTCGACACGTAATGTAGAGAAAGTAGAATTGTGTAATCGGAAACTTACAAGTTCAGGGCATTCATATTCTATTCCAGCGGCTGCGATTCTCTTCCTCCTTTTCTGATCCCTTTTCACTACCTTCTGCAACATTTTCCTATGCTCTTCCAATGTCCTTTCCTGTATACAAAAGCAACAAAAATCACACTTAGAGTTACTTGCTCAAGAGGAATGGCAAATTGATTAGAAGAAAGGTGAAGAGAATTACCTTATTATGTTGTCTACGCTCAATCTGAACCGAATCCACTGGTTTGTAGTTACATTTAAACCCTTTCCACCTATAACATAGGACATAGATACATTAAGATCCACAACTACTTGAAAAGAACAATTCTCCAGACAGTTCTGGCATGTTCTCTTCTTCAAACACTAGAGAGATTCGCACACCCTAGTATCTCATGATGAATTTAGCCATGTGAAGAAAGAGTATTGAGTCATTTGAAATCCAGCTAGTGCACAAGAATCACATATTCTTTACCCTAATTTCATGACATAAATAAACCATCTAATCCAATGATAGACTCCTTAGGTTAAACTCTATTTTCTCTTCACTTTTTTGCACATCCTATCCTAGACCCAAATGTCATAAAATATCACTCTGGAAACCATAGACATTGTCCTTCAAAGCTTGCATCAAACCACACGAGATAGCATTCAAAAGAGAGCTATTTCATTCAACACAGCCATAAGCAGCCAAGCAAAATAGCATCCCTACACAATTGGATATGACAACTAACTATCTGCAAAGAAAAAAAAGGTGGACTCAAGTCACTTACAGATTCGGTTTAACATGCTCTGGTGCAATGACATGGACTTTAAGCATGTGTTCCATCAACAAATAATCATTCATTGCACCCGCTGCAATTTCGGCCACCTGCAACCAAATAAAAAGAAGTTCAGAATTGAATCTAGCGTATATATATAACACACAAGGGTTTCACCATTTTTTCTACAGATTCTCAAATATTATATACCTCAGGGTCCTCAAACTGTATGAACCCAAAATGCTTTGACTTGCCAGTCTGTTAACACAAAAAAAATAAAAAAAGTTAAAAGAGTTAAGAAAGAGCACATCGTCTCAAACTACAGCAAATAAAATAAAGTATCAATCAAAGTATAACCTTTTTGTTTCTGGCGACTCTAACTCTCTTAACTGTTCCAAACTGTGAGAAGAAAGCTATAACCAGAAAGAAAAATCAGATTATCAAACACATAAACACATAAAAATCAGACTATCAAAGGGCAATAAATTGAGCAAACACAATAATCAAGGGTGTAAATTTCTACCTTCAATCTCAGTCTCATAAAAGCCATGAGGGATTCGACCGATGTATAGCACAGTAGCTTTATTCTCAAGAGGTTGGGAGGTCACTGGAGCTTTTCGAGCTGGACCTCCTTCTAGTGGCTATCAACAAAAACCCAAACAGAGCGATTCAAGTAAAACCCAAAAGAGTCTGCGACGAAATCGAAACGATGGTGGTAAAAGAGAAAGCATCGGAGGAAATACCAAAAAATCAGCTGAAGGTTTCGGGTTCTGGGGAAGAGGTAGCTGAGAAGAAGCAGCCGAAGCAGCAATCTTCTTCATGTTCTTCTTCAGAGCTTTCTTCGCCTTGGCACCCATGTTTTCGTCGTCGGCGAGAAAGAGAGAGAGAGAGAGAGAACGGAAGGAAGAGGATGAAGATACAATTAGGGTTTAAGGCGCTTAGGTTTTCAACCAATTTAATCCATGTGAAAATGTTTTCCACTTATACCCCTCCCGTCCTTTCTAGTTTCTAGTCTACATGTCACCTAGCAAAGGAAAATATCTTCCCTTTTAGCAGTTTTATTTATTTATTTATATTATCATATAACTGCAATTTATTCTTGCTTGCACAATGTGTGAAGATGTGTTTTTAAGTTTGCTTCTAAATAATCGTGGACATTAAGAAAAAAAAGGTATATTTAGATTTCGTTAAATAATAACAGTGGCGTGTAAGATTTTTGAATTGTGGGTTAAAAAGGTCTTTTTTCTTCAGAACAATAATATATTTTAGCATAGCAACTGAGCAACAACAGCAAGAAAAAGAGCAAGAAGCCATTTTAGAAAGAGGAGTAATCAAATGATATCCAGAGCTTATAAAAGGCTTATTGATGGGCTAATTAGCCTTGATACAGTAATGCTTCATTATCCAATAAAAAGACAAAGCAATCCAAAAAAAAGGGTACAAAATCAAACCAAAATGAGAAGAAGTTCTCCATCAGAGTTACCGAAGAGTAACAGTTCAGACAGAGACATTACATTACATGATTTTATAAAACGAAAGATGATCTCTGTGCCTTATTGAGAAACTCCTTTGTATGAATCTATCAGCTCCTTCAGTTTCTCGAATCCCTGCAATTTTACCATTGTTAAAAAATAAAAACACAGTCATTTGTTTTTTCTTCTTCTTCAATATAAATGTTCAAGCCACAGTAAGAGATAAAGAGAAGTTATATGTGATACTTACCATGCGCGTTGTGTATTCTCCAAATGATTCTTTGTTTTGCCTCTCTAGTTTCCAGTGATAAAACAATGGCTCGAACACTTTCTCTAAGTCGTGAACCTTAACCTTATCCATGAAACTTCTCGCTATCTGGGTCAGGTTCGGTGTTCCTCCTAGCCAAACCTGCAGAACCGACAACAACTCAGAATATTAGCCTGCTTGCTTACTACAACACTTGCTCATCACTAGTAACAAGAGCTCGTTCTCCAACCGTACCTGATAGCTGTTGGGACCATCCCCGACTAGACCGAGCTCAGCCATGTACGGTCTTGCACAGCCGTTTGGACAACCAGTTACTCTTATCACAACAGATTCATCGTAGTCCAGACCAACCTGATCCAAGGAAAGAGTTTTGCACATCAAGATTAAATGCCTGTAATGGCACAAGATTAGATAAGTGCACAGAGCGATCTTACCTTCTCAAACATTGCCCTAACTCTCTTTAGAATGCTGGGGATCCCGCGCTCTGCCTCGGTTATTGCCAGAGGGCACAAAGGAAAAGCTGGGCAAGCCATTGCGGTTTGGTTTAATGGGTCCACAAACTCAGGTTGCTGCATAAATAAGCAATGGTTTACTCAGCTTATGACACAATTGCATACCTAATGGTCAAATAAAGCTGCTTACCAGCAAGCCGGCCTGAGCAAGTACTGTGGTGATGGGACGCTTCCATTCGGTCTTTATATCACACAAGACAATGTTTTGGTTTGGTGTGATGCGGACATCAATTTTGTATTTCTCTATTACTTCTCTCAGCGTCTTCTTCATTATACCTCCAACACGACCACTGTCTACGTGAAGCCCACAAAACCATGCACCATCTCCCTGCAAAGTACACAATGAAAATAAGATATTATTGATTAAGCCAGGCCATATAGTTCCGAAAGTGACGCAATTTTAACAAGGTTTTAGTTACAAACCTGTTCATGCCATCCCAAGTAACTCTTGAACTCCCACTCTGGAAGTTCACGGGAAGGCTCAAACTTTTTACCATAATATTGCTCAACAACATCTCTGAACTTCTCAATTCCCCAGGAGCTGATCAAATATTTCATTCTGCTATATTTACGATCATCTCGTCTCCCGTGTTCTCGTTGTGTGACTACAATGGCTTTCACAGCATACAATATATCCTCCTTTGGAACATAACCTATTGGTTCTGCCAGGCGGGCAAAAGTAGACTCCATTCTGTGTGTTCTTCCCATACCCCCACCAACCTACAAGACGAGTCATTATCATCAGCAGTTTAAAACCAAGAAATAAACCAAAAAAAATAACACTGACAGAAAAGGCGAGCAAACAAGCCTGACACTAGATATAAATAATAGCATCTTAGGCTAAAAGAGTGTAAACTTACATAAATATTGAAACCCTGTGGTTCCCCATTTTCATCTGAAACGACAACAACACCAATGTCATTGGTGAGGAGGTCGACGGAATTATCTGTAGGCACAGTTACAGCGACCTTGAACTTCCTAGGCAAGAACTGGGTGCCGTAGATGGGCTCAGGAGAGTCGACAAAGTTAGTCCCATGGGAGTTATCATTTCGAGCCTTCACTACCTCCGGAGGCTCAGCAGTCATGAATTGCTCTCCGTCAACCCACATATCATAATAGAACCCTGATTGAGGAGAAAGAAGAGCCGCAATGTTGTCAGCTGTTTCTTGTGCAAAGAGATAGTCTTTCTTCACATAAGGTGCTGCAGGAGCAAGAACATTTCTGTTTAGATCACCACATGCACCAAGAGTGCTACCCATGTTTCTAATAATCGAGCTCATCACAGTCTTAAGATTCTGCTTCAGAACACCGTGGAGCTGAAACGTCTGCCTTGTGGTCAAACGAAGAGTACCAATGCCAAATTCATCGGCTAAGTCATCCATAGTCAAGTAGAGCTGGTTAGGGACCTTCCCAGATGGATTCTTAGTTCGAAGCATGAAGGAGTAAGATCTTCCACCACGTTCTTCTCTGTTGTACTGTTGGTAGCTACCGTGGAACTTAATGAGCTGCACGGCCGACTCGTTGACGTTTGGAGCCTCTGTTAAAAGCTCCTCGTTTAAAGGATACCTTATGAAATTACTCTTCTCCTTGATTATTTCGACTTTGCTCCGCTTGGTCGTAGTCTCAGGCTTCGCAGGCTGAATAAAAGACAAAATCAAACATGAGAATCATTGGAGCTCTCTCACAGTTATATCCGATTCATTCCTAAACTCAATTTCATACAAATTAATCACCAATGAATCGCATCATCGCTTTTAGAATTGAAAAGCTATGAATTACCGAAGAAATAATGATTTTCACGATACAGCTGCATGAACTTCTCATACTCCAGAAATCATTTACACTAAGATTACAATCAGAATCTAAGATAACAGAACCATTTGGAGAACATTCGTGAAGGCGATTCAAAAAGCACCTCATGATTTTTTCACGACCATAAGCAGAAAATTCCTTATAATTATTAGAAATCAATAGCAGATATCAAATCTCACCGTGGAGACGGCTTGAATAGGCGAAGAACTCGACGAAGAAGCGGATGGAGGAACGGAAACGCCGCCGCGTCCATATCTTCCTAAGAAAACAGAATGAGAGGATCTCAGAGCGTCGAGCCTCCCAAGTCTGATCTTCTGATCCGACGAAAACACAGTGGCGGCGCCCGCCGGAGCTCGAAACGTCGATGACATCGCTTCAGAGAAAGAGAGAGTGAGTGGCTTTGGGTTGTTGAGGAATCGAATAAGGGCGTGTGTTAAAAACTAATAGAGAACGAAGACAATGGTCAAAACTAACGTGCGCTATCACGTGCATGACACGTGCGGCGGCTAGCCAAGAGAAGCGCGTGAAACGCACCGCTATACTTTTCAACTAATTTAATCCACCGTCGATTGAGAATCTAACGGTTGATTAGGCGCGCGTGCCGGTAACTCCTGTCTAAGAGGCACGTGAATAAGAATATCATTATGCGAAATGAAAATGGAACTTTTACTCTTGATAAAAACTTGAACCGGGATGGCATCTTGGATATATTCAAAGTGAATGGTTTAGATGCTACTCTGCAACTTGGTGCACCAGAGAGTATCTACGTGGCGGATAATTATCGGTTCAGATACTTTTGACGAGAGAATATACATAAGGGCAAAAAGGTAAATAACGTGAGGCTCTCTCACCTACTTGGCCGCTCGTGTTGCCCAAAAGGTATATAAGTGTTGTGTTGGGCACATGCTAAACATGAGTATGTGAGTTTTTGCTGGTGCTAACAACTTTGCTCCTCTTATAATAATGTTTTTAATCTACCATATTATATAATCTTATATCTTCTCCACACACGTGGTTTTTCAAGTTTGTATTATATCGTCTTAAGTTTTCTTAACATATAACATGTTTCGTATTTTATTATAAAAAAAAAATTCATTCTTAATAGGAACTTAGGCTACTAATCAAAGAGTTGATGACTTTGCTTTTCTTTTTGGTTGGCAATCCGCAATGTCTATATTATTTTTAGTCACTTTCTACTTTGTAGCATTCAACTTTTTGTTAGTTTTATTGATGATGCTTATACTCTAATAAGGCCCACTACAGTAAGCACACAACCCCAACAGAGAGAATAAGGAATATGTGTTGCCGGAAGTATTCGCATTAGCCGCCGGTTGAAAGATGCTAAATACTCCGGTGGCCGGAGAAATTTATTGACAATGCGCCTGTGTGCGCAGGCATTGGATTTGCCACGCTAGTGACAACCAAAAAGGCCGAAATGCTACAAATTTGTTAGAGAGAAAATAAATAACCCAAAAAACTTGTTTGTGTTGCTATTTTCTTTTGTTTCTCTTCTGCTCTTCTCTAAGAATGAAGTCAGAAAGAAAGAGAAAAAAAAAAGAAGCCTATTTGGTTTCCTGTTTTTATGCCTAAATGGGTTTTTTCCTTGCCTTTAAATAGAGGAGAGCAGAGAAGCAATGTGTTTTCTTTAATCCATTCATCTTCAGGTTTTGTTGTTCTTCAATTTGCTCGCCGGAAAATGCAACCTTGCCATTAATGGACGCGGTGCTCTTGTCTTCTGTTCGAATCCACGGACACATACGAATCCTACAGTCATAGTTGTTAGATGTTTATCAGTATCTATCACAGAACAGAACAGTATTGGTCCTAAGTGCGTGTGTGTATATAGGTTATGCTCGAAGTTGATGAGGAGCAATGTGTTTCCGGATTTCTCAGGGTAAAAATTCAAGGGATGTGTACCTTTCCAAAAGCAGAATTGTATCTGCTCCGTTGAAAGACCTGCGCAAATTCCGCAAACCATTCTAAGATCCTTTTTGGCAAAGAGAAGATGAAGCTTTCCAAATATTGAGTTGTGTTTTGGACATTTGATTAGCTAACTCTATTACGAATGTTTTTACCTCTGAATATTGATGTTACTGATGTTCCGAAGTAAACAGTCCTTCTCGGGAGATCCCATATCCAATCTCTAGGAACATCGATGGGATTGAGACTGGACTCGTGGTCTGCAAATAACTGCAAGATAAAAAAATGGTAAAGGCGGATAAAAAACCAAAGCAAAATAGAAAAAAGGTTTCACCTGTCTGTTTGAGTTTTATCTCATCTAACCTCGTTAACTTGAAAGTATGTCCCGTTGAGCGGAAAACTTCCTCTCATGGCAGTTCGACAAGGTATCTGTGAATGACGTAAAAATGATATTAGTAAATTGTATTCTCACTTCTCCTTTCTCATGAGCAATACAAAAGATCTAGAAAATCTCACCAAAAGAGTCCCTCGAACTGTCTGTGAGTTTGCTTCCCTCACATTGTTGCACTCAGAACAAGTCTCGTCAAAGCACATTTTGCCAGACGCTTTCCCTCCACACTTCTGTTCAGGCGGTTGAGCCGAATTCGCTGTTTCACCTGGCAGCCAAACAACTACATTAGTTAACTAATCTCAAAACTAATATACATATAACATCCACCAAATGTACGTTCCAGCTTTCATTTACAGATTCAAAATTTCATCCTTCACCAACTCTTTTTCAAATGCTTTTTAGTTCTACCTTTACATTCTTTGATACTGACTACACGTGAAAGAAACATTGCAGTTTTATTCTCACCTGGTGTCCAAATAGCTAGGAGATAAGGACTTGGATCATCTGGTTCTCTTTTATCCATCTGTTTTTTCATCAAATGAGGATTTCTAAACAGTGTTGCTTAAATGAAACAACTCGGGTATAGAGAGAAAAAAAAATTGACTTACACCATCGAGGAGAGGATGTGAATCCGGGAGCTGGTATCTGCAAATAGACGACACATTTATCAGTTACCTTGTCATTATACCTAGACCTTATCTTAAAACTTTTTGCTTGCTTGTCTCCATTTGGTTTGTTCGATGCAGGGTGGCATACGAGTCAACCAGAAACAGCTCGGGCCGGTCGGTGAAATATATAAAAATGCCATAACCCTGGCTGACCCACATGCTATAAAACCCGATTTGGAGCGATTTTTTTCCCAAAATTTATATGAAAGATAAAATATAGGAGGAGATATTAGCTTACACTTGGTGCTCTGTCCTGAGACGGCTAATGTTCTTTAGTTTGGGAGTTGGAATAGAAGTAGCGGTTGGATTCAAAGCAACCAAAGCCTTGGACATGTCACCTTCTTGGAGCTCCATGTTTCTTTCCATGTGTTCCCGTAGAGTCATTCCGAACTGTTCAATGTTGAGTTTTATTGTTGGGATCTCGTCAGGGTCTTCATTGTAGTAAGCATCTTCAATATCACTCTCTGTTATCTCAGTGCATTCTTGCTCGGGCGAGGCCGGCTCTTCAATTATTGGTTCACAGTTTTCTCTATTCGATGGTGCGCCCCTTGCTAGGGCTTTCTCCAACGGAAGAGGTAGTTCTATCATCGGGATGGCTACAGGAGGAAAGGACTTGGGAGGGACCGGAATAGTTGCACTTGTTAAGCTCCTCTCGTCTGGTGCCGGTGCCGGTAAAGCAAGTCTTGCACTGTTACAATGGTATCAGTCATCGAATCTCATATTTGAAATCCCTACTTTGGCATAGGTAATATAGTGTTCATGTTTGGATTACAAGGGCTTATGCTAAAATGATAGTGCAGATGGAACCATGATTTTGTCTTTGATCTTTGTGTTTCAGCCTATTTTTTGGTTACTTACCCAAAATCCTAAATTTTTATCTTTAATTATTGTGTAGAAGTACATGAAAGCTTGCTTACCTAGCATAAGCACTGGCAAAGTGTCTGCACTCTCCTCTCATTGGACATGCATTACAATTTGGTCTACTCTTTGTGCAAAATACCTGACATGAGTTCACATGAGTTAGACACTTACTTGATCAGGTGCCTACAATGCTTGAAATTACCATATGATAAATTCAAAGCTTAGAGCAATAATACCTTTCCAAACGTAATCAGCTGGTAGTGTAATTCATACCTGAGTAAGAAAAGAACGTTAATTAATTTTGCTGGTAGTAATGACGATAGAATTCTACCAAAGAAATATAGCTTTTTCAGACAGATGACTTGGTAGAGTTTATAAGCATACAGTGTTGGTTGATCGAGTTTGCAGAGTCTTGGCCAAAGAAATTTTTGGATGGACTCAAGCACAGGGTATCTGTGAAAACACTGCATGGTTATGATTTGCAAAATAAAAAAAAAAAAAGGGTATTTTGTTGTTTAGATGACAAACAAAAGAAACTTACAGCTCTAGAAGGTGTAACTGAAGTGATTCAGGTAGAGGTTGTAGAGGCACCCATCCCAGCCTAACGGCTATCCTTCCAACATTCGTGTCAACCTTCATATCATCAACACAATTTCCAGCTTAGTTAGCCGGAGTTATTCTAAGTTATTAGTAGATAATTAAATAGTTTGACTCACAGGGAAAGCAAGATTGTGGAGCGTTAAGAGTCGCACGCATTCGACACTTTTCAATCCCAGACCTCTTATGCTCAAGAGATAGTCCCTGTGAAATGATCATGAGCAACTTGTATAAATACTCAGTCTGACGTAATTGTTGAGTAAATCGATTGTGCTAGTGATGCAGTCATTAAAAATGTGGTTTACCCACTTGGCTTTATCAGGAGGAACATCTCTCAACCATTCAAGGTCGATACCACCATGATCTTTAACTGTTCGTTCTAGGAAATCCTGCAATGTTGTAGATATGGTTACATGATATACTGATGTTCAAGCCTTCTGACAGATTTTAAAAGGGTCTTAACTGCAATAGTAGATTTACCTTAATTCGTACCGCCAACATGTTGTTCATTCCTCTTTCCTTGATAGCATCAGAAATCTCACTGATACTAGCACGTCTTATTGCTTCATAGTCTATGGAATCCATACTGTCTTTGCTTCTTTCCTTTCTCCCTTCATTCACCTCCACATCTTTTCTGAGGCTATCCCACTGGCTTGTAGGCTTTCTCCCATCAGCAAGCGTCCCTTTCATCTCTCGTACAATAGTGGCATTTGTCTCGTTGTATTCAACTGCTGTCTGCTCTTTATTGCTGGAATTCGATTCGACCAATATGTTCTGTAAGCTTGTATTTTTACTGAGGGGATCAACCCCGTTTTCAGCAGTTCTATCTCTCGGTAGGCAGCCATCCGTGATGTTCTGTTTGGTACTGGACTGTCTTGTAAGGCATTCTTCAGAAGAGTTGAGCAGATCCATAAATGCTTTTTGTAAATGGGATGCTTTATTCATCTCATCTTGTTGATTATGTTGGGTATCGTCCTGGTGCACTTGGAGGGCACTTGAGGAAGCAAACAATCCCATTCCTAGCATTTCATGAGGCGTTGATGATATGATCTGACCTGTGAATTCTCTTGGAACACTTCCACCTTGTCTGAAAAATCTGCGTGGTACGTTTTTGTTCTTTCCGCTGTCAACTCTTGGTGAAATGGACAGCCAAGGATAACCAAGGCCTTCACCTTGCATTCCAAAATCCTCTATGTCTATTACATGTGGCTGTTGAATCGTACTCTGCTCATAGCTGCTGGAAGGATTGGTCGGTCCTTTTTTTTGCCAATTAGTATCATTGCTTGGCTGACCAAAAGAGAGAGAGTCCTTCCAGTTCATTATTTTGTCGAGATCAGGTTTCTCCTGAGCGACATTTGTAGTTTCTTGTTTCTGAACATCACCAGATCCATCATATAGAAGCGGTCTCTCATTCCCTTGAAGACAAATTTCATCAGACAAGTTTGGACTCCCAGTTTGCACTGATTGTGATGATCCACTGACAGTTTTTGTTTCACACCTGGTTGTAGAAAACTCTGCGTCTGATTTGGAACATAGACAGGATCCAACTCTCCCACACGACTGAAATATCGCAGGATCAAAAGAATCTTGTGATGATAATACTTCCTCTTCTAAATTTTGACTACTCTTCTCTAAGAAATTAAATCTTTCGATTCCAGAGTTTGAACAGTCCCTTTGTTGCTCTTTTGATCCACTATCAACCCCAGAGACTTCCATGTCAGATGGATTTTGAACATTTTCCTGCCACGAAGGAATTTCATTTAAGTTCAGAATGCATCCTTCTGGATCTTCAACAACTACGCTTCTAACATTCCTTTCATCTTCTCGGCTGCTGTTTGATTTTGGAGGGAATCGAGCAGCTAGAGACATGAAAGCAGAGCTGCATTGTAAAACCAGCATGGGTTATTTTCTCTGTTTTGGAACTCACTTTGAAATGCTCATTTAATTAAGGCAACTCATATACCTTGAAAGGTGATCCGTGACATTCTGTGTAAGGAAAACTCCAATGACCGAATCAACCACTGATCCCTTCCATGGCGAAAAACGTCTATCTCCTGTAAATGTTTAAGTTCAATTGGTCATCTATAGCAGTAAAAGAAATAATAGGCACAGAAACTATTCAACTGTCACCATAATTTCACACCTGTTCTTCACAAGATGCATTTTGAATATTATTTGGCATGGTTTACTAGTGATTTCTTAAAATTTTGCACACAAAACATCATTTTTTGGGTATTCTAATAAATGTGTTGACCAGAAAGTTGGTGGTATTCTGCTTTTCTGTAACCTATTATGATATTGTTCCCTAGTAACTTTATTATTATGATTTCCAGGATTAAGTTTTAGCTGGTGTATGTGATACCTATCAAGACATGCAAATGAAAATAGAGTTGAGAGTGTTATGGATCTTCACCTTGTACAAGATGCATACGGGCGATGAATGAATCGGCCCTTCCTCGGAAAACTCTCCTCTCTTCTTCCCACCACTTCTCTTTTTTCTTATCCATCTCTTCATCACCCTCTTTTTCTCCTTTACCCATCAATAGATTCCATATCCGAGTTGTTTCATCATCAAGGTCAACTTTAGGCCTTGGTTTTTGCTTCTTGCTCTCATATGGAACAACCGCACCATCTCCTCTGTACAAGACAAGTGCATTTTGCTCTTGTTCTCTGTTTTTGTCTCCTAGATTCAGATTCTGCATCCTGTATATTATTTCCGCAATAGAATCCAGACATAGAAGTTTTCCTGATGGACCTATACAACGCACAAAACAGTGGTTAAGGAGCTAGTTTGGACACATCAGTTACTAAAATCTCGAAATCATATCACAAAGATTGTAGAATACATTAGTTACCTCTTGCTTTTCCTGAAGCTTGAATGGACTTCCTCCCTTTTTCTTTAGCCTTGCTTCTTGATGAAGGTGTCTTTGGAGTTGTAGGTTGCCAAAGCTGGATCTCTGAGGCATGAGCAGACGGAGGTACTGATTTTTTTCTCCCTGCACGACCCCTTTTTGCAGGCGTTCTGGGGACAATACATTTCTCATTATCTGCTGACTTTTGAACTGAACACGAAATTCGTTTAGATGCAGTTTTAATGATGCTTTTATCCTTTCTTGCCCCATCAGTTGGATCATCCTCGATTTCTATTACCTCAGGTGGCATGCCATGCAAATTTTCTTGGACTACTTTCTGGATTTTCATTTTCTTTGCAGCACCTAAATATTTGGCACACGGTCTGCTGTTATGTCTCTCCACATCTTCTGATTGAGCCATGTGTCTCTCCACATCTTGTGATTGAGCAATCTGTTGGAGCGAAGGCCAACGACCTGCTAAGTTTAGATCATGGTTTTCCATCTGTCCCATTGCAGGATGATACTGTCTCTTCGAGCCCCTGGCTTCCTCAAGATTAGCCATAATTGGGGTTGGCAAAGAAGAGTTTTGAGATACTACTTTTTTGCATACGTCAAAGAATTCACCATTGGATCTCTCATGAGAAAGGATGTACTCATTTCCTTGATGGATATCTTGCTGTAAAGAACCGTATTCAGGAGCGCTGCTTCTATGACATGCACCTGTAGTCCCATTCAAACTCCTGGAAACAGATTCCACATATAAATTTGTTGAAGGAACTTGTGACTGAGAATGAGGTTGAAGCCCAGGCGATGACATGCAGGAACCGACCATCTGATTCAAGTGAGTAAAACCTTTTGGAGTTCCAGGTTGCTGGTTCATCAAACGTACGCAAGGCTGCTGGCCTCTCATAGATGATCCAGGCTGCTGGTTTCTCAACAAAAATCCAGGTTGCTGGTTTTTCATCCGTAGTCCATGTTGTTGCCCTCCGGTTGACATAACAAGCTGATGCATGTCTGTCGGTGATCCATATTGTTGATTTCCAGTAGGTAAACAAGTCTGCTGATTCAAAAATATAGGCTGCTTGTTCCCTTGGAGACCTCCTAGTTGCTGGTTTCCACTCACCAATGCAGGCCGTGGAGTTCCTATCAGATACATAGGTTGTTGATTACCCATGGCCAAGCAAGGCTGCTGGTTTCTTATGGTCATGCGAGGTTGCTGGTTACCGAATGGAAAGCCAATAAGTTGGTTTTTCATCTGAAGCCAAGCTTGTTGGTTTCCCATTGGGAACTGGGTGTTCTGGGTTCCCACTGGGAACTGGCATTGCTGGTTTCTAGTCAATAAATCAGGTTGCTGGTCTCTGGCCAGTTTCGCTTCCGTTGATAGTTTATCTGGCTGGTTTCCCATTGACACTTCATGTGGCTGGTACGTAGCCACCAATCCATTGGTCTGGCCTATTTGTGTCACTGAATCCAGAAAACTACCATTAGTTCCACCAATGGCATCTCTGATCTCAGAAAATGAGTTTGCGCCATTATTGTTCTGGACAATTTCAAACTCAGAGTCACCTTGCCT
The DNA here is from genome assembly GCF_000004255.2 of Arabidopsis lyrata subsp. lyrata. Taxonomy (NCBI): domain Eukaryota; kingdom Viridiplantae; phylum Streptophyta; class Magnoliopsida; order Brassicales; family Brassicaceae; genus Arabidopsis; species Arabidopsis lyrata. The sequence goes on along the minus strand of NW_003302550.1, from coordinate 1,543,619 downwards.
CGCATCTCCAGATTTCTCCAAGTCAAAATTCAAAGCTTTTCTGCAACTTTTGAGTGTGACTTCAGGGCTTTTGTTGCTCATATCTCCAACATGGGCTGGCTTTTTAGTTGCTGATTCTTTCAAGTTTGTCTTTTGAGCTTTTTTCCTTTTGCCACTCCCGGTTTCTTTAGAATTCACTTTTTCCTGAGTTGCAGGTTTGCGTGGCTTCCTTTTAGGTTTGCCTTCCACGACCACCTTGGGCATGAACTTCTTTTTCCTTTTGGAGGGTTTCTGCTGAGGTGTCTTGTTAAGATCAAACTCCAGAACATCTTGTCTGCTTCCATCATTTTGTTCAGTAACTTCCGTCGCATTAACAGCAGACGCGTCCATAATGCTCTGCATACTTTTGTCAGATTTCGGCTCTGTGATTTCATGTCCAATGGTTGTAACTATCTGTTCAAGGAATCCATTCTTTTCACCTGTTCTGCACAGACTGGGGGTTGACGGTACATATTGAAACGAACTTTCACAGACTGACCCAACTGCTTCTCTTCTGATTGGTGAATTCAAATTGTAAAGTGGCTTGCTACACGCTGGAGTTCCATCTGTTCAAAACCATGACTTTCTTAAGATACTGCATGGACTATGAATTTTAATGATGATATGCCGTAGCAGTCTAATTCATGCTTAAAAAGTTCTCTAACTCATGCTCATACCAACCGAATATTTTAGATCTAAGTAATGTTCTACACTAAATACTGCAAGAACGGAGTAAAAACAAGGAAGAAAAAAAAACTGAAAACAGATTTGATCACTCACATTGACGAACCTGGAATAAGCTATCCCCACCACTCAGCAAGCTTGTGAAGGAGAAGGGCATATGATCGGGATTCAACAAGTCGTCCAATTCAAACTCAGTATAGCCAGCTTGAGAACTGCCACTCTGGGTGAAAGGACCGTTTACCATACCCACATTTGAAGAAAATTTTCCATTGACCGGCTCTATATTACTGGTGGTGTTTCTGATAACTGGTGGTAAAGGCGAAGTCACATCACTCCTGCCCAAAAGATCTCTCTCACTATTACTCCTAGCTTGTGCATGTGATCCCGCTAAGCTATTAATCATCATATTTAAGTTGGTCACGCCCTGATGAGCACCATGGTCATAAACCCCATTATGATCCACACCACTGTTGCAGAATGCCCTCTCTACAAATTCAACACCTGGAACCACATTTAGATCCTGGTGTGTCACTCTCTCATCTACGATCAGACTTGATCTACCCCCACCTTGCAGAGGTTTTTTAGGTGTAAATGGAATGCAAGAACCCATGAATTGGAACTCATGTTGAGTTTGATTCTCCAAAGGAAGTCGAAAATAGCCATCCCCGGGATCACCCCTCGAATTCATACCACACTAGTGTGGAACCAATGAATCACTCCCCCTTCAACCTTATCACTACCTCACCCAAATGCTTCTACCTAACTCTCCCCTAACTTGATGAAAACTCTCACCAAACACCAAAACCAAGCTACATGGACGAACACTCCTTTAAATCAAACTTGGGAAGAGAAGGCGACATTAACTAAGAATCTGCACCATAAAATGCAACAAATGATTTTTTTTGTCAGATATTTTTTCTCATCAACAAAACGAGAAACACATTGAATAGCTAGCTGGAAATTAGGAAACGGCAAAAGAAGAGCGAATAAAGTAAAAACAATATGTTTCTGGGGAAAGGAAGATAAAGCAAATCCGGGTTTTTAATTACCCAGAATCAAAATTCAGGTGTTAATAGCTGAGATTATGATCAGAAATCAGAAAATATGAATTGATGAAAATGATAAACCCAGTGAATCTTCTCGTGATCCGGGGATGTAACAGCTGAAAATTTAGCAGAACAAATTCCAGATAAAATAGGGAGAGAGAGAGAGTAAAAATTTATTTAAAAAAAAAAAAGGAAATGATATTTGAATAAACAGAAAATGGAGCTAAAAGCTCACCGATCTAAGCTTCTGATTCTCAGGCGAGTCAATGCCGGAGAAACTGAGTCAGCTATGCCGTTAGAGAGAGAGAGAGAGAGTGGTGAGATGACCAAGGAATAAATTAAAATAAGATAGTAGCAGTTAGAAAAACTGTGCGTTTGCAATATGGGCCTGAAGCCCAAACTATATCCACCAGGATGTTGTTACCCCTTAAGTTTCTGTATTTTGTTGTTAATTATCGTCATTAGTCCTTTTTAAAATTGTTTAATTTGCAAGGTTTTTTTATTCCTAAGACTAAGCAACAACGTAAGTGTCAAAAAATAAAAAGTGTAATGGGGTTAGTCTTAAATGTTCATTAGAATCTTACTAAATAAAGTTTATTAAATGTTTGTTCTTCTTCTATAGTATTTAGATTTAAAGCATGTCAACACGTTTTTTAAATGGAACTTAATGTTGCAAACTTGCTGCATGCCAACATTTGACCGAATTGCATTAAGGAAATTCAATGCTGAATCATTTAATGTAAAACGTTCATAATCATTATTTTCGCTAGAATATCCAATATTTTCCATATATTCATGAAATTTGGCACAAAATTCTCGTATTTTATAACGTAAACAAAACTATGTATAACACCGTATCTCGTATTTTACGGCTATGTTCGTTTCTATTTGCACCAAACTGTTAAAATTGTAGTCACCAACTAATTACTCAATTAGCGAATTAAACTAATATTATTTGACCCATTTGGAATACAAAACCCGACCCGAAAGTTTATGAAATTGTAGAAACGACAAGTTTCCGCGTGGTAGCCATTAATGATTGTGACGGATCTCTTCCTACCCCCAGTTAGTTTCAATTTAGTCCCTCATCTTTCGGGACAATCCTATTTTAAAACTAAAGAAAGGAGATCTGATCCTATATAGTTTATTGTCTGTTGCTCCTTCATTTTTTAGACATTTTATTTGACTCCCATATATTTAGATTTGTTCGAATTGGCCCCCAAAACGAGGGACCTGTCACAAAAGTCATGAGTTACGAATCTTTATTTTTTCGTCTAAACGGAGTCACGAAATACTATTATGAGATTCTTGCTATGCTTGAGAATTATATCCGTGTGAAGAAAATTCTGTTGACGAAATCAATGTAATTTGGTTCTTAGTCAACATTGTAGTAATGAAAATACGATTTTTTTTAAGTAATGTTTTTTGTGACAATGAGTAGCATATTATATCATCATAAATTCATAATTACAGATAATCCAATTTGCCTTGAAACAAAAAGATCTCTTGACATTATTATAGCTAACAAAAGTCCGAAATTAATCTCTGTAAATTTATTTTATAAACAGTTACATATCTTTTAAGATTTTCATTCTTTGATTGAAATAGATGCAAATGTTCATAATACCAAAAAAAAAAAAATTATCTTAAGAATCTGTTAACTTTTTTTTTTTTGATAATTCTCTCGGCTAACCTTTTCTTGCCATCGGTAATTTTAATTCTTTTTTTTTTGGTTTAATGTTAAACTAGTAATTTTAATTCTTGGTATTGAGATAGATACAATTGGTCAGCGTTTTTAAATCTAGTGGCATATTTGGTGAATTAGGAGGTTTTTCAAACAAATTGAGCGTTTCATAATCATGAGTAAATTTCTTTGTAGTTTTTTTCTCTTTTTAATTTTTTTTGTTTTGTAGTTATTCCATACTCGTAAAAGATTATGCAGGGAAAAAAAAATCGCATGCTACAACAAGTAAAACAATCCACTAAACACCTTTTTAGAAACTTCCATATAAATCGAGAAAAAAAAAAAAAAAAAACTTCCATATAAATAACACCTGCAATATATATTGGAAACATCGCTTTCGCATTGACAAGTTCAACGTCAATGAAACTAGTTAATTAGGTCGATTTTTCCCTAGCGTTTTTGTTAAGTTAAAACTATTTAATTTGTTTGTTTTGTTTGGTTCTAAATGAAAATTAAAGATATTACGGGATTTTGCATTAATATGTTTTACATTTATATAGATAGATTTATTTAATTTCGCAAATATTAAAGCCTTCGATATTACATATTTTAAAAAGTACGTACAACTACACAATTTGTGTTTTTTTATTACCAACCTAGTATTTAAGTTTGTTAAAATTTATACTCCCTCCGTTTCGTTTTACTTGTCGTTTTAGAATTAAAATTTTGTTTCATAATAGTTGTCGTTTTAGGTTTTCGATGCAAATGTTTGGTGAAAATTCCAGTTTTATCCCTACTGTTTTAATGTTTCGGCCAATGAATTTGTTTATAAAATATATTAATAAAGGTTAAAACAGAAAATTTAATGATTTTCTTAATTTGTGTGAGAAAACCTTAAACGATAACTAAAACGAAACGGAGGGAGTAGTTTAAATGCATTATGTTATGGATGTTTACTTGATTCAATTGTTGACCAAGGAGTTATCATTTCTATAGAACTCTTATAGTATTGAAAAAAAGGAATATGAATTCGTAAGAATTATGAATGCAAACTTTTAAGTTATGAATGTGTTACGATTTAAAATATTTGTCGTGGTTAGAGCTGGTCCTAAAAATCTGTGGACTTTGTTAAAACCAATCATTATGCCCATTGACTTAAAAAAAAAAGATTGTTAAAATAAAAGGTCTACAAGGGAGAGAATCGAACTCCACGCTTTAATAAGCTAAAGGAAAGATTTTGTGATCCTAAAAATCATGAAGACATTTTGGGGTTTGCTGCTCAAGCATTTCTATTTTAAGATCAAAACTGTCATTGATTGTGATCACATGTACTCCCTCTGTTTCACAAAAAGTGTCATTTTAGAGTTTTGCACACAGATTAAGAAAACATTAATTTTTTTGTTTTTTCTAAACAAAAACATCATTAACTATATACCTAAACATAATCTGTCCAATAGTAAAACAATATGCAGAATACTAATAGTTATAAAACATAAAAAAATTATTAAATTTTGCATTGAAAACCTAAAACGACACTCTTTATGAAACAAAAATAAAACCTTAAAACGACACTCTTTATGAAACGGAGGGAGTATTGTTGTTAGTTATTAAAATAGAATATTTATTTCATAAATAAGTAGGAACTTAAAGATTTATTTCATAAATATTTCCAAAAATGTATATATAGATGTTTATATATAAAAAAATAAAACACGTATTCGCTTGCTAATTTTTTCATAAATCTGTTTTCACGTTTTCAACTGCTCATAGCTTCTGTGTACCCGCTTTAATTTTTATTAAAAAAGGGAAATTTTGCGGTTTTTTTATAGGAATATATAAATTTGCTGATTTGTTTTGATTTTTCTTGGACAAAAAGGCAGGTGGTAAATTGTCAAACACTTTAGGATCCAAAAGTGACAATCAAAAAGTTTGAGGCAGAATAAGCAAATATTTTGAAAATAAAGTAGCAAAGAAAAAGGCAAATATAGGATTCTTTTAAACACGAACTTGACTCGCTCAGTCTCTCTCTCTCTCTCTCTCTCCACAATTTGCTGCTTTAACCTCTCTCTCTCATCACCATGTGGGATGTGGCTCTATAGCAGTCTTCACTGCATCTTCCTCCTCACTTTCTTCTCTCTCTCTTTCTATTAGTTTCTTTTTTTTTTCCTTCTCCAGATTTTTCTCTGATTCACATCTTTTTCCTCGAATGATCGGTAAGATTCTCTTCTTTCTCCCACTGTTTCATTCTTACGCGCTTCCTTGCTTTGTGGTTTTCACTGTTCCCGTGTCGGCTTTATTTCTTCTCGATTTGCCGACAATTCCAATTTCAAATCATGGGTCTTTTAGTGAATTCCATGTTGAAAGCTTTAAGCTACGATACCCGATTTGTGGGTTTGTAGATTTTGGGCTTTTCTCTGTTACTTGAGCTCTGTTGCTAGATTTCCCCAATTTCAACCATACCCTGTGTAAGAGAGTTACTTCTTGCAGTTTTCTTGATGTTCTGTTTTCTATCTATTTGAGATTTCAATCGTGGGTCTGGTTTTTTATTGTGAAATTTGATTGCTTTTTGATGTTGATAGTATTGGTTTCTTTGTTTTGTTCTATTGCAAAGCAGGTTGAGAGAAGATGGTTTCAGAGACTTGGTTTCGTAATCTGTGGAGGTTTCCAAAGAAACATGATGGTCATAAAGATAAGGCGGTGCTCGGAGTATTAGCGTTTGAGGTTGCGAGTTTGTTGTCGAAGCTTGTTCATTTGTGGCAGTCACTAAGTGATAAGAATGTTGCAAGGCTTAGGGACGAGATTACACATTCCACTGGTATAAAGAAGCTTGTTTCAGAGGACGATGATTTTATCGTGAGGTTGATACGCGATGAAATGATGGAGAACGTTGAGAATGTAGCGAAAGCTGTTGCTAGGCTTGCGAGGAAGTGCAACGATCCCAAGTTGAAGTGCTTTGAGAATTGTTTTAGTGATATGATGAAGACTGGAGTTGACCCTTATGGGTGGCAGTTTGGGTGGAAGAAAATGGATAAGAAAGCAAAGAAAATGGAACGTTTCATCTCATCAAATGCTAGTCTCTACCAGGAGACTGAGATTCTGGCCGATCTTGAACAGACTTTCAAGAGAATGAAGAGCAATGAATCTGCAACTGACAATCTTTTGGAGTATCAGAAAAAAGTTACATGGAAAAGACATGAAGTGAAGAATCTGCGGGATGTGTCTCTTTGGAACCGTACTTATGACTATACCGTCCTTCTCTTGGTTAGATCAGTTTTCACAATCCTTAGCAGGACTAAACATGTTTTTGGCTTGAGTTACAGAATGGAAGCAAGTGATGTTAGCTCTGCAGATTCTGATTTCATTGGCCGCAGCCACTCGGTTTCTACAATTTTAACTCCTGTATCTCATAAATCTGAGACTAGCGGTCTTCCTAGATTTGCTTCTGGTCCCCTTGGAAGATTCGCCGGTCCAGCATCAGGTTCAGCTGCTACAAGGTCCACGAAGATGAGTGATTTCCTTTCTGGTTCTCTCAGCGCCGAATCCCCTAAGTCAGGTCCTCTTGTTGCAGAAAAACACAAACGTTTCAAGTTTTACTCAGGACAGCTCGGGAAAATCACCTCCAAATCAGGACCACTTATCGGAATGGGCAAAAACAACAAGAAGATGGGGCAGACACCGGAAAGACCTTCAATTTCCTCAGTGAAAAAGCAATTGAAAGCCAACCGCTTAACACAGGTTGGCCCGTTTAAAGGCTGTATGGTGTCTCACGATGGGATTACTCCTCTCAGCACTAGGACCCAGAATGGAGCTAGGAATAGTAGTGCTGAGCATCACATTCTTGAAGGAAATTCTAACTCTGCCCACGTTGAAAACTTGACACTTCCTACCCGACCCAAGTTGTCAGATGCTGCTCCTAATACCCTTGGTGCAGCTTGCTTAGCATTACACTATGCGAATGTCATCATCGTGATAGAGAGATTTGTTGCATCTCCTCACTTGATAGGCGATGATGCAAGAGACGACCTTTACAACATGTTACCGGCGAGCGTGAGAACATCGCTTAGAGAAAGGCTAAAACCGTACTCGAAAAACTTGAGTTCTTCCACAGTTTATGATCCAGGACTAGCAAAAGAATGGACAGACGCAATGGCGGGTATCTTGGAATGGTTGGGTCCATTAGCTCACAACATGATAAAATGGCAATCTGAGCGGAGTTACGAGCACCAAAGCTTGGTTTCAAGGACGCACATAGTTCTTGCACAAACCCTTTTCTTTGCAAACCAGCAGAAGACAGAAGCCATCATTACCGAGCTTCTTGTTGGCCTCAATTATGTCTGGAGATTTGGCAGAGAACTTAACGCCAAAGCTCTTCAGGAGTGTACCAGTAGTAAAACCCTTGAGAAATGCTTGGACACAGATAACTAGTGAGGACGACACACCCAAGTCTGCATTTTTACTACCTCGTTGACCAAAAACCGGCACTGGATCTCACCCACCGGGTAACCAAACCGTGGGCACTCCCAGTATCCTATGCAGCTTGGACCAAACCCGAGGACGGAAAAGGTGCTTGCTTACCATGAGAGGTATTATGATCTGAGCACCTCTTTATCTTCTTTCCCCATTACTATTCTGCTTCGTGGATTGCAAAATTCTGACTTGTAGTAGGATCGGATGATGATGCGTTGTATATTGTTCTATGATTTTATTGTGGTGAGTTACATACTGCATATATACGTATGTGCCAAGGTTGGTTTTGATTCTGTAATATCCGTTGGTGACACAGAAGATTCCTTTAATTCGGACCTTAAATTCCGATTTGTCCAAGTTTTGTCCTGTATTATTATTATTACTCGTGCTTGGTCTTCTCTTCTCGTTTGGTCAAATGTATTCGTATGTGGGTTTGTCAAAGTTTGCAACTAAAGTGCAATAGATTTATTTAGTTGATAATTACTTCTTCATGATGATATTTTATATAAATTTTGGAATCGCACTTGATCTAGCTGTTCGAGAGAAGATTAGTGTTTTGCATTCTTGATTCCAAGTCCAAGTCACAGAATTCAGCTTGGTGAATCGTTTTTTTTTCCGACAGCACATGCTGAATCGTTTAATGAACTTTATTATACTAGTATTTTTTTTAGAGAAATATCTTAGCATTTTTTTTGTTTTTTTCCGACTGAAATATCTTAGCATTAAATAAACAAATAGTATTAGTGTATGATGATAATTTTTTTTAAGGAAATATCTAGCATTAAGAAACAAATATTGGTCTGATGATAGGATTATATAATGATAATATAAAAATTGCTAGGTCATCATATATTATTAGTTAATCTTTATTAACATTTATTTTTGGATATTCTAAAGTAATAGTATATTTTATTTAATTAATTTCGTTTGATATTTTATAGTTTTAGATAAAAAAATATTAATAATTAATTGAGTTCAAATAAGAAATATTTATTTAATTACCAAAAATTACATCCAAGTTTTTCAGTAAATGGACTTTATCAACAAACTCTCATCGTTATATTTAAGTTGAATAAAAAACTCTGTAAAGAAACTAGACAAATTATATTTAAGAAACTCTTTATCAGCAAATTTCCTTTTTTTCTTTACTAGCTTATCAACAAATTTCCTTTTCCCAATCTAATTATATATAGTTGAGAAATTGAGAATAATATTAATTTAGAGCAAAAAAAAAAAAAAAAAACGTAAACTTTGGGAGTACGGAAACAGCGTCGTATTTAGATGTCTCATTGTCTTTGTGGCGAAAAGGCAGCGTGCTAAATCCGTCCTTTGCCACCGTTGAGCGGCAGGTGAAGCCGAACCCGAATCACCGCCTCTCACCTCTCTCTCTCCTTTTCAATGACGGCGCTGAGACCTGTCTCAGGGAGATCACGATCGCTGCGATGTTCGTCGGAGAAGATGGAAGGTACCGGAAGCTGGGACGTGCTTGAATGGACTAAACTCGATGTATTTGCTCTAACTTCTCTATCAATTCTTGCTTCTCTCTCGCCTTTTCCTTGACCTAATTGAGCAAGCAACACGAGAACATCGTTTTGTGTTGTTGTTGTCCATCTCTTTATTGGAAAGCTCATAATTTGGGGAAAATTGATTGAGGCCTAATGTTTTCTTGTTCTCTTTTGATTGGGGTGGTTCAGTCAGCTTCTTGGTCAGGCTCGTATTCGAATTTGGATTGCTTGCTGGAATCTGAGAGGATCAGCTTCGAGGTATGTCATTAGATTTTGTCAAAATTTGGATGTTTCGAATTGAATTTCTCTTTTCTAAGCTTTATGCTTTGGATTTGAGAATTGATAGGGATGCTTCTCTCTGGTTTCTTGAAAATTAGCAAGAAATCGATTTTTTTGTTTGGGGAATTTGTCCATCATAATTGTATTGTGTTTTGGTCTTTAATTGAAATTGTTTTTTGTTCTTTATGGCTTTGATTTCAGGCTTGTGGAGTTATTCTCATTAACACTGATGAGGCAGGGACCCTCTTGTTGTCAAATTTCCGTATTCTGTTTTTGGTATGACTTGTCTTTCCTCTGTTTCTTCTTTATGTAAACCCATTGTAATCTTTAAGTGTAAATATTGCTGTTGGTTTTCTGCATTCCTATAATCTTTGCTGGACAATGCTATTAAATTAAGGGACTTTTCCTTGTTTCTCTTTGTGAAGAGTGAAGGAACCAGAAAGCTTATTCCACTTGGTACAATTCCATTTGTAGCTATCGAGAAGTTTAACAAACTGGTCAGTCATTATATCTACACTATGTATTTAATTTTGGGAAGTTAGGCTCTTGGTTTTAATGCTGTTGTTTGTATGTAATTTCTGTGTCATGGGTATTGTATGTAGGCGCTGAAAGTTCAAGCAAACAAATATCACAACAACGAGAATGCACCGACACGACTTTTACAGGTCACTGGTATGTTTCCGTGTTACCGTTTGCTAAAACTGATTTGAGTTATATCTGTTTTCAGCTAAAATTCACTTTGATATTTAGTTCCTTTTCTTTTACTACCTTTGTTGCTTACCTGAAAGTAATTATCTTGGCAGTAGACATCACCCTTTAAATGATGTTGATTGAAGGGATTTTCTTTACCCCTTTATCTAATACCTTCTGTATGTTAGTTTAAAACCATTTCATATGAATCATGTGCATTTTGCAGGAAAAGACATGAGGATAGTTGTCTATGGTTTTCGACCTGGTACCAAGCAGGTGAAACCTTTGAATTTTTTTCATCTTATGCTACCTTCTGCATTTCCCCTTAAAAAAACTATATGATTCTATTGGCATACTTTTGCAGAGACGTTCTGTAGTTGATGCGCTATTGAGGTGTAACAAACCAGAGAGAGTATGGGATCTGTATGCTTTCACATGTGGGCCTTCCAAATTCGGTAACACAAACCCAAAGGAAAGATTGCTTAATGAATATTTTCGGCTTCTTGGAAAAAGTTCACAACGAGCGTCAATGAATATGATTGAAGACGGAACATTCACTCTGTCCAATGACCTTTGGCGTATTACTAACTTGAACTCAAATTATGGCTTGTGTCAGAGTTATCCGTTTGCTTTGATGGTTCCAAAATCCATTAGGTAGGACATTGATTCCTTGTACAGGAATGAAAAAGTTTAATTTGGTATCTACTACACATTGAGATATTCTTTGTTCATATTTGAGAACTGCACAGAAAGATTCTCTTTAGTAACTTGGCATACCACTGTTTCTTTTTTGGTTTCAACTATCTTTTTGAGAAGTGTCGACATAAAATAACATTACAAATGTTTGTTGGCAGTGATGAAGAGCTGATCCAGACGTCTACTTTCCGGGCAAGATGTCGCTTACCTGTGATCTCGTGGTGTCATCCAGGTAGAAATGCAGTGGTTGTGGTACTTCTATTTCAACTTTGTTGGCATAGCTTTCACATTTACATGCTGCTGTTTTTTTATCTCAATTGCAGGAAGTGGAGCTGTGATTGCTCGCTCATCACAACCTTTAGTTGGTCTGATGATGAACATGAGGAGGTATATAGAAATTTCAATTTTATTACTAGACCTGTGCATGATAATTTGGTTTCTTATTTGGATTCTCAAAGTGCTTGAAATGGTGGATTCTGAAGTTTGATATATATATTTCACCCATTTTTACAGTACCTCTGATGAGAAACTTGTCACTTCATTCTGCACTCAATTAGCTGGTCATAAGGGATCACGAAGGTGAGCTTCTGATTTTTTCGTCGTTTGGGTACAATTAACATTTCGATTTACTGATGATCTTTTTGTCATCTCTTAGTACCATGACTCCTCTATGTGCTTTCATTTCTCGCATGCTTTTGTGTTAAAAATCATAAATCACATATGCATATAACTTGGAAATAACCACTCTTGTTGGCCCATTGCACATTGGGATTAGTTTCTGGAATATTAAGAAAAGTCTGTTTGGGTAAAATAAAAAAATACTCTGTTGTTTCAAATCTGCAATGTGGTTGAATGTTGATACTGGTTATTAAAAAATTGCATGTACTCTTATTTGTTTTTGTGTCATAGGAAGCTTTATATCGTAGATGCAAGACCTAGAAAAAATGCATTAGCAAATGGAGCAAAGGGAGGAGGCTCAGAATCATCTTCAAATTATTTGCAATCTGAAGTCTGTACATGGCCTAAAGTGTTTTGGAGCTCAATATTTTGTCTTTGGAACTGCTTGTTTTAACTGACAATGTTTCTCTTCAGATTGTTTTTTTGGGGATAGACAACATACATGCAATGAGAGAGAGTTTTTCGCGCCTAAGGGATTATTTAGATATGCATGGTACAACATCATCCGATGGGACGTCATCATTCTTGGTAAGTACTGAATTCCAGGGAATTCTGTATTTGTAGTTGACAGAAGTTCGAACGCAATTAAAGTTTCTTAACAAATCAATGACACTTTCCAAGTTGTCTAGCATGTGGACATGAGTTTACATTAACTATCAAAGTTAATGTTTGCAACCTTGGTTTCTTTTCAAATGTCATGGAGAACGTCTAACTTTTTTACAGATATCTTATATCATTATTTACATTACTTATTTCTATTCACTTGCTAAAAGTGGATAATTCTATTTGTGTGAAATCTGTAGAGGCATGGTGGCTGGACGTGGGGTGGAGGTAATCTCAGTAGTATGTCTGCTTCAGTATCCTTGCTTGGAGATAGTGGGTGGTTGAGTCACATCCAGAGCATCTTAGCTGGTGTAGCATGGATTGCTGCACGTGTTGCTATGGAGTCGGCATCAGTTCTCGTGCACTGCAGGTTAGCTATCTTGAGGCCACATCTTCACTGAACTGTTTTACTTAAGTACCAATTTCTTTATATGTGATAAGACAAAGATGCATTTGTTTCAAGCAGGCACTTGTATTTATCATCTGTTAAATCAGGTAGTTAACTATTCGCAGTAGATTTTTTAAAATATCCTGACTTGTGATGTCACTGTGCAGTGATGGATGGGACAGAACAACTCAGCTGGTTTCTCTTGCATGCTTATTGCTTGATCCATACTACAGAACATTTTCTGGGTTTCAGGTATTTCTCGTGCTATAGTTTGGGTTTTCTGGGCTTCTCGTTCTTGTTGTGACTGAATTTACCTTATTCCTTATCAACTTCAAGTTTAGGATTGTAACTTGATATTGTGGGTGGTTCTCATAGAATACTTTGTGGCGAATCCCACCATTCCTTATCAACTTCTTATTCAGTTGAATCAGAGCTGATTCAACTGAATAAGCAGCCTTTATAAGATTTTTGTTTGATGTACCATTGTCTTATGTAGTCTTTTCTACTATTCTGACTTCACATCAGGCTCTTGTCGAAAAGGATTGGTTAGCATTTGGTCACCCATTTTCGGATCGAGTGGGAATGCCTAACGTGTCTGAATCTGGTAATTTTGAATTACCAATTCAGTCTTCTTCTGCTCGAAGTTTCCCTTCATCTCCAGTGCGGCAATCTCCAGGATCAGCAGCTGCTCAATCTTCTAGCTCTTCATATGGGCTGAACAACTATTCTCCTATATTTTTGCAGGTGAGCAGCTATTGACTTCAATTATAATATTCCTTTTGATGTGGAAAATCTACTTTCGATAGCTGATTGGAGCCTAAGATTATATCATGTTCACGTTTATGGTGTTTGCAGTGGCTTGATTGCGTTTCACAGCTAATGCGGATGTATCCTTCTGCTTTCGAGTTTTCTCCGGTATGTATAGATCGTTAACAGATATTTGTCAGTGTCATGTTAAAAATTTGTTTTAGAAGTATTCTCTAACCATCAATATCTTGTTTCAGACTTTCCTGGTAGATTTCACGGACTGCTTGCTTTCAGGTCGTTTTGGGAACTTTTTGTGTAATAGGTAACCTCTCATTTAAAACTTCTTTTCTGTAGTTTTTTTTGTAAAGTCAGAAGCTCATCATATTTAAGGTTATTGTTGCTGGGTGAGTTGGAGCAACTTTGTATAGCTGAAAGTTCCTTGGTCGAGCAGGAAGTGACATGAGACAACTTTAGTATATATATTGACCCTTTTTTGATAAATTTCAGTGAAAAAGAGAGGCAGCAATGTGGGATTTCTGAAACCTGTGGATGCCTTTGGGCCTACTTGGCTGATTTGCGTTCCTCCGGTGGAACTTCTCATGTCCATTGTAATCCATTTTATGATCCTTCAAGATATGATGGCCCATTATTACCTCCTGCAGCAGCTCTAGCACCGACTCTCTGGCCCCAGTTCCATCTCCGGTGGGCCTGTCCTGTGGAGCCGAACGCCACAGAAACCGAGGACCAATGTAGAGCCATGACTGCTAAGTATTCAGAAATGAAGAAGGTGACCCATCCTGCTTAACCTTTTGCAGACTACAAAGGAACTCTATTTCTTAAAGTTTATATTTGACTGGACATTCTTGTCAACTAACTTGCATGGTCACGATTGTTTCTTGTATCGGGTCGAAAAAATTTGAACAGGAGAAAGAAGAAGCAGAAAGGAAGGTAGACGAGTTATCTTCTGCAGTGGAATCATTGAGCGAAGAGTTACTGAATGAGAGAGATATAAGCCATGCAGCTAGAGAATCAGCAAAGAGAGCTACAAAAGAGCGTGCAGTCATATCACGAGCTGTGCAGTCACTCGGCTGCAAAGTTAAGTTCACAAAAAACGGAGATTGCACAGTCGAAGTAGAAGACGGGCCACGGAAATGTTCTCACTCAATTCCCCAAAAACCATCTGAGGACAACACAACAGATGTCTCAGAATCTATCTCATCGGTGAGTGAACAAAATGTTTGTGAAGCATTGTGTCCGTTGCGTACAAGAGAAGGAATGTGTCGACGGCCTGATGCGGGTTGTGCTCAGATCGGGAGCCAATTTCTTGGGTTAAAAACAAACTTTGAGGCGTTTGATAATCTCTGCGTCTACGACAGCTATTTTACAGCTGAATGAGAGTCCAAGTTTCACCAGATTGACCCAAAATCAAGAACCTGTGTGTATTTTTTTTGACAGAGTAAGGCATAGCAAACAGCAACAGAGGAACAGAATCATCAATAAAACCCCATTAAAAAGGCGGTACAAAACCGCCAAACCAAGAGCGCTTTGAAAAGTGGGTGCGCGTCGGGAACTAACTTCTTGTATAGCAATGCGATCATGTATAGGCTAGATAGAGTCTGCAGGTTGCTGGCTTCATTGAGAACGTTAGATTTGTGATTTATTTTATTTTTGTTGGTTGATAAATGATTTAAAAGATTGAAAGTTATGTACAATTTCTTAACGAATTTGTTGTAACTAAAACTGATTATAGGATCATTGAGACAGCAACAGTTATTATAATCGGTTCCAAGAAAGTAAAAACTCTTAAGAAAACTTAGAAGTGAGAAGTGAATGATTGATGTATTAAATATTCTGTATTATTAGTAAGAGATGGTGTCAACTTGGGGACAACATCACATAAATTAAAAGATGCCAAGAGTGCTGTTTCAATACGTTGTACACTCTCTTTAATTTTTCTAGTTGGCTTTGGACCCCTTATTTAATTCTAACTATCATTTTGAGCCGTTGATCGTATATCCTTGTACGGCTGCTGTTGACTCTAGTGTCCTTCGTGTTTCATTGTGTCGAAAAGTCAACCGATTGGTTTTATTATTATGTCAAATTTATTACACAACACACAAAATTATTATGTCCATTGATTTTGCTGAGTCCATGTTCATATAAACAAGTAATCTTTGAGTTTAAAACCGGGACAGATTCTGAGTGGTACAACGGTTCAATTGGATTGGCCGCTGGTTAAAGATCGGAACAATTTAAAACTGGTTTATGTTTTGGTTACCATTGGTTTAGCTCGGTTTTATCTATTAAACGAAAACCGAGGTGTTTGACTTTCTTTTGGTCTGTTTCTTTCTTTCCCTACTGAATTAATTACGGATTTTGCCTTTTTTTTTTTATAATGGCATTTATGGATTTTGTCTTTTTAAATAGTTTATAGATTTTACCTTTTTTTAGGCTCCAAAAATATGATTTAACATGCGTTTCATTCGTTATGTTTGGGTTTAGTCGGTTCCATTTGTTCTTAGGGTTTAGTATTTGGTATAATGTACGTATTTTTGCAAAAAAAAATCATAAATACGTACATTTTTAAGTGTTAAAAAAGGACAAAATCTATAAACTATTCAAAAAAGGGCAAAATCCATAAATGTCATTATAAAAAAAAGCAAAGTCCGTAATAATCCCTTCTCTACTTCTTCGATTTATACACACCACTCATACAAGTGTCAGCAAGAGAGAGAGATTCAAGTTTTGAGAACCACAACAGAATTTATAATTTCTTTTAAATGTTTTTGTTATGTATGTTTTAAATGTTACAAAATAATTATACTGTGAAGTTAAAAAACTTAATTCACTAGACTTTCACAAAATTTTGTCATAGTGTTGCAATGAACAGATGAATGAATAAATTCGTCACAAACTAAAATAGAAGACAAAAATTTGAATCATCACAATTCACAACCAATCAAAACTATTATCCCTTGCAGATGTAACTGACCACTGCTTTTATAACTGAATTTAATTTTCACTGCAAATAGTGTGGAAAGGAAAAAGGAATGTAAACAGATACATTAAAAGGGAAATGAATCAATATTCTGTTTATATATACAAAAAAAAAAAATGAATCAATAGTTTTTTTCTTTTGGGTAACTAAGGTTTTCCAGACTAAAAATCCAGATTGATCTCCGAAAGTTATAAAAACCGAATATCGTTGCTATTTAAAACGTTCACAATGGCCAACCATAGTTGAAATCCCAATGGGAAATTTTCAAACCCTAGTCTTATAATCCCATAATAAATTTTGAACCATTAGCCTAGCATTGATTAATTCGTCAAATTTTAGTACCATGTTTCACAATCCTTTTGTCACAAATTTACATCACTATGTTATGATATAAGGACGAGAGAAACACCGTAGTAAATTCGTCACAGGCTGGAATTGAAGTTAAAAAACTAGAAAAGGGTCATGAGACATTACTCATTTGTTACTATATCATCACAACCAATCGAAATAAATTGGTGGATGGATATACCTACTTTTTAATGGATTGGATATGAAGTAGGGTATAATGTATATAGTATGAAAGTTGAGAACAACTTAACTACGTAAATGTTGAAAATATGGAGAAACATATAATATAAAAATAAGATAAGGTTAATAATAATCAAAGCCTTGGAGATGTAAACGATAATGAAGATACATGTCGTATGGGACTAACTGACAGATGGATGCTCCACTCTCCTACTACCCTACTTGCTTTTATCCATTAACACACATAGAGACATCTAAGCATGGAGTTTTAATTGTTACTATCGAGTTTCAAACTCGAACCAGCGTTGTCTCGAGAAGTATCAAGTCATCAAAACTTATTAATTATTGATTTTGGTTGGTGAAAGGATTAATTATGAGATGTTTTTGTCTTCTTGGTTGTGTGTTGTTTTCCAAACGCATTTGGCAATCTAACCATAATTGTTGGTGTATCCAATTTGTAGTTCTCGCACTACAAAGTCTAAAACACACTCAAAAAACACAAAAGTTAAAAGAGTCTCAACCGCTCCTAAGCATAGCACACCAATTTTAAGCGTTGATCGTTTGCAGTAGCCCGTACCAAATTTGTTTTTTTTTTTTTTTTTGTATATATTTAAATCAAAGTATTAATGATCCTACAATGTTAAAACTTGAAATTCATCTAAAAGCATATATATATAGTCACAATGATATTTTCTTTACGCAACAAAAAACTAATTTTCAAATAACAAGAAAGTAGTTGGTAGAGGAGTTAATAGGTCTATGACAAAACTAATTTTAAAACGGGTGTGGAAAAAAGAAAGTTTGAAAAACAAATCTGACCATATCACTTTAACTCTATAAAATCCGTACATATTCTGCAACTTTTACACAATTCACTAAATTCTCACATACTCTCTTTCTTTTTCTCTGTGTTTCTTTCTCTTTCTTTCTTCCATGGAGCTCTTCTCGCTTTCTTCTCTGCTCCTACTCTCCACTCTCTTCGTCTTCTACATCTCCAAATTTGTTCTCAAAAGAAGAAACCAGAGAAAATGCTACATGCTTCACTACGAGTGCTACAAGGGCATGGACGAGAGAAAACTCGACACCGAGACTTGTGCTAAGGTCGTTCAACGAAACAAGAACTTGGGTCTTGAAGAGTACAGGTTTCTCCTTCGTACAATGGCTAGTTCCGGGATTGGAGAGGAAACGTACGGTCCAAGAAACGTGCTTGATGGTAGAGAAGACTCTCCTACTCTCCTCGATGCTCACTCTGAAATGGACGAGATCATGTTCGACACTCTCGACAAGCTTTTCCACAAGACAAAAGGCTTAATCTCTCCTTCAGACATCGACATTCTCGTAGTCAACGTCTCACTCTTCGCTCCATCTCCATCTCTAACCTCACGAGTCATCAACAGATACAAGATGAGAGAAGACATCAAATCCTTCAACCTCTCGGGCCTAGGGTGTAGCGCGAGCGTTATATCGATAGATATCGTGCAAAGGATATTCGAAACTACTGAAAATGCTATCGCACTCGTGGTTAGCACCGAGACAATGGGTCCTCACTGGTACTGCGGTAAAGATAGGTCAATGATGCTCTCAAACTGTCTCTTCCGTGCCGGAGGAAGCTCTGTTCTGTTAACCAACGCAGCTCGGTTCAAGAACCGGGCTTTGATGAAGCTCGTGACAGTGGTACGGGCCCATGTGGGTTCAGACGACGAGGCATACTCGTGCTGTATGCAAATGGAGGACAGAGATGGTCACCCAGGCTTTCTCTTAACCAAATACCTAAAAAAAGCCGCAGCTCGAGCCCTAACCAAGAACCTCCAAGTTCTCCTCCCTAGAGTCTTGCCTGTCAAGGAACTGATTCGCTATGCGATAGTTCGTGCGCTTAAACGAAGAACCACCGCGAAAAGAGAGCCTGCAAGCTCGGGGATAGGTCTAAACCTAAAAACAGGGTTGCAACATTTCTGTATTCACCCCGGAGGAAGAGCGATTATCGAAGGAGTCGGAAAAAGCTTAGGGCTCACGGAATTCGACATCGAGCCAGCGAGAATGGCTCTTCATAGGTTCGGGAACACGTCTTCTGGTGGTTTATGGTATGTTCTTGGTTACATGGAAGCTAAGAACAGATTAAAGAAAGGTGAGAAGATACTAATGATGAGTATGGGAGCTGGATTCGAGTCTAATAATTGTGTTTGGGAGGTTCTCAAGGATCTTGATGATAAGAATGTTTGGGATGATTCCGTTGATCGATATCCGGAATTGTCGAGAATCCCTAATCCATTCGTTGAGAAGTATGATTGGATCAACGACGATACCATGAGCTTTGTTCGTGTTGATTGATCACAAGTAAGCAGAGAAAAACAAGATCGAAACATTTTTATTTATTTTTAAATATATTTATCAATCAATTGGTTATAAGAAATGTTTCTTTATTAGGCGATATTTCGAAGTTTGGATTATTTGGAATGTTTAGACCAACAAGTTGCTATAGTCGACGATTGATTTTTTTTTAATTTCAATTTAAATTTGAAATAAATAAAGCATGTTTATTTTTTTAATATTCTTTTACAAATTGATTGTAGATTTTGACTAGTAACGACCAATTGCTGTGTTTGGGTAGAGGGTTGATATTTAGAACAGTAACAAAAAGATTGTGTATTCAAGTTGGTGCATTTATTTTGTCAGATTTGCATTATTGTGGCATACCTATTTATGAGTAAGACCAACAATAAATCTCATGTGTGTTCACAGATTGTAATTGATATGCATGTCGACTATAATTCACACAAATATATATTATTGATGTGTCAAACTCTCTGACATTACCTTTGAATGCAGTCAGTTTTATTGTTAGATTGTGGAGCCTTATATAAAAACTACTGGTGGTCCTACGAGTCTACAAGATTAAGGGAAAAAATTTGGGCACCGTTTTGTGTTTTCTCTTAATTATCTTTACACTAAAATAGATATAGTAGAAGAGAACGTTGCAATATTTGAATTAATCATTAAATTAGAAGTAGGAAGAAGGAAGAAAGTTTTCATGTGATTTATACAAAATTTCATATCAAAATAAAACTCTAATTATTAATTTTTTTAGAAGAAAAAATATGAGTTAACATTTTAATATGAAATTAACGGACTTTATGATCAGAAGGTGGATGCAAGAAAATCGATTTGACAAAACTGGATTCGGGAGTGTTATTTGTCATTTGAGGTTGCCTAAATGGAATGCGGGTAAGAAGATGGTTCTCACCATACCGATAATCATGGGTGTTACGTTAGATACAACATCCAAGAAAGATGCATTCTCCTGGTGCGGGAGATGTTACAGATGAATCGTAATCATTGATTTTCTAAAAGTTTAGTGGAGTTTCATAAAAAAAAAATGGATAGCCAAAAAAGAAATATGACGTTAAAGAAACTACTGAGAAGAAGACAAGCCCAGTTCTTTTCTGGCTTCTTCTGGGCCTACCGTTGCTATTGATTCTCGTTATGTTACTGACTATTGGATTCGTGTGGTGCGGTTCATCTGGACTCCCAAATCCTTATCTTCCTAAGAACATCTCCGATGGTGAGAACCCTCCATAAGCTCTCACTATTTTTTTAAGAATAAAATTTTCAAATTTTATTGATGAGAGTTTTTGTTAATTTTTTCTTAATTTTGCAAAGTCCAATGGTAGGCTCTCTTTGTAAGGTTCTCAGAAAAAAATTAAATTATTTTTTTAATTATTTTATTTCATAAAACTGAAAAATATTACAATTCATAATATATTAAACATACAATAATTTCATACATTTGAAAATAAATTTGCAAAAGTTTTGATGCTTGATTGTTTTGTGGTAGAAGCAAAGAAAAATTAAGGCGATGGTTGTTTTTATAGTTGAAGCAAAGAACAATAATAGAAAAACTTGATTTGTGAGATATCGAAAGACGATTCCATTATTTATAGCAAAGGCAAAACATACAAAGAATAAAGTTTATGGTACACATTCATTCTAGCTTATTTGTGGTACACAATTTTCATAAATTATTTGTAGTACATATACAAGTCTCCTTTTCTTTTCTGTCTCTCTCATTTGGCATCTAGACAACACACCACTTGCACACATTGGTCTCTTTGGCATCTAGCAAAAAAACACTTGCACAAGTTGGTCTCTTTGGCATCAGACAACACACCACTTCGTCCCAAACACTACTTTACCCTGTGACAAGACAAATTTTCCATGAATCGCAATAAGCTAAATCGAAGTGAAGTGAAGTCAAAAAGGAAGGTTAAGTAACAAACATACCACAATGGTTTCCTTGAAGTCAGCCTCAGGGTTTTGCTTCTTGACTTCAGCCCATTGATCTTTACACCACAAAATGTATGATGATGATGGTCGCAGAAACCACTAATAGCAAACACAGAATTGTGCAAAATACATAGACCAAAATCAGTTTATGTCAATTGAAATGAAAATATCATACATTACAAAATCAGTATTGTCTGGATCAGCTGCGCCTTCTCTTCCTGCCAAAATCATAAACTTAAGTGCAGAAAAAGACTGAAAAGTATAATGTGAACAACTATTTTTCTAGAAAAAGAGACTTACATTTCCACCTCCCATTTGTGGAACAAGAGCCGAAGAAATCAGAACTGTTGTTCCAAGCACAAGGTAGTGTTGAAACCCAAGTAGAACAGACTCAGCTGAAAGACAAGAACAAACTCTCAGTCTCACATTTACTAAATCAGAAGCTTAAAACCTCCATTTAACCTTACCAAAACAGAGACAACAAAATCTTATTAGCATAAACATCAAACATTAAAAATTCAAATTGAATCAAGCAAGTAAAGGAGATTTACATATCTAGCAAAAGCAATCAATCTATTTCGTAATTCAGATTTCAATCAAGACATAGAACTATAATCCGAAATGTATTTAATTTCAACCATTAGAGATGAAATACTTTATTAATCTGAAACTATCAAACAATCAATAACTCAGGTTTGATTCATCTTTCACCGGCGCTGGTGACCACCGCCTCTAAAAATGATGAATCCGGTCCAACCACTGCTCTTGCGCAACCACAGCTCATACACCATATCGCTGCTTCAATTCAACCCTCAATCGTCGGAGCAAACGTCCGACTCCGTCACCATCGCCAGGGTTATTGTCGTCCGAAAAAAGAGAGCGTTTCGCGAAAAATAGAAAATGACAAAGTATTTTCCTTCACACGTTTTTTTTTTTAGTTTTGTCAAACAAAACACCCAATTAGAACGTGACACGTACACGTCTCTTTTCTCTTTCAAAGTTTCTCTCAAGAGAGACAGCTCTCTATGTAAAAACGATTTTTTATTTAATTTTTCACAATTTCATTCTGAGAACCCATTGAGAGAACTCCAATATTGAGCCATTGGAGATGCTCTAATCAAGTCTAAAGGTTGTTAGATCCGGAGCATCATTCATGATATTGTCGTGGTCAGTCAATCGTTACCTCTATCTCTTTTGCTTTTGTCTCATCGTTTTAATGTTGTTGTCGATGGCTTAGCTAAATCGGCTCTTTTATCTTGTTATCTCCTCCTCTATTCTTGGAGTGTAAGCTACCCTTTTTTGTTAGTTCAAAAAAAAAAAAAAAAACAAGATCTGTTGTATAGGCTTGTACTACACCAAACTACACAAAATGGTAATAAACGAACTTTTATAACTGAAAAGCAAAATTATGTTCTTATGCCATCTGAATCTCTTGGAACGTCGTCTGAAACACTTGATGATCTCCTCTTTAATTTGACGATACCTTATTAACTTAATTTTCATTTTAACTACAAAAAATAATAATGCATGTTACAATTTGCTTGATATAGAAAAAATTAGATTGATATAGAGTAAATTTCTAGTTTAACAAAAAGAATTTCAAAAACCAAAATTGTTACTTACAAAATATTTGACGTGTAACATATACATCAAGTAATGCATGTTAGAATTTGCTTCTAATACTTCTGTACAAGTTATTCCTATTGGTAGATTAAAAAGTAAAAACCGAAGGCATGTTGGCGAGCTTATCGACGCGCTCAGTGATGCGCGTGCTATCTACGCTCTACGTCGTTGAAAATGTTATTTTTCTTTTACACATCTCGCCGCCGGGAAAACTAGGAGGAGAGAGAGATGGATTGCGAAACCCTAATTGAATCGGCAATTAGGATTCTGAACACGTCGGACCCGCACGAAAAAGCCCGACTTGGCGATTCGATTGCCGTGAAATGGCTCCAAGGTGCAATCGCCGAACCCTACGATCCCACCGTCGATCTCTCCGTCCCAGACAGACCGGCTCGACTTCCGGTGAAACTGGTGTCACCGAGTTTGATGCCGAAGCTGGGAAGAGCTGGTAGCTTACAGAGCAGGCAAGCCATTGTTCATAGTCTTGCTCATACTGAAAGCTGGGCAATTGACTTATCTTGGGTAAATGATTGATTTTGGACTGTGATGATTATATTTCTTAAAGGTTTTGCATTTTTGATGATTCTGGGGAATGTTAATCAATCTGCAGGATATAATTGCTCGTTTTGGCAAGCAAGAGAAGATGCCAAGAGACTTCTTTACGGATTTTGTTCGTGTTGCTCAGGACGAAGGTGGCCACTTCACTTTGCTCGCAGCTCGGCTTGAGGAAATTGGTTCTACTTATGGTGCATTGCCTGCTCACGATGGTCTTTGGGACTCTGCTGCTGCCACATCTCACGATCTTTTGGCTCGTTTGGCTATTGAGCATTGCGTTCACGAGGTCAACTTCTTGCAACTTAGTCCGTTTTGATTCTGTCTTTTGGGTCTCTTAGTCACTGATATACTATATTTGCAGGCTAGAGGGCTTGATGTACTGCCCACGACGATATCCCGGTTTAGGAACGGAGGCGATAACGAGACAGCAGATTTACTGGAGAAAGTTGTGTACCCTGAAGAAATCACTCACTGTGCAGCTGGTGTAAAATGGTTTAAGTATCTATGTGAACGGTCCAAGGATCCAGAATTCACCATCAGCAGCAAAGAATCAGATGATAGCAATGAAGAGATAATCAACAAGTTTCATTCGGTAGTAAGGGAGCATTTCAGAGGACCGTTGAAACCGCCTTTTAATGTAGAAGCAAGAAAAGCTGCTGGCTTTGGCCCTCAATGGTATGAACCTCTTGCTGTCAAATAGAGCAATGCCTAGCAAAATCCAACGAGTCTATTGCTTCTCTTTTTATCTTTTCACATACTTGATTTGTCTGTAATCTGCAAGTTCCAACACTGTTACCATGGTTTTGTGAAAGGAGTACTCATTCTTGAATTCAATACCTTATGTAACTTCAACCTTGTATACTTTTGTTTGACTTATATAAAGGATTCAAAAAGCAGTTTTTCAGTTTGAAGCTCTGTTTTTGTGTCGAAGTGGTCTTTTCAAGGGTGGGTGTAATACAAAAAACATATGAAGAATGGAGTTTGGTCAGTTTTTGATCTTTAAAAAGAAGGAAAAACAAAACACAAACGAGGAATTAACAGAACCATTCTTCAGTGGAGTTTATCTCAGCGGTTCTGAAGAGTCTCGATTGCCTTTTTCCACACTGAAGCTCTCTGTTTTGCGTCTTCAAATGATAAAACCTTCTTTGGCTGCACAAATGCAAGAAGAGGTCACAATTTAAGTTTCATCATCTTTGATTCTGTGGTGGAGAAAGAATAGATAAATGATGAGTACCGTGCAAATCTTGAAATGTGAAGGGCTAGTGACTAGAACGTTGAGGTCATTCGAGTTATCAGACCAGATAATGTTTCCTTTCACAACTAGTTTTGACGGGTCGACATAGATCAGCTTGGGTTTGTTGGTGAGTATTAGCTGCACCTTCTTGCTCGTTATTTTCTGAAGCTTCTTCACAGCTGATATCATCAGAACCGATTCTCCTGGCTCCAAAAACTGTTGCCTGTTAATCAAATGTTCACAAGAAAAAATTTAGCAAATTGTTCTAACTCGAGTATAGTTTTAGGAGCTTTGCCCAGAAAACAAAGGAAAAAAAATGAAGCTTAAATGCGCCCACCATCTTGAATCAAAAGAATCTATTGAAGCAAGTCGAGTTATGGAACCCGATGATTCAGAAGATGTAGAAGGAGCACTGTGCCCCTCGTTCTGTGTGGGTAAAGAATCTCCAATATGTGACAGGTTCCATGGTGAACCATGCGCGTCATCCCTCTCGGGAGATGCTGTCTGAGACTGCATCAGATGTAAAAAAAATTGACTTAATAAACGAGCAAAACAATAATGACAATAAAGGGCACCATAATTCCAAAGTACATGAGGAGACATACCGCAGGATCTGGAGCTAGTTTTGGAGGTGTCTGGGACCTTAGATTCTTCCAGTCAACACCATTAAAGAAAGGATGTTTCTTAAGAGCAGCATAACCTTCTGAACCAGCACCTGGTCTTCTGCTTGGATCGGTATCCTGAGAGAATATCACAGTAAAAGAGTTACTGCCATATCATTTGATTGGTGACAACGGCTTTTGATGTATCTTACCAGTAACCGGTCGATGAGGTCTCTTGCTTCTTCTGAAAAATGATTTGGAAACTTTATATCTCTGGCTATAATTCTTTGGAAAATCAGCCATTCACTTGCGTCTTTGAATGGAGAAGTCCCTGAAAGCATTTGATAGAGAGTGCAGCCGAGAGCCCAGAGATCATTTCTGGTGTTCCACAGAGTAGCAAAGAAATTGTTCAAAGTGAGAGAGGCACTGTAATCCACAAAACCAAAACGCAAATTACAGAAACAAAAAACTCTTACCCGACAGTTGCAGGAGAGGAGTTGAGAACTTCTGGAGGAACATATGCAGCAGTCCCGACAAAAGTGCACGCCTTATCGTCTGTATACGTCACCAGTGATACAGAGACAGGCTTAAACCAGAATCTGACAATAATTATTGACAAGACCTTAAGCTCAGAAATACCAGAAAGGATTATGGACGGTCATGTTACCAGAAGCTGCATTAGGAAGTACTGTGATCTGGCTATCCTGCATCGGCTTTACACTACCAAAATCAGCAATCTTAATGTGCCCATCCGAAGTCAGCAACAGATTCTCCGGCTACCATTTCAAGAAAAACACTTAGCACTGCCATTACTGGGGCCATAAAAGAGAAGATTTCGACAGAGAAGTTACCTTAATATCTCGATGTATCAGTCCCATACTATGTATATACTCAAGAGCATCCACAACTTCTGCAGTGTAGAACCGAGCTTCATCCTCCGATAGACGACCTTTCTGCAAAAAGAAAAACTCAAAAGGAACCATGATGGTATGTCAAATTCCCACAACATTGGATACAAAAAATCAAACTCCCAAGATTCTGTGATCATCTTACTCTGGTAATTTGGTCGAAAAGCTCGCCACCATCACAAGATTCAAGTGCCATATCTACCAAAAGCGTATCGAGCAGACACAAAAAAAATCAATCAGTCACAGACAATTTGTTAAGGCAAAGGAATGTTGAATTGAATTAGAAATACCTACATAGTGAGGATGTATCTTGAAATGTGAAGTAAAGTTTAATGATCCCAGGATGTTCAAGTTGATCAAGAACAATCCTTTCCAATTTCACATAAGATGTTTTATTCTCCTTGGTAATAAACCTTTTGTCCATAATCTTTAAAGCATACACAGTTCCAGATTCCTTCTTCTTTGCCCTAACAACCTGATATGAATCATCCACAGGTCACAAAAACAATCCTTTGCAGAGAATCGAGCTGGGTTTATGAATCAAAGCTACATTGCCTAATAGGGAATGAAAAAACGAAGAGATGGTTAAGAAATTAGAAACCTTTGAGTAAGAACCAACACCATAGATCTTGCCAAATTCGAAATCATGGCTGGTGAAATTTTCTTGAGGAGCTTTAAAGGAGAAGCTCTTGCTTCTGGAAACATTAGCACCGTTCCCTTGAAGAACAAGCTTTGAATCAAAATCTTTCTCCATTGCCAACATTTCCCTTTTCTTCTACATCTCGATACGACCCATTTAGATTTAGATTAGATTAATCAATCCCAGCGAGAGAGAGAGAGAAGAAAGAAGACAATTTTTTCAAAAAAAAAATCACAGAACCGTTGGATCTGTTGGCGATGGAGGGTTGCTTTGTGATTGGTTTCTTTACGAGGGTGGTGGTGGTGGGTTCCGATTTCGAAATTCTCGAATTAAAAAAAAGCGAGAAAATCTCGATTGATGAAAAAGGAAGAATATTGGGAAGAGAGAGCAGAGAAATTTTTATGGAAGAGAGAGAGATGTGACGACACTTCTTTCTTCTTCACTTCTTCTTCGCCTTCTTCATCATCTCCTTTTTAGTTTTTTTTTTTTTTTTCCCCATCTTTTAATTAAAATACTATTTTAATTTGAAAATAGTAAAAGGATAGGGTTTTTGATCACTTTGGTAGGGTTTTTTTTTTTTTTTTCCTTTGGAAATTTTGGATCTTTGCAATGATTCGTTCGATTCAATCACCAATGCTATCACTCATTACTAGGCTTAGATTTCATTTGTGAAATATTTGTAAATTTATCATTAATTAGAATTTAAATTTATTCCAAATTCAAATAAACAGTTCGTGATGACTATATTTTTTTATTTTTGAGAATGTTTGATTGTGATTCTGTAGATATAGCGTTGTGGTTTGTGCTAGTACTATTTCCAAGTTCTTGAAAATATGTTATTGAATTGTTGAATTTCTACTCTGTTTTTGCTGTTTCAAAGTATTAGACTGTGTTAGTATTTATACGGCCCTAAAACAATTCAGCCCAATACAAGTCGTCCTTTCTTAAAACCCAAATTTATAAGAAGTGTGCAAAGCCGAAACTAGACTCATACCTCAAGAACAAAAGGCAAATAACTAAATAAGTAAATCTATACTAGTATTTTTGCAACACTTGGGTGACGGGTGGGTAAAAATGCTTCCGGGTATATCGGATATCCGACCCGTTTTTAAAATTCTTTCACAAAAAATTTGTTGGGTCGGATTATATTTAACCCAACTCATACACCGGATATTCTATATTTAATAATTTAGATATTTAGAAGAATTGATTAAGATTTATAATTATGATTCTCCTATTATCTTTGTTTGATTTGTTTTTAACTGTTTTGAATCATCATATAATACATAAAGTAAAAAAAAAATCAATTTTTTTTTCTGCATATACTGTGATTCGAAATTTTAAAAACGGAAATATATTATCTAATTGACGAAAATATGTGTTCAACGTTCTACATCGATTAAAATATTTAGACAATAATTCAGAATCAAATCATAAATAAGAATATTAATAAAATAAATGAGTTTTTTTGCCAGACGGGTTTGACGGGACGGGTTTTTGAATCAACAATAATAAAAAGATTAAAATATCATTAATCCGCCGCTTCAATACGGATTAAATCTTTTTTTTTAATACCACAAATATTAGGCATATTAAATCAGTCTCATTTAGAAAAGATTGTATAAAACCAAAAATTATCCCGTGGTATAATGTCTCGTGGTCTTCGAGGATGATATGATTTGTAAACTTTTATATATAATAAATAATCATTAAATTTTAAAATAAAAACAAATCACGGGATGGATTAAGAAATTACGGAACAGGTTATATTTCGGAAAGGATTTATATGGCGGACGAATTTGAATCAATATTTGTATACCGCTTTAATACGGGTTAAATCTTACGTTTATTAATAATTTTCTCGTGGACTCGTGGTATACCATTACTTAATAACAATTATAAACTATAATATAAATAAATATGTTATAAGGAGATACAATTTACAAAATATTTTTATACTAACTTTAAAATTAAATAATCCTGCGGTGTACCGCAGGTTAAAATCTATTAGTGTTGATAATACAACAAACACCTCAAAGCAAATAAGATTTAAGGGTATAGAAATTTACACAAAATAAACAAATACTAATTGTGAGCAATTTACATAAAACTGAGGAGAAAACTGAAAAAAAAGAACACGCTCGTAATTAAGCCCTAGTACACTTGATCTGTGAAAGAATCTGATAGTTGAAGAGCTTAGACATGAATCTATAAGCCTTTTGAGTCAAGTGCACTCCGTCCCAACTTATGAACTTGTCTGGATTCTGACACACCGGTACTCCTGCTACTCCGCAAGGCCTCTTTCCGTCGTAGTTGTAAGCTCCACCGACCCCGCAACACGATTTCAAAGCTACACTCTTGTCGAATCCTTCACTGCGTAGAACGTATTGAAACGTGTTGTAGTAGTCTCCGTAGACTATAGCCACATCTGGAAACTCTTTTCTCAAAGAAGCTATAGCTTCTTGGAGTTGGTTATTGTGATCCATTGCAAATTCGTTGAGATGCTT
Source organism: Arabidopsis lyrata subsp. lyrata (assembly GCF_000004255.2). Classification (NCBI taxonomy): domain Eukaryota; kingdom Viridiplantae; phylum Streptophyta; class Magnoliopsida; order Brassicales; family Brassicaceae; genus Arabidopsis; species Arabidopsis lyrata. Next base: position 1,514,258 of record NW_003302550.1, on the reverse strand, counting down.
CAAGCAACCTTTGTCGTCGTAAGCTTTTGGACCTTTTACGGGAAAAGACGTCAAGCTTTAAGCGGTTCGGAAAAAATAATGTAAATCCAAATATAAAGCTCACTAATAATATTAAAACATAAAAAACAAGTGAGCTTTATATTTGGATTTATATTATTTTTTCCGTTCTTTTTCTGCTTAAATTTTTGCGGTTAGATTTATTTGGATTTGCTAAAACCATATCGATTAACATATTTGAATTATAGAGCGCTAATGGAAATTAATGAATTATTGGCTTTTGTTGAATTCTACTTTATTCACAAGCAAATTTTTGTTCTTTTTCAAAGTTAGCCCCAGAATTTGAGAAATATGCTTTCAAATTTATGATTCCACACAGAACTCTATTAATATAAAACTAAAATCAGAAATAATTGCCCATTCACTATGCACACCATTTTCTAAATATATAACAAGATATGAAAGAGAATAAAAAAAGAGAGGCTAAAGTTACATTTTGGATCTACAACCACCAAAGTCAAAAAATAAATATCAAGAAAGAGCTATGGCTTATATTTTTGAAACTCATATTTTTTTTTTTTTTTGAAGAACTACTTACTTCCCCTATAAGTAACACTACTGTTCTACAAATCCCACCCGTCTTTTCTCCCACCAAATTCCCATATTCGATCAGCCAAACTTCCATACAAATCAGAGAATCGCCGGAGACACTTACTTCTCTTTCTGTAATGTTGGTTCGTGTTTCCACTAATTGCTACACCGGAAAATTTCGAAGTGTCAATTGTTACCAAAGACGGTCTCACATACTCCACGGCTTTTCCCCACCCGCTCGCATTCGCGTACAGGAAATTCAGTAAAATGTCTTCACAATTAAACTGCTCGCCCACAAATTCCCGACCGAGTTTCGCTTTATCTGATTGATACATATCAAAGGCAAAGCGAACGTCCATAAACGCTGCACCGGTGAGAATCATATTGTATCCTTTATGACTTCTCGCAAACTTCTCTGCGCTATAAGTCATGGTTTGATCAACAAAACGAGGGTAGAATCCGACCAGTCTCTCTGGATGCTCCCGCCAAACTCTAAACCCCTTTTCAATGTCATCACAAGGCATCATTATATCGTCGTCAAGCTCAAGAACGGCTCGGGTTTTAATCAGCGGATCGATCTCAAATCTGTTGTTCAGAGAATTCTGTTTCTGGACTCGGATTCTGACTGGCACGGCGGAGTCTAGCTCGGTCAGTTCAGGAGGCGGTCCTTTGTTCCATATGACAACTATCTCTTTGACGGAAGGACACCGAGAGTAACGCTTAACGTACATTTTCAGATTCCAGAGACGAGCATCGTAAGTCATAGTTGCTAACGTGAACTGAGACAAGTGACCTTTGAATGGGTAAGGCTCAACGGTTCCGCTTCCGCCATAGATGTATCTCACGCCTACACATGTGAGCAAAAGTCCTACAAGGACAATAACACCGAGTGTAAATTTTCCCATGGAGGAATTAGGCTTCACAAATCCTCTGAGAAAAGGCGGTACTCTGTTCAAGCGAGAACCAATCCGTCTTAACTTTTCTGAGAACAAACCCGCAGTTTCCAGATTCAGGAGCGCATCGGTTCTTTTTCCCGCATAGTAGTTCATACACCAGGTTGATGGAACAATGCAGTTCACAACCCCAAGCAAAAACCCAAGTAATATAACCACGGAAATAGCAGCCGCAAGTGAGGCATAACCGAGAATAACCCGATGAAACAGATCGCCTGAAGTTACACGGTCACCATCAAGAAGACCAATGAATTCACCAGAACTCAGCTGTTTCACATCAAAATGATGCTGCCGAACTCCGTTCCAAGAATTTTTACCCTTATGCGACGCTTCAAAAGAGAAAGGGACTTCAACTTCTCTGTACTCTTCCTTGGAAAGAACCTCAATCTTAAAAACGCGTATCCTTTTCCCGTAATTTTCACCACAATCTTGACCAACACGATAAAGATTCCCGTCATATAAAAACGCTCTGCCTCCGTTTCTTGCTCCAACACTTCTATTACCATTGTAGATAGGATTCTTCTTGTGTGGTTTCCACGTCCCTAATGGAGAGCTACTGTACCAAATTTCAAGCTGTCCATTCTTCTTGGCCCCAAAACTACTATGATCTGATCCAAATAGCCAATAAATTCCTTCGTGATGTATCAAGGTCGAATCCACAAGCGGCTTTTTCAAGATAACTTTCTCCAGCTTCCAACTTAAAGGAAAGTTAACAGCACGGTAGAGATTAAGCTGTCCAATCTCGTTGCTCTCCGGCATCATGAATATCTTTTGAACAAAAAAAAGTCAGAGAAACGCCACAATCTAAAACACTGTCATTGTAGGTAACTGAAAACTTACTTCTCCGTTGTAATTGAAGACAAATGGAAAAGACAAGTGCCAAGCTTCATCCAAAGCTATACCAAGAGGTTCCCAAGTAGCTCCTTTATCAATACTTTTAGCAACTCCTATATCACCTTGCATTGTAATGGGGCTTTTAGTTTCGAAGAAGAGGTAAAGAGTATCACCCTGTTTAATGACAACCACAATCATCCAAAATCAGAGAAACAGAGCAAAAAAAAAAGAATCAAAGAGGGATCAGAATTGTAGATACCTGTACATAAAGAAAAGGATCAGCTACAAAGTTGCTTGGAAGACCAGCATTGGTGAAGGAGGCACATGTTATTACTGGATTAGCCACAGGCCATGCTCCACTCTCGTTCCTCCATACATTGATCTGTTTTAAAATTTTCAAAAAGACCCAAAATTTCATGAACCCTAGATGAAACAATTACCTGTGACCTAAGGAAAAAACAAAAGACCCAAAATGCACAAATTCTCTAAATCAAAAATTATGTTACATGAACAGAGAATAAAATTTCAGAGACTCACGGTTTCGATTGGTTTGAGAGAGAATGGAGAATCTCCATAGAAAACACCAATGGACCATGAACCTTCATTGTCTTCTCTGCAACCTAACGAAGACGACGATACATGATCCGTACGACCGATATGCGGCGGAAACACGAACCAAGCGTACGTCGCAGCCACCAAAGCGTAAACTCCAAAACACGAAGCGAAGAACAGAAAACGCCTCCCGGCGCCGTAATTTGAGAGGTATTTGTAACGGTTGTGATGATTGTGACCAGAAGCAGCGACGTTCTTCTGCGAGCTGAGTTTTCCGGCGTTTTCCGTCGTCTCTTCCATCATCGGAAAACGAAATTTTCTTCCTCCTCTCGGCGGCGGAACCGTGTAAATATCGCCGTAGAAAATTTATTCTTTTTCTATTTTTTCGTTAATTAGGAATTCAAAATTTACTAATTAAAATCTTTAATTACTAAATATTTTTTTGTAATCTGCTCTTAATTTGTATCGATTTTTTTCCATTTAAGGTTAGAGAAAGAGATCTCTCTCTCTCTCTCGCTGCGTTGCAGAGGAATTATAAAGGTGACGAGTGTTAATGCAGAGAAGCGGAAACGTTACTTGGCATGTTTGTCGGTTTTACCAAACTACCCCCCCTTTGTTTTGCTTTTCGAGTGACACGTGTAAACCTGCCGCTCCACGCGTGTAAACCAGAACCGGCCGCTTCGGATTACGTCAGTATTTGTCCGGTTTAATTCTCTCTGTCCTTCTTGACCGCAATTATGAATTTTTTGGATACTCGAACTAAAATAACTTATTACAAATAAACACTTTGGATACAAATAAGTATGTGATATGCATTTAATTTAGGGGACGTAAGGTTTTTTTTTAGTCTTCAAATTTAGGTTTTTTTTTTTTTGTCAAAGATTCAAATTAAAGTTTGGCATAGATATCGATCCATAGGTCGTGATCGGTTTTCGTATCCGATCTAAAAATAGAATGGTAGATGTTGATGATCTAATTATATAATTTTATTTTATTTATGTCAAGAAACTTTTCATATTCACAATAAAATTATAGTGAAATGTGAAAAGGAATTAACATTGTAGGTGAGTGTACTATCAAATTTGTTTCTCTATTAAGTTTTAAATTCATAATTTTAATTTTCAAGAAGCAGACTTATCCGCAGTAAATGGTTTGTTACAGATGTCTTTTTCTCTCTTGATGGTAAAATCAGATTTACCGATATGTTAATCAGATCCTATGTATGTGTGAATGACTCAGATACTATATTAAAGGGAATTCCCTTAATAGTATATTATGTTCCAACATGGAAACATAAGCTTTTTGAATTTTGAAATACTGAATTCATCTTTTGGTAAAATATATTTGCCTTTACCGTCTCGTGTCTTAATAATTGAAATCAGCTGTACCCTATATTGATCTATTTTCGGAAGAAACTTGAATCATGGATTCCATCACGAATTCTAATCAAATATTAGGTAACAACAAAATAGTTCAAAAACAGATTTTTCGTTCTCATAAAATGAATTCATTGATTTGGACATCAATAGAGAATATTTCGACGAAGTTTCCTAATTTTTGTTTTATTTTCATTAATTTAATGAAATTTTTCTTAATTGTGTTTTTTTTCATTGAAACATCCACAAAATTTCGTAAATTGTCAACAATGTGCTTCAATGCTAACCTCTCGTGAGTCACAAAGTCATAATACTAGTTGTTGTTAGGTATCTTTTCTTTATTTTGGGATACATTACATTGATAGCACTACAGTTTCTTAAAAACTCTCCATATATATATCCCTATATTTTATAGAAAATGCACACCACCCCTATAGTTTCTAAAACTATGTTTCCAAACCATCAGAATGAATCAATGTCCTATAGTTCTTTTGGTGGTCCATTTTATTTTCTATGTATCGCACACTCCTAACCCGAAACCAGATTAGCTAGGAATCTTTGAATCGTAATGCAAATGACAGAGGTAAAATCTATACAACTAATAGCGTAATCGTGGCAACATTCGTAAGGTCGGATTCATAAAAAAATACATATATGCATTCGTTTTATGAGGGATTAATCTAATATCCGAAACTTAAATAAGCAGCTAAAATAGTAGCCAGAGGAACCGAAACGTTGTCGTCTAATTGATCTGTGATGGGTAGCGACTCGACCACCGTAGCTACCATTGAGATCATTGCGACTCTCTGGAAGGTCGTTTCCCAGTTCATGTGAAGGTACCCAAGGCTTGAGTAATAGTAAAGTAATCTGCAAATTACAAAAGAAAACGGTTCGGGTTAGTTGCAAGATAATCTATCAGTTCTTAAGAGTTGTTCATCATCAAGAAGGAGACATTTTGATGATTAACTGTAGGGTCAGTATATTTTACGCGATGGAGATGAAGAAGCCGAAGATGAACATGGAGATGCTTCCTGCCCAACTCTTTCTTGGGTTGTAAGGTATCTTAGCTGACCCAAACTTTCGTCCCATTATATCAGCTATTCCTACAAAAACATTGATGCATCAGCACTTACTTAGTATATTTATGTATTTTGTAAATTGTAATAGCTCTACCGTAGTTTAGTATTTACTTAGGCCTCTTTAATTAAGCCTAGCGTTAAACACTAATCGACGGTAGTTGGAAGAAACCTTAGTTTTCTAATAATCTTAGAATCAACGAATTAATTAAGAACACTTTTAGCGGCTATAGATTCCAATGTGTAGCACAAAAAATGGAATTAAACAGGTATGAAAATTAATTTACCATCGCCACCGCACATCATTGCTAACGAGATCATACCGATAGGAGACTCTCTCCAGAAGAAAATGGCAGAGATAAGAAGCGCTAAAACGTAGAACAAAGGACCTTTGAGCAACTCTCTGTGATGGTTGGAAAACAAGAAATGTGTCATCAGATTGTTGAAAATCATCAAAGTTGGAGAAAGAAATAAAAAAAGGTTATATAGACAAGTTACTCTGGTCTCCCTTCTCTTGTGACAGATTTGATAAGAGTAGAATTGGGGGAAACAGATAGTCCGTTAATAACAAGCCTTAAGCCATTAACTAACGGAACGAAAGCAGCAAAGTATCGAGCCTCGGTCGATCCGCTAAACTTAAAGATGAAGAAAAAGAAATCAGAATGATGCCTGTTTAGAAGGTATAGAGATTTACTGACATAGAGAGAAAAGCAATACCTGAAGATTGGCCACGCGAGTACGAAAAGCAGACCTGAGAGTATATGCACAAGCTTTCTGCTTAAACTCTGTTCACCATCAAACAATTTAAGATCAAGAAGTGAATAGAGAATCAAAGTGATTATTTCTTCTTATACTTCCTTTCTTAACACAAAGATATAGCACATTAGAGTATATGGAGTGACATAAAACGGTATATTTGTTTAGCGGTAAGCTATTACGAATAGTTAAAAGAGGTTAGGAAAAGTGGTAATTAACATATAGTGGTAAATATTTTGGACCACTTTGCTCTTGTCCGCTTTACCGATTGGTCATGATTAAAGCGGTATACTGCTTACTACGCGCTGCCGCAAGTTGTTACCAATTCTCATACAAATTCAGAACTAAAAAATCTAATCGATAGAGAAATTTCTTAGGCTCGTTCCTGTAGCACTAGCACGCAAGCAGCAGCAATATATATATATATAGTGGTGAATCACGTTTCGCTTGGAGAAATTGTGTGGATAACTAAAAAGATTATTAAGAGACCTGTTGAATCACGTTTCGCTTGGTGAGACTCTCGAAGCTTAAGACAAGCGCGTAAGCTCCACCGAGCACTGCCACGGTGGCTCCGACGTCATGCAACATCGAATTCGTCGCAACTGCGGAAGAGATCAGAGAACGACGAGCACGTAACTGAATAGCAGAGCCCATTCCGGTCAAGCCGATGAAACAAGGAGAAGAAATCAAGAAGCTAGGCGAACAGAACCGATGCGTCGTCAAAGCGTTGTTCCCGAGCCGACACAACTGATGGCTAATCGGAGATAGAGGTAAGGTCGCAGCCATGGACGGAGGGAACTGAGGTTGTAGGAGGAAGAAGAAGAGAATCTTGACAAGTCAATAAGATAAGGAAAATGATTTTTGTATTCATCTTTTTATTTTGGCGTAATCTGTGAGGTGTCATTTTCTGATTGATCAAAGAGAATGCAAAACATCTGACTCACATTGTCATTTAGTCTTTCTTTATTGGGACAGTTGGTTCAGTTTGTACTAACCTAGCGGTCGGAAATAGCCAATGGGCATGGCCTATTCGGGTAATTGGTTTTTACTATTTACTTTCCGTACTTTAATTTTTGGGCTTTTTGACCCCAATTATTACGGTAAATCTATTTTTTTGTCAACCTAGCTAGTAGTAATATATTATACGTTCAAATAGTAAAATATTTTGAACTGAGAATTGACTTTTTATCCTTTTTGAATAATTAAAACGTTTGAGATTTTTGTCATATTATCTTTTTTAGTCGTAGAAGAACTAACATTTTAATACTTAAGACGATTTTACATTGTAGGAGTATTATTTTTTTTGGTCTGAAATTTTACATTGTATAAATGTCTGTTCTCCACATGGTCTAAACTCCAATCCAAGAGACTACTAACACTTGGATGAAAGATCCAGTTTTATATGTTCTGGATATATTCATCATATATATTAAGGGAATTGAAACTCATAGAAAATTGTGAAACAAGACAAAATAAAATAATGAACAATAAAAATCTAAAATCTCAATGGTAAAAACAGAAAAAAAACTATCTAGAGATACATGTAAAAACTATCAAATGGACTACAAACCAACTAAAAAAAATTCCACCAGCCTTTAAATTGTATCAAAAATTACTATCCAAAATATATTTGTAAAAGACATGTTATCTTCAGTGATTGTATGTCAGTATATATATAAATATGGATGTAAATATAAAAAGTACTGGCATTCTAAATAATTGCACGAATGAAAATATTATCTAACAAAGTAGATAACAAAAGGAAGAGAGATAATGTGATTATATGAGAGCTATAAATATGGACCCTCAAACATAAACGATTGACGGAGGTACAGTATAATGGAAAACGAAGGGTGTGGATATAGATGTGTTGTTACATAACTTCCATTTATTCTTTCATATAAATATAGCTCATTTCTTAATAATCTGGTATGTAACAATTTTATGTTTTCATTTAATTTTGATTCTTTCGTACTCGATCGATACTCTAGAAGTCAATGATTCACGCATTTTAATACTCATTTTATGAAATGGCATATGATTATGTTAACTAAATTTAAAGCCATAAGAGGTTACAATGATGTGATAAAAAAAAAAAAAAGATCTTATAAAGCATTGGGGAATTGTGAAATAATATTAACAGATTATGGATCATTTGCAACATATTACAGTTTGAGATTATCAAACTGTACAAAAACTAGACATTGCTTCAATACATATAAATTGGAAATACTCTTTCCTCAATTGGATAGTTAGATCCATGATCTAACCCTTTATTGTAAAAAAGAAAAAGGTTAGATGATAGATCCCCATAGATAAATGTGAAAGTAGATTGTAATCGTACTATCCGACATATAATATACGAACCTGAATTTTATCTTATCCATTGATTTTTTTTTTTTTTTTTTGTGAACCAATTTTTATAAAGATAACTCAAACTCTATCGCTAGAGGAGATGATACAAGATGTAAGGCTAGTCTTTGCCAGAGAATCAGCCTCAGTATTCTCGAATCAAGGTACAAAATAAAAGGAAATCGAGATAAACTTAGAACTAAGCTCACTGAAATCCGCTAAGATACCTTCGAGCTTGTTTGCTAGGCCACCGGCATTGAGAAGAAGAAAGAGATCACAATCCGAGTAACAAGCCAGTCTTGAAACACCCAATACTAAGGCTGCGCTGATCGCCACCTTCGAAGCAAGTACTTCTGCCGCTAGAACAGAGGAAACAGAGGGTCTTGAAAATGATCCATGCTGGATCGTTGCCGTAAGTGGAGCCTTTCTGATCCACTCCAAACCGCAACCAATAAAATTAGCCAACCAAGATGCGGTGAAGAAGCTAGCCATGTCCACTCGCTGCTCTTCTATCTTATGTGCTTGTAGCTGGATAGGTTGGGACTTTATGACACATATGTCATCTTCTGTGAAGCCTAGCCTGTCACATAACCTGTCTACAACACAAGAGATACCAAATCCAAAATTCTGGACTGAGCCATTAACCACCGAAAAAGTTAGAACTAGGCTAATCAAATCCTCAATACAAGGAAAATCAGAATCACTAAATAAGTGATCCGAGAGAACACCAGAGCGGTTCGAATCCTTCCCAAAGCTAGGTACTAAAGTCTCCAAAGACTGTCTACCAATATGCCATCCACCAAGAGACAATACAACCACTCTAACAAAGCTTTGTTTAAACCTGAGAACATCCTCATACTGAGGTAATTGAAACAAATGAAACCTCATACTGAGGTAATTGGGAACTAACAGAAGGCAGTAAATAGACCATTGCACCATACACAAAAGAGTCATAGATACCAAACTTTCCGACGTCATGTAACTGGTGGGGAGGGGCCGTGAGAACCACATATCTCCGTTGAAAAGAGAGCCGATTTGGTGCCTTGTACAATCGATCTTCATGACGAAATTGGCCCAAGAGGCACTAGGGATGGCTACATACGTGTCACTTGAGGACACGAAAGGCTGAACCAAGCCCAACCAAACCACGAAGTTCACGACAAGAGTGAGGAAGCAGGTGACGGCGCCGAAACTTTCAGGGGGGATGGAGGGGAGATTTGCGCTGGGGACAATCCCCAACTGCAAGTGTTTGCCTGCGGAGGTTGCTGGCGAGGGGTGAGGCAGAGGATTGCGAAAATCTTCGGGAGGTGAAACCGGGACAGATTCCGGCGAACTCCAAAACCAGAACCAAAAGGTCTTTGCCAGGAGGGTTTGAATCATGACAGAAGAAGACGAGGCAACGCCAACTCTTCGGTGGGGAGCAAAACAAACGGTGGAAACGAAAGAGAGAGATCTCAGAGAAGAATCTCCGATGAGCTCAAAACCTAACACAGACAAGATCTGTAAACTGCGGTAACGATGGCAAGAAGGAAAACTAGTACTAGCGACGCCGGCAAGAGCCGACGCCGCCGGAAAATGCCTCCTCGGTGGTTGTGCCAGAGTGAAGCGGCTAGGACTCTTAAGAAGTACCTTTATCTTATCCATTGATTAAGAGTTCAAATAATAATGGAATAATGATTTAGGTATGAGAATTACCCCGTTGATTATCTTTATTTTTACATCGATAACAGACTTCTGCTTCTAGCATTTTAATAAGTACATTTTAAACAGTAATTTCAGTCATTTGAACTATCCGTGTTAAATCTTTATCCGTTAGTATCCGAAACACACATAAGCAGGTCTAGGTCAACATTTTAATAGTTTATGGTCAAAGAGTAAATTCAATGTTCAATTCTAAATCATATATATATAAAAGTTGGCCAACTCTCTCCATATGAATGATACATCATCACACAAGTAAATGACATGTGTCATTCAATATTAGTTAAATTAAAAATCAGCAAAATTAATTGAAAGAAAATCAAAAGTCTCCTATTGTGTTAAATCCTCCAATAATCCATTTCTTAAATGATTTCTTCAAAATAAAAATAAAAGTATAAAATTATTTTAATAAATCAATTACTACTTTCATTTTACTTTTATTATATTTCTATTTTTTTTAATTTAATAGTCAATGGTCATCACTCGATAATGACTAAATAATTATTTGTGTTATAGTTTAGTTGTTTGCTACCTAATATCTTATTAGTTTAGTATTTTTACCTTTAATATTTTTTTATTATTACGTTATAGTTCATATCTTATCATATGACATTTTCTCTTTTCATTTTTGTATCTTATGGTAAGTTCGTAACATTAACTTGCAAAATTTTACAAGTAATAGGCTTTGAGACGTTAGACATACCACGAAATTCAAGACAAATCCATTTCTCTTATATGGCTATATGCAATAGCATAAAATCTAAAAGTATTACTTAAATAACTCTTTAATTTTTGCTTTCTTTTTCTTCTTTTCATACGAAAAGTACTCTTGAGAGAAAAATATCTTATATTCTTGTTGTGGGGATTCATGATAATGAACAAATACTAGAATTTTAGATATAAAAATAATCAGATTATACATGAAAATGTATAATTAGATATTTAGAGTCAAAAACGAATCTAACAATAAATATTTTAAGTACATAAGATGAGTTTAATTTTATTAAGTATACAATAACAAACAAAAAAATAAACACAAATTAGCAACAAAAATAATTAACACATTTTTATTTTAACAATTTTCAAAACAAACCCACGTGTAGCGTGGGAATTCATCAAGTTAAATTAAAAATAGATGAAAAATGGTTAAGATAGAGTCCAGCTCCGGTTATATCAAACCATGTAGTCCATGTCAAAAATTTGAAATGGTTAATACGGTTTATTTGCATGACCGCATCTCCGGGTTATTATTAAAACAGCATTATTTATTGGATATATAACGTTTCATTAAATAAACAAATGACATAATTAGATAGAGATTTACGAAAAAGATAGTGATTCCATTATCACTAATAGTGACAAATTACTGCTCAGAAAAGCAAGTGTGGACTTGTGTGATAAAACGCGTGAAATTGTTGTCACCGTCCCAAGTCCTAACTATAATATATTAATAAAATTAAATTTGAAAAAATGTAAATTTAATATTATTATTAAAACGGAAAAAGTTTTCTCATAAAAATTGTTCAATCTCCACCACTATCAGATTCGCTAACCAAAAAAGTTTTACGCAAATCAATTCTCAAATCTGAATCTCTTTCTCTCTCTCTCTCTCTCTCTCTCTCTCTAATGGTGAAGTTTTGTGGCACCTGAAACTGAGAGAGAAGCTTCTTCTTCTTCTTCTTCTTCTTCTTCGCAGCAGTTTTTCTTCTTTCTCCATGGGGAGAAACTCTCTCTCGCTCGAGATCGATGACAATGGCGGCGCCGGAAGAGACGGTAATCACAACAACGCTAACAACGTCGCCGGAAACGGAGATACTTCTTTCCATTCTATTAGAGATCGACTCCGTCTCAAGCGGAATTCAAGCGATAGGCGAGATCGATCTCACTCAGGTTTGGATCGGCCTTCATTGCGTAACCGACCTCATCACATTGCCCGATCGTTGAATCGCAAGGGCTTGATTTCGTTGCTTAAGCCTCGTGGTACCTGTTTGCTCTACTTTCTCGTCGCGTTCACGGTTTGTGCGTTCGTTATGTCATCGCTGTTGCTTCAGAATTCGATTACTTGGCAAGGGAATGTGAAAAGAGGGCAGGTGAGAAGTCAAATTGGATTGGGGAGTACATTGAAGTATGTGCCTGGAGGAATTGCGAGAACATTGATTGAAGGAGAAGGGCTTGATCCCTTGCGTTCAACGGTCAGGATCGGCGTTCGTCCGCCAAGGCTAGCTCTCGTGAGTTCTTTCATTGCCTTTTTTCAGTATATGCATGAAAGAGACCTTTTTTTTAAGGGCTAGGATTGTTAGATCCGCTTGAGTTTGTAAACTACTCCTGGTGGTTTGAGCGCTAGTGTTCACTGTTAGACAGAACATGTTGACGCCTTTCTTCTCGTACAGCTAGTGATATATATATTAGATGTTTCTATCTTTAGCACTTGAGTTCGGAGGATCTGATTGAGGAAACGCAACATTATTTTCATTAGGTTTAGAAGAGGAGCTTCTGAGTAGTCCTGGGTCATTGCCAATAGACTTTATAAAAGGTTTTTCTTTTGGAAGACATCTTGGACAAGATTCCATGAGAAAGAGATCTCCTTTTTAAAAGATTTGATGTGGACCCTGGTTTATGTTCTTTTCTTATCATAGCTTAAAGTGGATGACCACTAGCAAGGTTGAACAAGTCAGTAGGATTTTATGGGATCAAAGATCTAAAATTTTGTGTTGAGTTTGAGCCAATGGAGAATAAAAATAGTAGTAAGTTAAAAACTAAAACCCCCTGACTACACATAGACAGGCTCATGGGCAAATGCCATGTGTTTCAGTTAAATGTTGCACCTTGGGGTATGCCGGTATGGAGTTCAAGCTAAATTAACTTTGTAGAGGTGTCGAGGAGTCTGCTGGAACATGTTTGAACTTGCCAGTGGGGTGTTCAAACTTCAAAGTTACTTGCATTGTCAAACAGTCGTTTCAGTCTAGTAGGAGTCATGTCCACATTAGCTTTGGAGAACTACCGTTGTTATGCACATCAACGCTGTTTTATTTTCTCTGATCGATCTCATATAATCTTTTTTTTCTCCATGCACTTCCTCTTAACACATCTGTTTTATATTTTATGAATGACAGGTACTAGGGAATATGAAGAAAGATCCCCGAACACTAATGTTGGTCACAGTTATGAAGAATCTTCAAAAACTGGGTTATGTGTTTAAGGTGAAACTTTATGGCATTTTATGCTTGCAGCTCTAGCGTTCATGCTGAGATTTTGTTTTTCTCCTATTTATGGTATAAGCAGAATGGACGCTCTAATTTGTTAATCCACCATAAAATGCAGTGAAGTGTGGATACAAGCCTATATGTGACTTAATTCCTGCATCTCTTAGAAACGCTTGTGACCTTAAAAGTTGTCAGGTTTTTGCCGTAGAGAATGGTGAAGCACGCTCATTGTGGGAACACCTAGCTGGCCATGTCAAAGTTTTGGTTTCAGAGCAGTTGGGGCACGCTGATTGGACAATGTATGTGTCCGATTAATTCTTTGAAAAATTGTTCTTTTCCTTGCCATATTTTCAAATTAGTTTTCTTGGCAGATGATTCTCGGTTGCTTTTTAAAATATTTTTTGTTTCTCCACTCCACCTGGATAGATTTACAGTGATTCATCTTCTGCAGTTTTGAAGGTGTTATTGCTGATTCACTTGAAGCAAAAGAAGCCATTTCAAGGTGGGTAAATTAAGTTTCTTTGGTTGCCTGCTATCAGAGTAACCTTTTGTATTGTACACTATATTTGCTGCCTAAGATGTGAAAAGTTACAAGCTGTTGGACTTCTCCGAATTTTTGGCAATTACTTCTGTGGTTAAGATTCTATGATGATGATAAAATTGTATATTTATGCAGTCTTATGCAGGAGCCATTTCGTTCAGTACCACTTATATGGATAGTTCATGAAGATATTCTTGCAAATCAGTTGCCTGTTTACCAAAGGATGGGCCAGAACTCTCTAATCTCCCATTGGAGAAGTGCTTTTGCTAGAGCAGATGTTGTTGTCTTTCCACAGTTTACCCTGCCGGTAGATTTCTGTTCGAAATAAGATAACATTACCACTACAAGTGTACCAAATTGTGTTTGTAATTGACTAAGATCTTATTATTTGTTCAGATGTTGCACAGCATTCTTGACGATGGGAATTTCGTTGTGATTCCGGAATCTGTAGTTGATATTTGGGCTGCGGAAAGCTACAGTGAAACCCATACAAAACAAAAACTAAGGGAAATTAACGAATTTGGCGAGGAAGACGTGATCATCTTGGTGCTTGGGAGCTCCTTCTTTTATAATGAGTTTTCTTGGGATAATGCCGTGGCAATGCACATGTTGGGACCACTTTTAACACGATATGGGAGGAGAAAAGATACCAGCAATTCTTTTAAGTTTGTTTTTCTATATGGTAATTCTACCAAAGGACAGAGTGATGCTGTACAGGTAAGAATTTTTTTGGTAGGCTTTAATCATATCTTATCCTTCGTAGATGATTAGGAAATAGAGTTTCCATAATCGATGCTAATGCTATCCACAGAAGCTCATGGGTCTTGAGCTAAAAACTTCAAGTGGTGCATACATAAAAACTTCGTCTAAATTTCTCTTAATTCCAGTACATATTGCTTGCTCATTTATAGTAATTCTGTTATTATAAGGATTGTATCCATGTGTATATTATACGATTCAGGCCGTGCTATTAAAAACACATTATATTTTCTCAAGGAAAGAATATCCTCGTACAATTCGATTTGGCTGTGTCTGATTAGTGTTGGTTGAGATTGTATACTGAAGACATAATTGTGTGTTAATACATGAATGCAGGAGGTTGCAGCGAGGCTCGGGCTGACTGAAGGCACTGTTCGGCATTTTGGTTTGAACGAGGATGTGAATAAAGTTCTACGGATGGCTGATATTCTTGTTTATGCTTCGTCCCAAGAGGAACAAAATTTTCCTCCATTAATTGTGCGAGCTATGAGCTTTGGCATCCCTATCATAACACCCGACTTTCCTGTCATGAAAAAATATGTGAGTACACTGAAGTTAATAACTTCCTGATTATCAGACAATACCAATTACGTTGTTTGCTTACTCGCGGACCTTTAACTGCAGCTGGCTGACGAGGTTCATGGAATATTTTTCCGAAGAAACGATCCTGATGCACTGTTGAAGGCTTTTTCACCCTTGATATCAGATGGAAGGCTCTCTGAGTTTGCTCAAACAATTGCTTCTTCAGGAAGACTCTTAACTAAGAACTTAATGGCAACAGAATGCATTACTGGTTATGCTCGGCTTTTGGAGAACATACTCCACTTTCCATCTGATACTTTCTTGCCAGGTTCTATTTCTCAACTTCAAGGGGCATCATGGGAGTGGAGTTTCTTCAGGAGCGAATTAGAGCAGCCAAAAAGCTTCATCCTGGACTCCGCTTATGCTTCCATTGGAAAATCTGGAATTGTTTTCCAAGTCGAAGAGAAGTACATGGGTGTTATTGAGTCAACAAACCCTGTTGACAACAGTACCCTGTTTGTTTCCGATGAGCTTCCTTCCAAATTAGACTGGGATGTTCTTGAAGAGATTGAGGGAGCTGAAGAGTACGAGAATGTAGAATCTGAGGAGGTATCAAATTTTGCTGCCATCAGACATATTTCTAGGTTCTCCCTAGTCATTTTCTGTGAGTCTTGTTGAGCTGCATTGGTCTGTTATATTGAATTATGCCTTCTTCGTCTGATATGTAGCTAGAGGACAGAATGGAAAGAGATGTTGAAGACTGGGAGGAGATATACCGAAATGCTCGCAAATCGGAGAAGCTAAAATTTGAGGTGAATGAACGGGATGAAGGAGAGCTAGAACGAACTGGCCAGCCAGTATGTATTTATGAGATTTACGATGGAGCTGGGGCTTGGCCCTTTCTGCATCATGGCTCTCTGTACCGTGGTTTGAGCCTGGTAAGCTTCTTTATTGCTTTGTGATGTTCCAACCGTAAATCTTAGTAAAGTATTAAGGTAAAACTTGTGCTTATCATATTGCTGGTTTTGATTTTTGGTCATATCGTCACTTTAGTCCAGCAAAGATCGAAGGCTAAGCTCAGACGATGTAGATGCAGCAGACCGATTACCTCTACTGAATGATACCTATTATCGAGATATACTTTGTGAAATTGGAGGAATGTTTTCTGTCGCAAATAAAGTGGATAGCATTCACATGAGACCTTGGATTGGATTTCAGTCATGGCGTGCTGCTGGTAGGAAGGTAGTTCTTGGAAAGTAGTGTTGTTGATAACTAATTTACAAAGTTACAGTTTTTAAGTATCACTCTATTTGAATTTTCTTGAAGGCTTGAGTCGATTAATTTTTGAAAAGGCACATATCCATCTTTACATCCATTGTGTAACTTCGACAGTGTTTGATGACACTTTTGTTATGGAGACAGGTCTCGTTATCATCTAAAGCTGAAGAGTCCCTGGAAAACATTATAAAACAAGAAACAAAGGGGGAGATTATTTACTTCTGGACAAGATTAGACATTGATGGTGATGCGTATGGAAGGAAAAATGCGCTTACATTCTGGTCTATGTGTGATATCCTTAACCAAGGAAACTGCAGGTATTCCTCCGCTTTAACTGTTACATTTATGCTGATAGTGGCGAGGAAACTTCACAGTTGCATAATATTGAACTAACCCATATCTTTAGTTAAGACATGCCGTACATGAAATAACCATAATTTATGCTGATAATGGCGATTTCTCGTGATGTGAACTCACTTCTCTTTAGTTTCTTTGTATAGTGATATTCAGATAGATGAACTCACATCGGTTTCTCTTGTTTTTAATTGGTGCAGAACCACTTTTGAAGATGCATTCCGGCATATTTATGGGTTACCAGAACACATTGAAGCGCTTCCTCCCATGCCTGAAGATGGTCATCACTGGTCTTCTCTCCACAATTGGGTGATGCCAACTCCGTCTTTCCTTGAGTTTGTCATGTTCTCAAGGTAAAATATATTCCCACATATTCACTTAAAAATCCAGCAATTCCCCAAACTCACCGCCCCAGTTTCAACCACAATCACAGGATGTTCTCCGAGTCTCTAGATGCACTGCACAACAATCTTAACGACTCCAAAAGTTGCTCACTGGCTTCATCACTGCTCGAGGTAAAAATCCCAGATTGTTACTTGTTGACTTTGTTCTCTGATATTCATAAATATCTGATTATTATGATTCTTTTTTCAACAATTATTAGAGAAAGCATTGTTACTGCCGGGTTCTGGAACTATTGGTTAATGTCTGGGCATATCACAGCGGGAGAAAGATGGTTTACATAAACCCGAGAGATGGGTCACTCGAGGAACAACATCCGTTACTGCAACGAAAAGGTTTAATGTGGGCAAAGTACTTTAACTTCACTTTACTGAAAAGCATGGATGAAGACTTAGCAGAAGCAGCAGATGATAAAGACCATCCAAGGGAAAGATGGCTATGGCCATTAACCGGAGAAGTACACTGGAAAGGCGTTTACGAGAGGGAACGTGAAGAAAGATACCGATTGAAAATGGACAAGAAGCGTAAAACTAAGGAGAAACTTTACGATAGGATAAAAAATGGTTACAAGCAGAAATCACTGGGAGGATGAAAACAGAGATTTACTTGAGTTGAGCGAACGGATTAACTCGGGCGCAGTCTCGATGAAAGTTAATTCTTTTTTTGACAGGGGAAGAGTAAGACATAATGAGATTCACACGGAGATCATCGAAAGCAAAGATTCACTCTTGCCATTTCTCTGGAGATTATAGGAGAGAGTTTAGATTTAGAATTTTATTCTTCACCATTAAAGTAAAGGTTTCCTTGAGAACTCTCTTCTTTGCTTCAATATTTGAACTTAGTAAGAAACAAAAGCATTTAAGCTCTTAGCCACTGATTTAGGTTTTTTTTTTTTTTTTTTTCTCTTTCATGGTTTTTGTATATACACTACAACAATTTCATTGGTTTCAGAATAAAAAGGCAATTTTGATGTTGATGCTGCATAATTTCATTCAACTTACTATCATAATTTCATTGGTCTCTCAACAATCTTTCAATTATTCAATATCATATACAGAATAAAGAAATTACAAATAATAAATTGCTTGAAAAATCTCTTAAAACCAAAAAAAAAGTACAATTCTTTGTAAACTACAAGGTATTACATCATTTTAATCATAATTATGTAAAATAAAATGGACTTTAGAAAAGTGAAAGCACCGTACAGATGTTGAAGATGACAAGACCCAAGACCAACAATGCCAACGACCGTCTTGATGCAGATTCACCACTACCTCGTGTTTGATTTTCATAGAGAATCTAGTGGAACCTCTCTCGACAAGAGAAAAAAAAGATGTAAATCATTACTAAAGCTTAGTACCTAATTTATCTATATCTAAAACCACCCAAAAAAAAACTATGTATATCTCAATAATGTAGACAAAGGTGTTCGAAGACAGATGGATTCACATGTGATTTTGGGCTAGATCGACCCTTCAACAAACCCCTTTTTTGCAATCTACTAAACAAAGAGGGACCAATAATAATTAAATCCTACAAAAACTTTAGAAAAGCTAAACCGTGCAAAGCTTCCCTTTCTTCAATGTCTACATCAAACCTGACCAAAAGAGCTAAACATTTATTAATCGTGAAATTGGATCAATCGGAATAGTAACGTAACGACTTCACAAAATTAAATGGTATGTGGACAAAAGGAAAGAATCAAGAAAAGTTGATGGGGTTTGGTTTGGTAAATGGTCCCAATTTCTTTTTTTTAAATTTTCCCCAAATTAGTTTTTACCATTTAAGCTATATATAAACTATAGTCTAGCTCTCCAAATTTCCCAATCACTCCGAGTTCTCGGTATTCTTTTGGTATCCTATGCAAAAGGACACCAAGTGAAATTTACTTCGGAAGATTTATAAATAGAAGAAAGAAAATAAAAGATATAGTTACTGTTCTTTGTTTTTTGAACGTTTGTGAAGAAAACTGCAACACAGATATATGAGAGATGATATTATAAACTTCAAATTTTCTTGATTAAATATAATTATATCGCCTCAATGAGTTAATCATTACAAAATCAAAAATTATTTTCTTAAAAAAATCGCAAATCATCGAACAAAATGTTTTTGTGGTTTTCTGTTTTTTTAATTAAAATTTAGCTTTTTAGTTAACTTACTGGATAAACATAAACATTTTGATGTAAATTTACCATTCTATTTTGTAAGAGTGTTAAGTGCAATGATATTTTATATTGGAGTGTTATTTTCCTTTTTTCAACGTTAGTTTTTTTCCCCCTTCTTTTTGTCGTGTGTATCCGTGTACATGTATATAGGTTTGGACATTTGTATAAGAGACAATCGGATATGAAGCATAAACATCCAAGAGAGGGCCATCATGAACATTATCCACTTGGTATCGATGATCGATCGGTTACTTAATAAAAAATAGTATTCGAAATAGTATTTTGGAAAATAGCTTGATGTTATTATAAGGATACATTAATACATTGTTAGGGAGACATGCACGTTACGTTTTACTTGCTTCCCTTGTCTCCATCGTACTTTACAACAAATAAAATATTAAACAAATTAATACATACTAACTCAACCACGTATGAATTGTTTTCATGTCAACCACGTAAATATAATATCATCATATTGAGGATTTTTTTTTCATATTGAGGATTTTATGCATCCATTGTTGTTTTTATCGAGTATACGTAGTAGCTAGCTAGGTTTTTTGGTTCATAGATCTACCCGCATAAAACTGAAACCAAAAGTATCTTTCTGTAAATAATTTCGTTTTCCAAATATCGTGTCACATTCGAAGTATATGATGTTCGAAAATGAAGTATATGATGTTGGAAACCAAAAGTATATTATCTTTACATGTTAGATTCAAATATGCTGACTTCTAGATTCAAATTTATTTTTTGTTAAAAGTTCTAGATTCAAATTTAACTATATAGTTTTCGAAATATGATTATTGGCATGATCGAGTCTATTTTAAGGCATATAAAAAAAACCATGATTAAAACGAACGTGTAGATGTCGTGCGGATACGAAGTTAATATCATAATCAATAGTATCAGTAAAAGATATAAAACGGAATCTTACTCGATTAAACTATGGGTGATTTAGGTGAATAACCCAAAAAAAAAGAAAAATTAGTTTTTTAGAAAGAAGGGTAGAAAGAGATAGGAAGAGAAAAAGAGTGAATAGGGGGGTTAGAGGTTAGATATTTAATTTTGTTTTTTTAAGGTTATTTAGTGCAATTTCTCTTAAACTATACTACTTTCTCTGTCAATGGAATCTTGGTTAATTTAAAAGAGGAAACTAGATTAAACCGACTGCAATTATATCCCAGATCTTAGTTATAAACATATATATTTCACATAATATATTAATATATTTTATTTAATCTGACAAAATATGTATATATGTTATTATGCATGTAATTGATACATCATGCATGTACAAAAAGTCTAAAGTCCTATACACATGACATGTCTCTAGTTTCTTTAGCGGTACACGACATAAATTCTAACCAACCTCTACGTTTAGATCTAGATTAAAAACTTCGAGCTAAAATTTTGAATCCTTTTTATATATCTGCCTAATTTTTGATATAATACTATTTCTTATTAATAATAAAAACTATTTGTTATGTGTATTTGAACTAATATGCATGTTAAAAACTTTGAGCTAAAATTTTGAATCCTTTTTATCCATTGTTGTTTTTATCGAGTATACGTAGTAGCTAGCTAGGTTTTTTGGTTCATAGATCTACCCGCATAAAACTGAAACCAAAAGTATCTTTCTGTAAATAATTTCGTTTTCCAAATATCGTGTCACATTCGAAATTCTTGTCAAACCGGCACTCAATTTTATACTTACCGGTTACACTAATGTGTATGTGTTACTTAAATATTTTATACATCATCATATACAAAGAAGAATATATATTTATTAAGAGTAGTAATACCAAATGGTCCAAAATCTTCAACAAAAACTTACGAAAAGTTTAAAGCACGAACGCTTGAGTAACAACAAACGTTTTTTTGTTGTCAACAACTAAAGTTGTTCCAAAAAGATTTACCGATAAAGTGGTCCAGATCGAAATACCAACCCAAAAAAAAATTGTCCATGCATTTCTGCGTAAGGAAAAAATTCAAAAAAAAAAAGAGTAATACATAATTACATATATTGTTACTTGTGTTAAAAATTAAAGTAAAAAAAGGGGGTTAAAAAAGAAAAAAAAAAAGACAGTGATAGACTGAAAAAAAGATCAGAGAGATTGTTTCTTTTTCTGTACCTTTTTTTTTTGGGCTTTCACTGTCTGATAATGCCAGTCGCATCCATCCACAGATCAACCTTACATCACACTACATGCCTCCTCCAAAGTCGACACGTGGTATATCTTTACATGTTAGATTCTCTGGACACTTAAATTACCTTTGTAACAAAAATCTGCATACACTCACTCATATACTTCATTGTGTATGCTGACTTCTAGATTCAAATATGCTGACTTCTAGATTCAAATTTATTTTTTGTTAAAAGTTCTAGATTCAAATTTAACTATATAGTTTTCGAAATATGATTATTGGCATGATCGAGTCTATTTTAAGGCATATAAAAAAAACCATGATTAAAACGAACGTGTAGATGTCGTGCGGATACGAAGTTAATATCATAATCAATAGTATCAGTAAAAGATATACAACGGAAGCTTACTCAATTAAACTATGCTACTTTCTCTGTTAATGGAATCTTGGTTAATTTAAAAGAGGAAACTAGATTAAACCGACTGCAATTATATCCCAGAACTTAGTTATAAACATATATATTTCACATAATATATTAATATATTTTATTTAATCTGACAAAATATGTATATATGTTAATATGCATGTAATTGATACATCATGCATGTACAAAAAGTCTAAAGTCCTATACACATGACATGTCTCTAGTTTCTTTAGCGGTACACGACATAAATTCTACGTTTAGATCTAGATTAAAAACTTTGAGCTAAAATTTTGAATCCTTTTTATATATCTGCCTAATTTTTGATATAATACTATTTCTTATTAATAATAAAAACTATTTGTTATGTGTATTTGAACTAATATGCATGTTACTGCTTGATTATTTTCCAAACATATGCATGTTAATTACTACTTTAACCAAACAATTGCATGTTAGTAGACTTCCATAAATAAATTTTGAATTCTTTTTTATTCTTTCTAAAAAGTAAAATTACATGCATGTTTAGTCTACATTCGCATTGATAGAAGTTTGATAGTTTCAAAAAATATGTTCTTTGAATATTTTTGTTAAAGTAAAATTAATTCTATATAGCGCTCCCTATTCTTGGTTTGATTCTTCTTCTAAGTGGATGTAACTCTCAATCCAAAAATATGAATATATACCCTCTTTTCCACATTTTTTTTTTTTTTTTTTTTTTTTCATTTTGGAAAGATGACTTTTCTATCTCTCGATTAATAGATGCATATACTATGTAGTCTATGTTAACTGTTTTTGCTACAGTAGAAAACAACTGCTTTTTTTTCTTCTTAAGAATCTATATTCTTTGCTTCCACTATTGAATTTTCTTTACTGTCTAGCTAGCTTTTTAAGCTTCATGTAACACACACGTTTTTTTTGGTTCGTTAATAAACATATTCACTATATAAAAGATACAATTTCTTTTTACTGACATAAAAATAGTCACTATGAATTACTTATTACAGTCATTATTAATTTCTTTATTTCAGTATGCATGTAAGAAATTTCCTTACATCACTATTTCCTCTAATATAAGTTTTTAACTATCTAATTTTTTTTTTGTAAAGACACTTTAACTAATGTTAATAAATTCACATGGCATGTGGCTTAGATTTATCTATCAAGTGTAAATGAAGAGAATTGTAGTAGTGGATTTATCTCTATCGTCGCTTATCTTTCCAATTATATTAAGGTATATACACATATACAACAAAAAAGGCATGTATGTAAAGACAGAAGCACATATATATAAGAAACCCACAAGTCCACTTCTCTAAGAAGATTTGTTCAGGCACACGCTAAAACACACAAACAAAAATAACCCTTCGAGAACATATAAATTTAATATTTATATAAAAAAGAAAAAAAGAATGGATCTTGATTTAATACAAGATCTGCCCATCTTGAATTTCCCACCAGCCATCAAGATCCGAACCAACACCAACAGAGATGATGACGGCGGCGGCTGCACCACTCCTACTTCTTCCGACCACAAGATTCCTCCCACCACAGCCACCACTCCTCCTCCGCCGCCGCAGAAACCCCGTCCACCTTCTACACCGTCGTCTCTCGGCATCAGATCTTGCAAGAGGAAGCTTATGACGTCATTATCCAAGTCGTATGAGATCATCGTCAACAAAGATGAGATCGAGCGGTTCTTCTCCTCCGTTTACAACCAGACGACGACGTCATCCACCACCACCACCACCACGGCCATCACGGTGGCCAAGCGGCGGAGAAGTTTCCGTTCTTGTTCACGAAGATGATCAATAATTGGAAGTTTCATTAAAGGTTCCATAATTTCGAATAGCTTTTTCGATTTTTATTTATTTTATGTAATGTTTTTATCAACTTTACACGTCGACCCACTCTATAAATATACATGTGCGATCGATCGATGGAATCTTTTTTTCTTTAGTAAATTTTGCTAGCTGTTTTGATAACGAATGAACAATTTCACTAGTTTTATTGACATCGTAAATAAATTTCCAGCTAGGCACATGCATAACACAAGTATGTATATCATCATCTTTTAGATAAAAACCTATATCCACTGATAAACATGAACTATTAAATCCTGTAGCATTTACAATTTATTCAGTGGCCAAAAAAGTACATTTTTCATCATTAGCTGATCGGTGTACTTTCTTAAATAAGGATGTATGAATCTCTTGAATTGATAAATAGTATATGAAGAGATTATGAAATTTTGTGTCATGGGTTATGATGGTGATTAATTAAATAAAAGTAACAATTTCAAAACACTGAGATATCACGAACAAAAGGAGAGAAAATGAGTTTGCCTTTGCAAGCAATTATGTTTGTCGGCCACGATATATTTCTATTATGTGTTACCATGTTACGCATAATTATGCCTTCCGATCCGATTAACATAAACATAATTATGGTGGTAGTAATTAAGAAAACAAAATATGACATCATTTTTAAGGTTATCAAAAGTTAGAAAGTAAATACTGAAAATTTTGAAAAATAAGTTAACCAGGTTCAGATTAAAAAGAATAAAGTAGTTACTCAGGCTATAAAAAAGGTTATAAAGTTAAAAAAAAAAATGATAATTAACGGGTGGTTTAGGTGTTGATATGATTTGGTTGATGAGATATGTAAATAGTTGCGTGACTTACGTGTGCTTGTGTAAGAATCCACGAGAAAGATAATGATGCCTTGATCCAACTATTTAAATAAATATTATTGTTATACTTCCATAGAAAAATAGATTGTTGCTTATTTTGTAAGCTAATTAATTAAAGTTATATTGTAATCAAAGAAAGTTGATCGGAAATTCATGTTGATCTCTGACATTTTTGGGCCGACAAGTAGAGCGATAAATACGGCTTTGGGATCTGTAAATTAATGTAATTTAATGAAAATTTAATGTTATGGATGACGTCTCGTAGAAAATTACTCTAATATTCATTAGGGGTGCCCATTCGTCACGTACTCGGAAAATCGGATACCAATTGATAAGTTTACATGTTGAAAAAAATATTTGATTACAAGATTTTACAAAATAGTTCATTTGCTTCACTCTGGTTCTGTTGAAACATTGTTTAAACCAACACATATGCTTTGAAACTTAAATCTGTTAACTCTTTTAAATGCCGTTTTTAGACAAAAAAAAAAAAAAAAATTGAGTTGATTTACCAATTTTTTAAAAGGATTTTATGAATCCCTTGGAGAACTTAAAGGGAAATGAACAAAAGATTACACAAAACAAGATAATCTAATTGAAAATTAGGTAGCATACGTTATACCAGACAATTACCTAACAGAAAATTCATTACCATAACACTATTATGAAAACATGCAGTAGCGATTGAATGGTGGTTGAATTTAGTGAAGTAATGAA
Organism: Arabidopsis lyrata subsp. lyrata; assembly: GCF_000004255.2. NCBI lineage: Eukaryota > Viridiplantae > Streptophyta > Magnoliopsida > Brassicales > Brassicaceae > Arabidopsis > Arabidopsis lyrata. Next base: position 1,488,868 of record NW_003302550.1, on the reverse strand, counting down.
GACCCATAAGAAATTTGAATGGTTACTAATGTCTAACATGTCACATAATTTCCACGTTGGATTATTCTTGAATCTATAGCTATGAAAAATGATAAATTCGTCTGATCACTATGCATCTGTCACAATTGAATTTATTATATACAGTTACTGCTAGACATTGGATTTTTTACTGTTTGATTTATCTATTGAATTTTGTTGTCAGTATGTAGCCACTTACTAACATATTATTGGTAAAAATGACCTTTAACAATGGGTTGACAATGGACTAGCTAGTGACGAAATTATTCTATTTCCATAAAATAGCGCACATGTAAACTCCGATTTTTTTTTGTTTTTATTGAAATTATGACATAATTAAAAGTTCATTAGTTCTAATGAAGTAATTATGGCATAATTAAACTTAGCAAGTCAATGCTTGGATACTAGAAAAATTCACAATATATCAAGACCTTTGTATATAATTTAACCATTTGAATCTTTTTAATCCATCAGATTGGTATAGTTTAAAAAATATGAGAGGTCATACAAAAAGGTCAAGGTTAAATAACACAATATAGATAAATTGTAGATTTACTTTTCATGGAGATCTTGTAAATGCAATGTGGATAAAGGTGGGCAAGCACGATGATAAAATACATAGATATTAATTGTAATAGTCATTGTTAGATCGTGCGTAAAAGTCCCTACAATAAAATGTAATACTTTTATACACGCCGTAAAAATCAACATGATTGTTATTCCGGTACAATGAAATCAAATATTATTCAATATTAGTATCCATACAACATGTTATTTAAAATTAGGTAGGCTAGTGGGTTACAATAATTAGCCGGATTCTTATGGTACAATATACCATCGTGAATTCTGCATAGCATTTTTTTTTAAATCATAGTATTATAATTTAAACGAAGGTTACCACACAGCTCACCAAAATATATACAGAATTATTTTTAGTTACATTTAGCAAAACAAAGAAAGAGAAGAAGAAGCTTCATCGTCTATCCAAAATAAACCTGAAATATAAACGGATTGAATTATTTTGTTTTCAGAAAAAAAAAAAAGAAAAAGAATTGTGGATACAAACGAATATGAAAATAAATAGCTTATTAAATTAGGTTAAGGGGGTAGAGGTGAAATAAATGGAAATTAGACGAACCATTTAAATGGCATTAAAACAGAAAGTATTGAATGGTACTATGGCCAAAGAGAAGCCATTGTCTACACATTTAAATACAGTCATCTAATTTCACAACGTTTTTTTTTTTATCTTACCATATAAAAAATTTAACTGCTTTAGGGCTTTTTTACTCTTTGACCTGTTCGAAAATTATCCAAAAATTATATTTTTGGCTAAATAAAATTGTGATTTAGAGACATGAATCATCAATAAGAGCCTTTCTTTTCTTCCTTTAGAGTAATTTAATTTAGACTATACACATCAAATATGAATTTGAAGAAGATACTACAACTACATAATCTTTATGATGGTCCTTTCTTCTATATCCTCTTCTCTCCTTGAACTTTCTTTTTCTCTGAGGCTTATAAAATGGAGTAGGCTCGGATTACCTCGATGATCGGTGCTCTACAAAGCGGACATTTCCCTCCGTTTCTTACAAGCTCGTTTGCACATTTTGAGCAAGTACACATGTGCCCGCATCTGTAAATTCAAAGGATTGTTCAGTTTTGAATTTAAGAGAGAAATAAAATATTTGAGCAAAATAGCAAATAGTTAGTTACCTATACAAGAGAGCATCAATGTGGCTGTCACAACAAACACAACAAGTTCCTTTACTTACATGGCTCCATCTTGAACCATCTTCTGATGTTTCCGGGCTCATACCTGTTGCAGAACTCGTTTCTTAGGATACTATATACATAAGATCGCCAAATGAGAAACAAAGTTTGTTGGATAGAATAGGCACGGACCTTGGTCACCTGCAGATCGGTTTAAGGCTGCAGAGACCTCTTGTCTAACCGAACGCTGCAGCTCTAATTGCATATCCATGCAGGCTTCCAGCATCCTCTGCATTTGGCTCATTCCTTGCTGCAGTCTCGCCACATCTCCTCTTAGGTCGTTCATTACCTCCCATTCCTAATGCAAGCAAGTAAAGCAATATCTACATTACACCTTCTAACCAAGCTTATGACATGTCATTGAGTATAATTAATTAGTTAAGGACTCGAGGCTAAAACCCTCAATGAATGGCTTACAATTTCAGACCGATGCATAGAGTGACGAGACCAGCTAGTGTGGTGCAAATCTTGATGCCATATTGGCTGGGGTGGAGGAGCGGGTGGAGTGGGAAGCAGTTGTGGACCATTGATGCCATTAAGCTGGTTATCGTTCCTCACAAATACTTGGTGGTCTGTGTCACGTTCTGGAGAATCTGGGATTGCTGTTTGCAGGTTACCATGCAGATCCCACTCTACGTGAGTGTGTCCTCTCCTTTCAGCATATGATTGTATCAGTTGATCCAGACTTTCACGGAAACCACTATGTAGTAGATTAGAAACACTTCTCCTGCATGCAGAAAAGACGGTAGAAATCATCAATCTAACAGAAAACTAGGTAATAAAGAAAGAAAACAAATCCACTTTTGTCAATTATGTGGCTAAAACCTTTTTCGTACCTGCTTAGGAGCTCCCTGAGTTCCATGCTGTAAACATTGTCATCCTCAGGTGGATGAAACCTATTTAATCTTCTCAATTGTACTGCACGGCGACTCGTTAGGGCTTCTGACCGTGTCTCAGGCCAGTTCCCATCAGATTGTCTAGAGCTATTCTCATGCCAAACCCCATGAGTTTCTTGTGTGCGATATTCATCATCTGCAAATCCACTGGCTTCTCGGTGCATGTCACTGACAGAGGTTTCATCACGGTTTATATCTGTGTTATCATACCCATCAAATTGCGTTAAAGTTGTTTGTTGCAAATTTAGCCTCTCATCTACTGGGCCATCTTCCTGCCAGACCCTTCTTTGATTGGTATCCTCTTCCCAATCTCTATCCGCATTTGCTAGGTTGCTTTCTGAGTCATCAGGCAAAACGGGACTATTATTACCTTGTCTGGAAGAAGTTGAACTCTCATCGGTTACAAGCTGAGGATTCTCAGCAGTGATAGCAATTGCAAGAGCATTTGTGGAATTATTGCTATTATCGCTATCAGTGTTGCTACTAATTTCATGGACAATACTTTCCCTCCCGTTATGGAAGCCTTCCCTGAGACAGAAGCAAAGCCACAGTTGGGCAATTATCAGCAAGCTAGCTAAATGCCAATAAGTACTTGTCTATCAATAAGATGAAAGGACAAAATACGAACACAACAAAAAGATCAGCAAGAAAACAAGCCGAAATTTTTATGTGATATTCAGTGAGCACGCGAGAGAAGATGAGATACAGGGATATCAAAATTCACATTTCTAAAGTCCTTTACGGGTTTGTAGTGTAGTTATATTATTAAGATGCAATAAATCTGATCCTATTAAGTTGAAATTTTACCGCTGACAAGAAAGTGACAGAAAACTGTATGAGAAAATTGTTTTATCCATCAAAATAGAATTTGAGGGAAATCTTACCTTAAGCCAGAGACAGTTTGTCTTTCTCTTAGCTGAAGCAGTTCCCTTGAAGCCATTGATGGAGTTCTCTCTGGAACTGTAGGTCGCTCGTTCCGCAAGAATCTTCCTCTAAGAAGTGACTGCAGGAAAGCGTAAGGCATTAGAAATCAGTCTACAATTGTCTAAGGTGCTAAGATACTGGTAACATATGAAGTTTGTTGTCCGGTCCTAGCATGAAATAGGACACATCTCTCGCTCCTCCAAACACTTTTTCTTATCTCAATCCAAAATCAAATACCAAGAATTCTTAGCATGTGTATTCGGAATATAACAAATTTATCATGCTGGCAAATAAAATTTATAGCTCATGAATTGTAATGGTATCTCAGAATGCCATAAGTGTGTGGAAAAAGAATATGAGAAAGAAGAGCCGTTCATTTCCTATAAACTAACCTGAATCCGGTTGCGGTGAGCAAAATCAGACACTGCACGATGCTCCAACAATCCCTGAAGTTCTCGTTGTCTCTCTCTTTCAGCCCTCATAAGCAAATCAAGTAATGCCTGCCTACCTCTTACTCTCCGCAAGTCTCGACGAACATGATGTGGTTGCCCTTCTTCATGGGTAACAGCTAACCCTACACGGACCCTGTCAACTTGTGCAGTATCATGATTCCTATCAACTTCTGAAGTAGACCTCGGATCTTCTCTCGGTGTTGCACGAGCTACTCCTCTCTGCTGACTTGTCATTTGCATCCACTCTCTTATAATCCTGACTCTTTCTCGTTCAGTATCACCCAGCCACTCGGGTCTACGGTTATCATCTCTCTGCCTAACATTAGATGAATGATCATTGCCCCTACTATCCATCCATCCACGGGCAATATGCCTCACCCTCTCCCTCTCGCCATCGCCAAGATCAGGAGACTGCTCCCTACTGGAAGTATTATTATTATCCCCATGCTCATTCCGATCATGTGACCAAGACCCGTAATCATTCTCACTCTCACTCGAGTCTCTCAGACTCCCATTGTTTTCACTCACCTGACTCTCCGAAGCAATAGAGCTAGACAAATTAGTATTAGACTCAGCACTCCTTTGCTGCCTCAATCTTTCCCTCACCCTTTCACGTGCCCTGTTAAGCACATGCTCATCTTCCAATTCCCTCCACATCTGCAAAATCCCAGATGCCTGAGTGTTAGGCCTCTCACTAGCAGCACCCTGACGCCTTGAAGATGGAGACTGAGACTCCCTAAGGAAAGAAGAATCGAGCATGGAGACCGTTTGCAAACCAGCCAACGCAATCAACTCAGACTCTCGGTTCCTCCTCTCAATCGTAGTAATCATCTCCTGAGCCTGCCTAGCAGCCCACCGGCTCAAAATTTGAGATTGACGCCTTCTTGCAGCAGATGATTCAGCCAAATTATCCCCTTCAAGTTCAGACCTTCGTCTCCTCCTCACAAGCTGATCACCTTCCTCATCCTCATCCTCTGGGTTGTGAACAGAACTACAAGACCCAAATGAGATACACTCGTCCAAGTGCCCACGCATGAATTCCTCCAAACCACGTTCAAACTCAGTACGAACATCATCTCTAGACTCCGATTTTTGTTGCAAAGGCTGAATACTAGTCATCCTCCTCCCGCTTCAATTGAAACCCCAGAACCTAAAAATCCTTTTTTTAATGTCAATTCCGATATTCAAAACAACATAGTAACTCCATCAAATCATTCTCAAAACCTAAAACCACATCTTCCCCAGAATTTCTGAGAAGATCCCAGAACACACAAAATCCCAACATCCAAAAGATTCAAAATTTCACACCCAAATGTCCTCCAATTCATCTCTCACCTGATATCAGCCAAATTGAACATTCAAAACCCAAAATTTCACTTCCAATTATCAACAAAATCGAACCCAATTCACAAAGTTACGTAATTTAGATAAGCGAGACGTACCTCTTCGTGTTCTTCGTCAATGGCGAAACAGAATTAAGAAAACAAAGGGGAAAGATGAACCAAAAAGCTCCTATAAGACGAAATTGCGCAATCAAATTCAATGAAGGATCGAAGAAGAAGAAGAAGAGAAAACAAAATAATCGGTGATTTATTATTGAAACTAGAAAAAGATTGGATTTTTTTCTAAGAGAGAAGGTACAATGGCCATTGGACAGAGAGAGAGATAAAACAATTAATTAATCACTCTTTAATTGTCTTTTTCTCGTAATTAATTAATTTTATTTAGTTTTCTTCTATTTTTAATTTAATTTAGTCTACTTTTTCGCTTTTGCTAAAATTAAAAATAAGCAAGGAAAGGCGAGTCTCAAGGAAGCGAGGAGTTGGTCTACGATTCTAACACGTGGCATGATTATCTCATCCCACGTCATGTTTTTTAATCTCTAAATTGTCACTGTAATGATAAATTAATGAATTATGCATAAGACCATATCCAAATCCATATTTGAGCAAGACATAGTAGGAATTCTTTAATGATTAATAAAATAATGATCCCAAAAACAAAATAGTTGGATTTTCAACAAAAAAAAAAAAAGGTTGGTTTCTTTTTCTTAAGTTTGTACTATGTAGCTAAGAAAATAAAGATAACTCATAAAATATCTGAAAATGCAACAACGGAAAGAAATCAAGAATAGAAAAAGGAAATGAAGATCTAATTAACTTTTATTTGCACCAATTTGTAATTGAGGAATCAAAATAAAGGAAGACGCAGAAAGGAAGATTGTGAAAAAAATGGAGGTATAAACATAGGCCTACCTGAGAAAGGTGTGGTGGTTTTTTTTTTTTTTTTGGGTTTTAGGAATGTGTTAAGGTTTGGATCCTGAAATTTTAAATGGAGAGAGATGAGATGACAACATCTCTGACCTTTCAAGTTTTTAAAGGGAAGGAAAGCTCAAACTTCACACCATATTATAAAATATAAATATTATTTTTTGTATATTTATATACCCTAAGATTATTTTGGATTCATATTTTCATAGACTCCAGCAAACAATTACATCTTTGTACTTTAACACAAACCAAAAAAAGAAGAAAAAGACAAACAATTGTATCTTGGTATTATAAATGGGCAAATCAATTTTTAACAACCTTCATGGCCATATCTTTTCAAAATTAAGATAACCTATTATTTTATACATAGCTGGGGAGCAAAAGTGTAGTTGGGCATTTGATCATAGATAGATAAGAACCGAGTCCGAGTGCATAATACAATGAGATTTTGTATAATAATGCTCAGTTTCATAGTGGCAAAGAAAGAGTTTATGTTAATTATGTTTATATAATATATAATAAAAATTCCCCAATTTGGATCGATCTTTGTGAGGGTTTCGTACCAAACAATTATTCTCACATGGAGTAATCAAGAAAAATAGATAAATTATATCACATGATGGCATAGTTGATTGTTTTTTTTTTTCGTTCTCTCTTATTATTTGATACTTTTAAACAATATAATCAAATAAGAAAATGTCTATGAGAAAGCTTACAAATGCATTGGGACGAAAGACAAGGTTGCATGGATTTTGGGTGTATGTTAGGTCTCATCAGTCACATACATCTTTCACTGATTAATACAAATTATACAACGTACGTTTTCTTTTTCTAACATCCACTCATCTTCTTCTTCTTTTAGGAGTATATGTTTATCATGATGTATACATTATCACTGTGTTTAGGAAAACAAAATCTAGGCTGTGATTAGTAATAACTTCAAAGAAAATTACTATGTTTTAGATATTTGCTGCAAAATCATTGCTTAGGGTTTTAGCAAAAACTCCAAAAACCTAGAAACGTTCTGGTATGTATCTGAATCAATTCAACCCATCACTACAAGAAAACACTCGATTTGCGAGTATCGAATGTTTGCGAGGGCATTGCAAGTAATTTGTCACGAATTGGACGCGCGTAACACTTCCGTCGCAAAAATTGTGACGGCTAATTCTCTCGCAAATTTGCGATGGAGTTACGAGTACCTTGCGAGAAAGAGCTAATCCGTCGCAAATCACCCGCACTTCCCTCACAAATTTTTACCCTAAACCCTAAAGTACGTAAAAGTGTTTTGCGAACTTTGATTTTCATATATAAAAGTGAATCCAAAAGGCCATATAATCGGGCAAGTTGAATAAGTGGTGATGCTTAAAAAAAGATCGGATAGGTTTCAATACCAACATTTTTTATTGAAAATGTTATAGACATTGTACATTTGAATCAAATTTGCTTTCAAATTTTATTTTTGTTATATTTTTAATCAATTGAAATACGGGTTACTTTCTAATAATAACAGTAATTAAGTAGTTTCAACAATAATTATGATATCACACACTACTAAACTGATTAGCAACTCACTTGCAAATCCATAGCAAATTTTGCTAGGGAATTGCTTGAAGTCTTTCGGAATCTAGCAAATTCATAGCAAAATATGCGAGGGAAGTACTATTAATAAAATTTGCAAGTTGTTAGCAAGAGTAATTGTTCGTCGCAATTTCCGTGCCTTTTGCGAGGGAATATTTTAATCGCAAAAGTTGCGACGGATGTACTACGGGTCCCACTTTGCGAGACGAGCATAGCGACAAATTGACTATCGTCGCAAATCTCTTGCAATTGTCGATTTGCGAAGGATTAGCTATAAATCCTTCCATCGCAAAACGCCGTGTATTCTTGTAGTGCCACCTTCTTCACTATTTTTGTCTTTTACTGAAAAAAATATAGTTCTCGAAGTCCCAAACTTTCATTCGAGAGGGAACAAACGCACGTTTTGGTTTTAACATTTTACGACATCCATATACAATCATGCATCTTTAACTTAGCCACAGTAAGTTTTAATATATATTTGTATATAATAGATCTTTTGTCTATATCCTTTTGTTTTGGAAATTTCACGCAATGTGAATCGGATATATTCACTTAAACTACTTTTACTTTGGCTATACATGGCTTGACAATATTTTCCAATTCACCCAAAATAAAGGAAAACATATCAAACACAATCTTTCTTGTTTCACAGTTATGTGAATGTCTTCTTTTGTCTTGCAATAACTGTGAAGTTAGCATTATATGCTTGATTTTGTCTTTCGAAGAGAGAAGAGACTTTTGCTTTGAGATACGCACAAATGATATATGGCTGTCGTTTGTAGGAGGACCGCTAAGATAAATTATTTTTCAATTGCTTACAACATTTGCTTCTTTTCTACTCATGCTTAATTTTGTATAATATATTGCATAAGATAAATTTTGATGGTTCTCTTTCATGTTTACGTTTGATTCGTATAATGAGTATTTGTAAATCGTAAAAATAAGTAAACACGAATCACAAACAAAAAAGTCCTCGCTCGATTACTTTCGTGTTTGTGTCTACAATTTCATTAAATTGTTTTGGCTTCATTTTGAAAGTAACACATTATCTTTGACTTATAAACATAACTAGATCGATATCACACATTGACGAAAGACATGAAGTGAGAAAGCTTTTCTTCTGAAAAGTATTAAATCGAACAAACTGTCAGGTTCCAGTCTGAACCGGCTCATCCATTTATCGGTTCACTTTTAGTTCTATCAGACACATATTTTTGGTACAAAGGTAGATCCGTTTAGGGAACTTCCGGTTGGATTACCATGACACACCGTGAGATTACAGTGAAACAAACAAACAAACAAACGTATTCTATTGAAAATGGTTGAAATTCCAGAGACTACGGATTCATTTGTGATCATTTTACCCGAATAACACATTAAAAAAGATCGAGAATTAGTTAACATTCCCGATTTGAACTTGAGGAGGCGCAGGATCGTTGAACCAGGTACAGTAGCTTTTGCTTTACTGTCAGATCTCGCCAGTCCCAAGAGGTTGCCTTGAAGTGTCTCCAGAAGCCCATGCTTGATAATCTTTTGAGAGCTACAAAACGAGTAAAAGAGCATGATAAGATTAATGTTTGGATGACTCGGCAGGAAATTAAATGAAGAAGGAACGCATAAATATAACGAATCAACAAGCCAGTTCTACAGTATAAACCATAGAAGCCTTGGCTAATCTGAAACCTGAGTCCTGCTTCAACATGTGCATTACCGACATAAATAAAGCCCAAATACAAGTTATATTGCCACAGCAAGCAGCTCAAATATGAAAGATCTTCTCAACAGGAAACCTCAGATGTCAAACTAATACTCTCAAGCAGGATGATCATGCAATTGAAAAACATAAATGATAGCTTAAATGACCTCGTTGATGCAGAATAAGTGATTAAAAGGTAATGATACAAATGTTGCTTTCCTGCATACCTGTGACAAAAATCGCGGTAGCATGAGTTTAAGAATTTGATCAAGAACTTGTGTCCCTGTAGCCTCTATTGCTCCGACTGGGAAGACTCTAAATGCAAAAGGAATCTCGATATTGACCTACAATTGCCAAATAAATCAGAAATACCACAGCAATGCACTGATTAATTAAGCAAAAAAAAGGAAGAAGAAGTTAGCTACCTCAATGACTGCATCAGAAGTAATTTGTTGCTCTGATGTACCTTCCTGAGTGCTATCACATGATACCCGGTTCACCATAGAAGCTGCATGACTAGAAAATACTAAACGTTAAGCCCATACAACGATCACCATATCTAATTTCAGTAAACAAAAGTTCACCAAGAAAATTTTGATCAGTTTGGGGCCAACAAATAGAATCATATACAGGGATATGCTTACCATCAAATTTGTCATTTTGAGCAACCACAACAGGGGATCCCTCAAGCTATATAGCACAAATCAATGAAACATCATTAACATAACAAACATCACTCAATTTATGTCTATTAGCCACAAGTTGTTCTCTTTATTTGGAAATTCTATCATTAACAAAAGAAGATTTTACCTTGCAGGACAAGAGCTTGATGCAGCAGCCATTAGGCTGTTCTTCAACCCTGACAAGCAAAACAGGGCAGACTTCAAAGTTGAAGAATTTAAAAGTATAAACATAACATCTGAACGTGTTATCATCAACTCTCACAATCCTCTCCGCATCAAGCACCGAGTACTGACTTGCTGGTAAGCTCATATACTCAACTGCAACCATAAACAACAACAAACAAAAAACCAAATCCGATCCAGATTTAACCAATCCACAAGAACACAGAAATTTAGATCAAGCATGGTTGAAGTTACTTAGAGGTCGCTGGAGCTGACGAACGGAGATGGATTGTTTCTGACGAGCGATGAATCGAGCTTTGGGGGTGGAGCTCGATGAGACGCGAATAGGTGGCGTAGAAGAGGCAAGAGAAGGTTTAGGTGGTTCGTCAAAAGACGATGAGCTACTAATGGTGAAGGAGAGAGATGGATTTCTAGGGTTTCGATTCGTCTTCTTCGCTGAGAACGATAAAGAGGTAAGTCTAAGCGTAGCTGAGCTCAACGCCATAGCTAAAACGACGGCGTTTTAGGATACGAGATTTTTAACGACTTAACGTCTCAGCTTAAACACAGAAGCGAAGCAGAGAGAGAGTGAGAGAAAGGTGATAAGATTCTGGGCCGACGGAGATTTGGGAGGTGGCACCACCATCACCACCTGCTTTGGCTGCGCATGTTAGCCTGCTCACGTTGTTTCGCCACTGTTAAAATACGCTGAATATTGGAAGCAAACCCAATAAGAGCCCCGTAAACTAAATATCTTGGGCCAACGACAAATTATAAACGAATAACCTTGGCAATTTGAGTAAATATAAAAATGTGTTGTAACCAGACTCGGTTGGATCCATTCCATAACACTTGTTAGTTTTTTTTTATTTAAATTATTAGATTTTCTCTAATTTGGAGTACAGAACAAAACTTTTAAGAAAATGTTAAAAAGAGTCATCTATAATTATTGAAAAGTAATAATGTATTTAATATATTTTTTTTTTTGGGCAAAATTGTAACTAATATAAAGTTAGTTTATGATGCCACAAAATAATATAGTAAGATTATTTTTTGAAGGTTTTTAACCAATGAATCTGTGTAGTCGTGAGGAAAACACAGGTTGCGACTTCCCATTATTGTCGGCCTAAAAAACCAAAAATCACCTTATAATAATATTGAACTTCATTAATTTAATCGACCGATTCAAATCATAAACATGCATTACCATTAATCGTATCTATTCTCTTCGTCAACTATACCGTACAATTTGACAAATATATACTGTATTAACTACAATTCAAGATCTAACAAACTATGAAAATAATGAATGTAAATCAACGTCCACAATGAGAAACAGAGAAATAAAAAAACACTCTACGCTATTTTAAAATTATTTAAATATATAATTTTGGCGTTTTAAAAAAAAAAATTATGTTAGAATTCGTAGCTAGATGTTATAATTAAAACAAATTGTTAGTAATTTTGCAATTACTAGCTCAAGTTGATTTGATATTTTAACAAATAATAAAAAGTGAGATGATGTGCAAGGAAAAAAAAAAAAAAAAGAGATAGAGAGGCGGTCAATAAAATTAAATTAAGAAAAAAAATGAAAATAATAGAATAAGGGAGCCTAGTGGATAGATAGACGAAGGACACCAGAGCCACCTTCACAAACCGCTCGGCGACAAAGACGAAGAAGCCGAGGAAGTAACGACCGACGAGAGAGCCTTACATCGATAGACTTAGTTTTGCTCAGATTCATATCCACCGGCGCCAAGTGACGGCGACGACGACGACGGAAGGAGCAGATTCGAATTGTGCGAAGACAGGTAACTTTGGAATTTTTCTTCTCAATCTCAGATTTCGATGAACGAGTCTTATCTCTTCTTCTCTCTCCGATTTCGTTCTTATTTTTTCTTCATTGTATTGATAATGTCGATTGGTTGATTCAATTCTTCTCTGTGTATTTCCCTTTTTATCTTCTGATAGCAGCAATGGAGTCTACTGAGTCATATGCGGCAGCTTCACCGGAAGAGCTGGCGAAGAGATCCCCAGAACCGCATGATTCTTCGGAAGCTGGTATTTTCGATCCGATCTGGTCTTTTGTTTTTTTTCCGTCGTTGCATTTTCCTTTCGACTTTGACTCAAATGTTTCGGTATTTCGTCACATTCGTGAATTGGATCTCGTTTAAGTACTTTGTGATTTGACAACGTAGATGTGTGATTATTGCCTTTTTGCTGATGAAAACTGCGATAGATTCAGTTTTCAAAGATGGTTAAACAACGCTAATTCCTTGTGTTTCAGTTCGATGAAATAATACTTCAGTCATTGATGAAAATCTTGTGAATTTTTCCAGAATGTAATGAATTATATAAAGGAACAATCGTGTGAGTGAGTTAGTTCAGACTCATTTTCATGTTGTGTTTTTGTAAGATATGTGGTAGCTGTTATAATCGAGGTTGACAAGGTTTTATTTTTGTCTGTTTCAATTCAACGATTAGCTCAATAATGATGCGTTTTAGTGAACCATGCTATCTATTTGACTATCTAATGTGTTTTGCTCTTTTCAGATTCTGCTGAGAAGCCAACACACATTCGGTTTCTTGTATCCAATGCGGCAGCTGGTTCCGTCATTGGGAAAGGTGGCTCGACCATCACTGAATTTCAGGCAAAGTCCGGGGCAAGGATTCAGCTTTCACGTAATCAAGAGTTTTTCCCGGGGACGACCGATAGAATTATTATGATATCGGGCTCAATCAAAGAAGTTATCAATGGACTGGAACTTATCCTTGATAAATTGCACAGTGAGGTAATCTTTTTTTTCGAGATGTGTTTGACAAATTTGTATTTCATGTCACAATTGCGTTTAGAATGAGATCAGTTTTAACTTTTCTGTTTGTTTGTTAGCTTCATGCTGAAGATGGTAATGAGGTTGAGCCTAGGAGAAGAATTAGACTTGTGGTTCCTAACAGTTCTTGTGGAGGTATAATTGGAAAAGGAGGGGCCACCATCAAGTAAGTTTCCGTTCTGTATCTGTTGCAGCAGTTTCTTTGAGGTTTTCAGACCTTCCATAGCCTGTTTCCCTTAACACCATTTCCTACAGCACGCTTAACCACCAAATAACATTTATAATGTATCTGGTCATGTTCTTGCATTATTTTCCATGTTCAAATCCTCTCTGGTTCATATCTTTAAGAGAGCAATTATAACCTCTGAATGCATGCATGCATAAACAAGTCAAGACCCTATATATAACAGGTGAACACAGTTTCTGAGTATTAGAGGTAACTCAGTTTGAAGTAGTGTTAGTATGGAATAACTAGTTTCTTTTAAGTTCTAGAATATGGCATTGCATTTTTGATTTTTACAAGGAATATTGACTTCAGTTGTACTGCTGTCACTAACCCTCAAGACATTTCTTTCTTTGCAAAAAGGTCATTCATTGAGGAATCTAAAGCTGGTATTAAGATATCCCCTCTGGATAATACCTTCTACGGGTTGAGCGATAGGTTAGTGACATTATCTGGGACCTTCGAGGAGCAGATGCGGGCAATCGATTTGATTTTGGCTAAGCTTACTGAGGACGATCATTACTCCCAGAATGTGCATTCCCCATATTCATATGCAGGTATATAAACTCAGCATTTATATATGTTGGAAAGCAATAGGATTTTCTACTGAGTTTTAGATTGTATGATGTCACTAAGGTAGTAATGGTGTTTAGTATCTTTCATCACATGGATGTTCTTTCCCTTTTGAGGATTGTGTATGATGGTTGTCTGTTGTAGCTTAATTCTCTTGTAAGTTCCTTTAAACTCGGCATTTTAGGTCTTTTCTACTCTGGTTTTCATGGTCCTCCATATGCGTATGCGCTTCCTTCTGTTGCAACAGCGGGCTACAATTCAGTTAACTACGCGCCCAACGGTTCTGGAGGCAAGTATCAAAACCACAAGGTTAGCCTCTTCTCATTCTCTTCCACCCTATTAGTATTTATGCGTTTATATGAATCAATCTCTATTTGTATTACTGCTATGGGTAATGTGGTGTTACAAGTCATATCTTCCACCCTATTTATGTAAACGCATATATATATGTATGAATCAATCTATCTTTGTGTTACTGCTATGGATTGTATGGATCAATTAATATCTAGAAACTTTAGGAGATACCAATGTGAAATCTACATCTGATATTTTTGTTAGGAATTAGGCTTATCAAAAAGATTGGTGATGTTTTTGTAATAAACCAACTACTAAAATAAATTTGATCGGAGATGCAATTTCTGTCATGTCTTACTATCCATATAAAGATATTTATTGCCATTCATTCGAACACACTGCTTAATCTCCAGTAGGAACAAAATCAAGCGATACTAGCTTATCAACATGAGAATACAACACATTGCTGTCACATATAAGATAATAGATGGCCTTTTGGTATTAAAACAGCTAGAGATTCGTTTTTTTTTTTTCCATTACTTAAGCTGTGTTTTGATATATATTCCAGGACGAAGCTAGTACCACGGTGACAATTGGTGTTGCGGATGAGCATATAGGATTGGTCCTTGGACGTGGAGGAAGAAACATCATGGAAATCACTCAGGTATTTTGCAACCCTTAGTTGAAACTCTTTCGGTCCACAGAAACTTAAAGCCCACTTTTCTTCCCGCAGATAACTGGTGCCCGAATAAAAATATCAGACCGAGGTGATTTCATGTCTGGAACCACTGATAGGTAAAGTTAAGATTATTGGAGAGTGTAACAACCGAACAATGTGTTTGTACCTCTCATGTCTAAACTTGAGAAATGGCAAATATTGACAGGAAAGTGAGTATCACAGGGCCACAGAGAGCAATCCAACAAGCTGAGACGATGATAAAACAGAAAGTTGATTCAGCCACAGAGAGAGCCACCGATTAAAACCGTTTAAAGAGAATCCATCTCAGTTCCTGTCTTTGGTCTGTTTACTTCATTTGTTGAGGCTTAAGCTTTCGGATGGGGATCATTAATCATCTTTGAGTGAGGCAGAGATTTCTCTCTAGGAGCTCTCTTTCGTTTTATTTATATGTCGACATTATATAATGTGTTTTTCTCTGGGAGAGAAGCAGATTTGGAGTTAGAAAAGTACTATTTTCATTTGTTTTTTAATAAATTTGTTGCAATTTGTTGAAGTTTTGTTTCCCTTTTGAGTTCTTTCTGTTGTAACAATTTACAATAACCAGCCTTTACATTGCGTTTTGCTTCCTTCTTTTATCAACTATTTACAGTTTTTAGTTCTTTTTTTTTTTTTCTTTTTTTTTTTGCTGTAACGATTAAATGAGAAATTACAAAAAGTGTTGACTTGGTTTAGGACTTGGGAGTGCGAGTAGTAGTCTAGTTTGAATTGCTGTCGTATGTGCGTCTAACATAGTCCAAATACTTAGAGGATCCTGTTATGTCACTATGGAGCATGATCATCAATATTTCACTCACATGCCCTTCAAAATGCTTTTCTCAATGTTCATTACGTTACCGAACAAGAAACAAATACACCACATTAACTTGATAATTAACGAGAAATCGAAAACACATCATCTTTTAAATAATATGTTTGGAGGCAAAAAAAAAAAAAAATTGTTTGGAGGCGAATCTAAGTTTCAAACAAGTCAACAAAATATTACCTATCTTAAAGGATTGAGTACCCACATCATTAACGCTCCATCAACGTTAAGGCTATAATTAGGCAGATTTTCGTCAACATGTCTATGGTATAGAATAGCATGAATGAGTCTAAGAGATCTTAATTTAGAAATGAAAATATGAGCTGATATAGCTAATTCAGCTCTCGCATCTGCTACTGGTTCCTCACCAGCCGCAAGAGCAGCCATAAAAACAGTAAATTGGTTGAGCAAACCATCGTATGCATTAGTCAACCTCGTAAAATGATTGATGACTTGTGCTTGCATATTCTGGTTGTAGCGAAAAGCCACACAAGCCCATGTGCAAATGCGGAACAAAGACATTGCAAACATTACAATTAAAATTCAAAAACACACGACTCTCAGTTTCAGAGAAACGAACAAAATGGTAATTATAAAAATAAAACTAACCTCTTCTACGGCAAATCGCATGTGTGGATGATTGTCAAAAACATTGTGACCAATGACATCTCTCCAGCCAGGCATCCCGGCCTTTGCAAGGTTATAATCTCTCATATGGTTGTAGATCTCGGTAAATTGTGCATCACGTTGCATAAAGTGGTTTTGCCATTGACTCCTCTCATGGCAAGTAAATTTAAAACTTAGAATAACTTTTATGGGTTTTTTCAAATATTTTTATTATGTAAACTAATTTTTTGATTATACAAAATATTTTTGTTTTTAATAAAACTAAGTGTCAAATTTCAATGCAATTGAAAACTAATCGGGCTAAGCATCCCGTCCCATCCGACAGATCCGTAAAAGGTGTTATTAGTCCAACTGCTTTTCACGCAAGTAAATTTAACACTTAGACTAATTTTTATGGTTTTTTACAAAATTTTTTATTATATAACCTAATTTTTTAAAACTAAGTTTTTAACTATACAAAATATTTTCATTTCATTAATTTTTTTTTGGGTAGGAATTCCCTTAGTTTTTTTTTAAAGTTAGAAAAATGTTTTTATTGTTGTTTTAAAAAACTAAGTGTTAAATTTCAATGCAATTGAAAAATAAACCCGACTAAGCATCCCGTCCCATCTGACAGGTCCGTAAAATGTGTTATTAGTCCAACCGCACTCAAGTAAATTTAACATTTAGACTAGTTTTTATTATGTAAACTGTTTTATTTTTTACTATAAAAAAGTTTTCATTTCATTAATTTTTTTTTTAAGTTAGAAAGTTTTGGTGAATCATAGAGGATAGAACATCGAAAGATGTATTTATAATTAAGTAAGGTGAATAGTGAATACCTTTCCAAATCATGCCTTTTTCAATCGACGCACTTCTTTCCGAAATCTCAAAACCAATATAAACCGAACCGAAAATCAATTGTAATTTCAAATCCATGTAAACCGAACCGAAATCAATTGAAATTTCAAACCATGTAAACCGAACCGAAATTGTTTGCATCTTCTCGCCGGTTGGTAACAGAATCATGTTCAAGAAACTGTGAGCAAGAAACTATTTCTGGTAGAAGAGGACGAATCAGGTTCAATCCATCCCAGTATTATAATTTCAAACCATGATTTGTCTTCCAAAATCTCCAACAGATTCTTGTAGAAATTCACTACATTTTACTAGTCAAATTCATAGAGATAGTCGAGAAAGATTGATTTTGATTTTATTGTAATTGTAATTCCCAAAAGTCTTGGCAAGTGTTAGAATCTCTCTGGCAAAGTACTACTTGATTTAAAACAGAGTCTTAAGAAAAAGAAAAAACGACTATTGCTAATTAGTTTTCTCTCTTACGATATCTGAATCTTGGACTAGGTACTGACTCTGCTGGAATGTACAAATCGCTAAGTTCATGTTTGGAGAAAAAAGAAGATGAAGCAGAACCGGAGAAGGTAGTAGTAACTTTGAAAGCAATCGTTAGGAAGCAAGACATAAATATTTTATTCGTTGAATGCGGAGAGGAATTTGTTGAGCTTCTTTTATCTTTTCTTGCTGTCCCGCTTAAATCTGTATGGGAAATCTCTGGCAGCGGTATCTCTTTAGGTTGCATTGGAAACTTGTGTAGAAGCTTCAGTGACTTAAACGCTAATAAGGGGACTGAACTGTCAACTTCAACATGCGCATTACCGTCTTTTTATAGATTCCAGATGCAGGTGCCCCGTATCATCACTCAACAACCTCCAGTATACTACCGCTACACCGATTGCAGGCAAGTGAGCTATGGATGGTGTGACTACAAACGGTAATCGAACTCCTTGTTAGCGCAAGGACAGAATCGTTCGGGTGGATTTGATGGATCCCAAATCCCGTGGCAGTGATAAGTCTACTCATGGGTTCTTGAAGAAAGAGACAAAGTTTACTGTCTTAGATGATCTGACCATTACATCTATGAACTCCTGCTCCTCAGTTTGCTTACTAAAGAAGTTACAGAGTCACGCAGACGATCTAGAGGTGCAAGTAGTTAGCATTAGCAATGCAGAGGTATGCTTCTACATACCCTTTTTGATCCTCTTTAATTGATAGGAACTTGACTGAAACTGTCATTGAATTTGTTGAGAGCTTCCTCTGCTTTGAGCACGGCACTATGGAATTTGATTGCTGATAAACTGAAGGAGGAGACTGATTTATGGAATCCGGTTTCAAAGAAGGTGAAGGAAGAGACTTGAAGAAAAAATACAGAGCTAGTGAGAATGACCTCTTAAGTTGCTACTAATCAATTGTTGATTATGTTTTTAGAATTCTGCAAGATCTACATTATATTCCTCATGTGTTCTTATTAGTGGATTTCCAAGCTTTTTCTTTCTTTGTATGACTAATCAAATTATTGAGTTTTATTTGAATAGATTGTTCAAAGCTATGAGCCTAAATGCAGGCAAAAACTTGCACATATATTTTTGAGTTTCTCTTATTATTAAGCAACTACAACGTTCAATAGAAACATTACCAAGCTATCAACACAAATGCATTCATATACAAAAAGTTTATAATAAGATCCAGTTGGTATATAATTTGGAATGTTGAAGAATGAAGACTTTGAAGCGTTGAACAAAAAAAAGAAGACTTGAAGTTAATGGTCTGCTTCCTCGGTTCTCTCTATTTTTATTTAAATAAAATAGAAATTAATCAGAGTGTGTGTGAGCTAAAAAATAATAATAATCAGAGTGTGTATCGTCTCCGTTGCCCAAAATTTTTTTTTCCTTCGCCGTATTCGGCTCCGGTGTGATTCTTGGGAAGAACTGAAGTAGAGAGATCTGAAACATCAATCTCCGATTTAACTTGGTAAGTAGAGCATTTTTTTTATTCCTCATCTTTCTTTTGATTCGTATTTTTACGGTTCCGTTCATGTAATTTTGTTTTTTGTTCTGTGGACTTGCAGCGACAATGCTTCAAATTCGGCTTCGGAGAGATTCTCCGGCGGAGACTGGAAATGGAGCCTGTCCTGACCATCTCGTACTCGCTGATCTTCCTGTTGCGAAAGGAATCGGTTCCGTGACTCCAACCACCGTAATCAAGCCTGTTGGTCGTCGTTCTCGCCGTCAGCTAGGCGAGAGAGTTCATTTCTGCGTCCGTTGCGATTTTCCGATTGCAATCTATGGTCGTCTGGTATAGTTTCACAATCTAGGGTTTTTTTGGGGGTTCTTCTATGTGATTGAAACTTTTGAGTTGTTTGGTTTTGCAGATACCTTGTGATCATGCCTTTTGTCTTTGAATGTGCTCCTAGTGATTCCATCTGCTATCTGTAAGCATCTGCTTCGAATTCTGGTTACTTGTCTCTTTTTCACAATGCAGTTTAGATCCTATGAACCAAATTTTCTCAAATTGCTTGATCATATGAATGTCTGAACATACTAATAGTAGTGTAGAATCTGTGCTTTAATCAAAAAATCTTGGAAGAGCCATACTTGTGTTCTCGAATTGGCAAGTTTAGAGACAGGGAAAGCATTTCATTTGAAGCTTTGGTAGAGATACTTTAGAGTGTTTGGTAATCTACAGAGACTTTTTAGAGATTTAGTAGGCGAAGCGATTATAGCGGGATTATATAACTGAAATCTTATGATCTCTTGTGTGTGTGTGTGTGTGTGTTATTGGACAGATGTGATGAACGGATTCAGAAAATTCAGACAATCAAGATGATGGAAGGAATCTTCATCTGTGCAGCTCCTCATTGTCTTAGGTCATTCCTGAAGAAACTTGACTTTGAAGCCCATGTCCATGAGCTCCACGGAAGCCTATTACAAGCCGATGCAGAGAAAGAAGATGGTAACCAGTCAGATGTTCAGAGCACAATGCAGCCATCTTCAGCTTCAGAATCCACGTTGCGAGGTCCTTTAAGATCCCAGCAGCTACAATCCCGTGAACAACCATTACTAAACAGGTCGGCGTCATTTGCAAAATCACAATCTGCATTTGGTCAAGTCCAGAATTACCCTCCGTTCCAATGGGGTTACCACAGGCCACAGCAGTTTGGTTTTCCTTCGTGTCCAACAACATATGGTTGAAAAATCTCAACAATTCTTTAACGGTGCTCAGTACGAGATGACAAGAACAGAGAGTGGCGGATCACAACAAGGTTCATTGCTCGGGTACCAATGATGAATCTGAGTTTCCAAGGATCGTATCCTCCTCCGTCATGGAATCCTGGAATGGCACTGCCTCAAACGACCCAGCAGGTTAACCAGGGTAGAGGGTGGCAACAAGAGAACCGTGATGGCTTTGGGCAGGGCTCTTCAAAAATCAACTTTTGTCTCTGCCTTAGACAAAATGTATTTGGTACTGCATATACAATATGTTGCTATATTTAGCAGTATCTTCTGCTATTTACACACCAGACACGTACTTTTCTCTTCAATGGCAACTATTGCTTATGGGTAGGCACCTAGTACTAGTATTACAGAAGCACCAGATATTTCAAAATTTCTGAAATACCCAGACTTTTGATATATATATATATATATATATTTTTGGTCTGCCAAAGTTTCATTAATTTTAAGCCCAGTAAAAGGTAATACAATGATGAAGAGAAGCCTAGATATTTATCGGAGTATCTATCCACAACTTTAGATATTTAGATATTTAGATATTTACACACCTGAAACTTTTATTTGACCAGAAGTGCTCGAATCTTTTACTATTTTTACACTAAGACTTGTATATTCTGCTATTTACATAGTTGACCCGAAACTATCTCTATTTGCAGGGGAAGGACCTGTAACATTTTAATACACTTGGAGATTCGATCTCACTTCTTACAATCCTTCTCCCTCTCCGACTCCGACACCGACACCTTTCACGTTCTCCGGCGGCTCTAGTCGTCGCCGTCATTTCAGTTTCTAACTTTATGTTCGTGTTTCTCATTCCCTTTATTTCTCCGTTATCACTTAATTAGCTTTCGTGAAAACAATTTCGAATTTAGTGTCCCGATCTCTTTATGATTACAATGTCCCCAACTTTGCTTTCGTGA
The DNA here is from genome assembly GCF_000004255.2 of Arabidopsis lyrata subsp. lyrata. Taxonomy (NCBI): domain Eukaryota; kingdom Viridiplantae; phylum Streptophyta; class Magnoliopsida; order Brassicales; family Brassicaceae; genus Arabidopsis; species Arabidopsis lyrata. The sequence continues at coordinate 1,467,334 of NW_003302550.1, read as the reverse complement.
TCGTCCCCGAGAAGGACTAGGATCTCGTTGTGTTCTCCTTCTTTTTCCATATGAAAATGAAGGATCGTGATAAGCTCAATTCTGGATTTTAGAAGTCGTATCATCTACTTGATTATACAGTTTCTTGTATCTAATTGTTAAATCATATGAGATCGAAACTCTTTTGCTCTCAAAAATGGCAGAGTGAAGCTGTGACGTAGTCTCTGGTAATGGAAGAGATCAGGAAAGAAATAGATGTTGGTGATTGGCATTCAAATCTCGCTCACGATGAATGGACACCACTCCCTGTTTCTGGCTCTCGAGCATCAGCTCGCTACAAGGTCACTGATTATATCTTTGTCTGTGGTTAAGCATTTGATTAAATTGCTCCTAAACCTTTTCGTGTGTTCTCTGGAAAATGCAGCATGCGGCAGTGGTTGTTGATGAAAAGCTCTACATTGTTGGTGGAAGCCGTAATGGCCGATATTTATCTGATGTCCAGGTAAATTGTGTGTTTCCTTCTTTGTGTCTGTATCTTCCTTTTGTTTTCATGAATCTGTGGTGATTTGAAAAACTCAACTCATCAGGTGTTTGATCTTACAAGTTTGACTTGGTCTAGTTTGAAACTGATAACTGAATCATCAAGTGCTGAGAACATTCAAGAGGATGATGGTAGCAGCTTAAGGGAAGCTTTTCCTGCTATTTCAGACCACCGCATGGTAAGTCCTTTACATGAAAAAGAATTTTGTAATCAATACTTAAAGAATGTTAAATGTGAAGCATTTTGACAGATTAAGTGGGGAAACATGCTTCTTTTGATCGGGGGACACTCCAAGAAGTCATCAGATAACATTTCAGGTTAGCCATATTCAGCTTTCCTTTTTATTGGATGCTCTTTGAAATTCTTATATGTGTGTTTAATTCTTTTCTTACAGTGCGGTTCATTGATTTGGAAACACATTTATGTGGAGTCTTTGATGTGTCTGGGAATGTTCCGGTAAGAAAACTGTTATCTAAATTATTTCTCGCTCCATTTGTAGCTGTTTTGGATAGTTAGTTATATACCTTCCATGTTTTCTAGGCTTCACGTGGTGGACATTCCATTACACTGGTTGGATCCCGAGTTCTTGTTTTTGGTGGGGAAGATAAGAACAGGAGACTGCTGAATGATCTGCATGTTCTTGATCTTGAGACAATGACTTGGGATATTGTAGAGACAAAGTAAGTTTATGTAAAAGTGCAGACAGCTACATCCATGCTTATGTTTACTGCAGTTTTGTCTACCCGGTCTTACAATCAAATGCACTGTATTGTTTTTTTTTTTTTGATAGGCAGACACGCCCAGTTCCCAGATTTGACCACACAGCTGCCACACATTCCGATCGTTACCTCTTGATTTTTGGTGGTTGTTCTCATTCGATCTTCTACAGTGATCTTCATATCCTTGACTTGCAAACAGTAAGTAAGCACATTTTCTTGGTATTTTTTTTGCCATTTTCATCATATTCTGATGAATTTGTTTTTACTCATGGCAGATGGAGTGGTCACAGCCTCATGTTCAGGGAGATGTTGTAACTCCTCGGGCAGGACACGCTGGAATCACCATTGACGAAAACTGGTATATAGTTGGGGGTGGTGATAACAGTACTGGTAAATGCACTCTCTGATTCAAGAATTACGTCTTACTCGCTCAACACACTATTCCAGTTAATTCTTTGCATTCATCTCTACTCGGTAACTCTTTTCTTTCCGTGCAGGTTGTTTAGAGACCCTTGTTCTAAATATGTCAAAGCTGGTTTGGTCCACATCAACCCATGTAGAAGCAAGACATCCACTTGCTAGTGAGGTTGATACTTCCAAAACTAGAACCCAATCTTAGATGTTTCTTTATCTTTCCTATCCGAGTTTTCTTATGTGTTTTATGGTTCAACTGCAGGGTCTCAGTGTATGTTCAGCATCAGTATTTGGAGAGAACATCTTAGTAGCTTTTGGCGGCTATAATGGGAAGTATAACAATGATGTAAGCCCATAGCAATAGATTTCAACTTGCACAAGTCAAATCTTATTGATATGCTTATTCGGGCTGTTGTCTTCTTTTCTTACAGATATATGTCATGATTCTAAAACCAGGAGAATCCTCACATCCCAAAATCTTTAAGTCACCAGCAGCCGCTGCAGCTGCAGCCTCTGTCACTGCTGCTTATGCCATAGCCAAGTCAGATAAGTCAGATTATCCACCACCTGCAAATCCAACTCTCAATGGAATAGGAAGCAGTCTTCCTGAGAGAGATATTAGGAATAGAATCGATACCATTAAAGAAGAAAAAAGATCGTTGGAATCCTCTGTTGCGGAAACCCAAGTAGAAAATGCGAAGCTCAGGGAAAAGATAGATGAAGTCAATAGCAGCCACACTGAGCTATCTCAAGTACGTAATCTCTATCTGTGTAAGGTTATCCCTATTTGCGTTCTATGAACACGATTCACAATCTTTAAACATTATCCCAGGAACTACAATCTGTAGAAGGTCAACTTATTTCAGAACGATCAAGATGCTTTAAACTCGAGGTTTATAAGCATCCTCCTACCTTCCAATAGCCTTCTCTTATTCTAAAATCACCAACTCAAGCACGGTTTATCTAATGGCATGTCTCAGGCACAAATAGCAGAATTGCAGAAAGCATTGGAGTCAGGGCAATCTATCGAAGCTGAAGTTGAGATGCTTAGAAGGCAGAGGTCAGTATCTGATGAAGGAGAAGACGGGACTGTGCAAAGGCAAGGCTCTGGGGGTGTGTGGGGTTTGTTTGGAAGGTAAATCCTAAACAATTTGGCTACACAAACACTTAAAGCTTTGAAGATACAAACATTGGTTTATAATTCTATTTTTGAGAATGAGAGTGGGATAAGGATGTTCTTTCTTGTTTATTATGAAAGATTCAAAATCAATTTGCTTGTTTATGAATGCTTTTTGAGTTTTTTTCCCTCCTTATTTACTGGAGATTTTACAACGTTATATTTTTGCACGTAAATATCATTTCACTTTACTAATATGTTTAACCAAAGTTTCAAACAATAACAATTAACGACCATGGATCAAATAACAATTGTCATAAAAAAGTTGTTATGTTCTTATTTCTAGAAGAGAATTTCAAACTACACAAAACCCTTAGAAATAAAAATTTAAATATGGAGCAGCAAAGCACTGCCAAAGTAAAGGCTATATAGTTGGAGAGGTACAAACACCAAAAAGTCTTTTTGAGACGATTTGACTTTTGGTCCTATTACCGAGCAAACACCATGGTTACTATTTTGAAGCTAACAGAGAGTAGAAGAACCCATAAACACATGAAGACTAACATAGCTCTTGTCGCCGTAGTCTCTGTCTTGCTTCCCGAGGCACTCAGCGCATCATCCCGTTGGACTACCCCGAATGAAAGGACTACGTTGAGGTTACCGTTCTTGTCATATGACCAGCCCATACCGCTGTCCGCTGCTAGAGTCATGTTTGATATTCTGATCATACCTGCAGTCACGTGAACTGAACCAGAAGATTGTGCTGCGTGTAGCCGCATTGCAGCGTCCTTTGTTTGGAACTGTGAAGCAAATGAAGATGGAGTAGGAATGGCTCCAAGCATGTGGCTTGTCTTCTTGAGAAAAGGGTACTTCGAAGCTACATGATTTAGTTTCAAAAGAGTCAGAATCGGTCATCAAATGGCTTGTTTAAAAAGGAATCTGTGAACATCTGAGTGTTACCTGAATCAAAGTCCTTGACATCTGCATCTTGTTTTGATGAAGATCCTTCGCCACTTTCCTTTTCCTCCACCGCCTCTTTGCCTCCTGCGACCTCCTTCTCCAGTTCTTCAGGGGTAGGCTGTTGGTGTAAAGGTGAGTTAAAAAAGAGTTTTAACATATGTAAAAACTAAGCACGTTGGAAGAACGAGTCTTACTTTCTGATCAAGGCCTTCTAGGTTGGGAAGAGCAGCTTCAGGTCCCATTAATTGAGAATCATCAAGAGTGAAACTCTCATCATCAAAGAAGTTGAGATAATCTTCGAAGTTAAAATCATCTTGCTGAGCACAGCTGAGATCATTCGTTTCCAGGTACAGACCATCGTTGAGTGGAAGATTGTTGTTAGGATCCATAAATGGCTCATCGGGCAAATAGTTAGTATCAATAGGAATGTCACTGTAGCATGTATCAGCCACAAACACATTATTGTTGGAAGATTCCAGATTCACTGCATTCTCGTCTTGCACACCACAGCCAATTTGTTCCTCTGGAAACAGAGAACAAGGCTGAATGCTACCATCCCGTATGATAGGCTTCTGATCTTCCTCAAAAGTTTCAATTGGTTGTTCAAAGTAGCCACCAGAGTCGACAACGTAGTTTCCTGGTTGAATGTAATTTCCAGAGTCTGAGTAATTGCCTGATTCAACATTGTTGCTGGATTCTCCATGACAGTAGTTAGGTAGAATTGGAACGGCATCATAGACCACCAGATTCTCGGGCTTCTGCAAGAGGAAATCATATTCAGACGCTAACATAAAAGACATGTCATGAATGAATCCAAAACAATAAGAAGATGTAAAGATCTATATCATCATAAATATGCCAATGCCAACACCTAAGCTAACTAACATCCATCCCTCGTCTTTAATCAAAACAGGTATACTATTCCAGCACATAAGCAAAAGGCACCCAAGGCTTGCTAATAGGAAAACACTCCATTTCTTCCCCGCCATCTTTCTAACCATATCACTAATCACTTCTACATTACACACTAATCAGAAAGGGAAATAATTTCTGGAATTGATGAAGAAAAAGGTAGGATCTACTTCTAATACAAACCTCGTCAATGTCATCAATATCAACATAAACATCATCATCAACAGCCAATCCTTCACTGAAAGAATCTTGATCTGGTACATAAGTCATTGCATCTTCTTCCCACTCCTCCTCAAGAAACGGAGCACCGTACTGCTCCCCATTCTTAGGACCCGTACCACTTTTCTGGAATATCCTACATAACACATATGCTTCCTTCTCCACCAACCACCAAAACGACTCAACAAAGTCAATAACTCAATCCATAGACATAGAAGAAAACAACTTTCAGACCAAAAATGGAAAACAAAACAAACCCAATTGCTTAAATCTTACTTGCGGCACACCAGCTTTCTTCAAGTCCTCATCAGAAAGCCTATACTCGTGCATAACCCAATTGGTCCTTTCACCACGAGGAGCTCGACCCTTGTGATAAACAAGTGTCTTCTTCATCCCAACGACTCTTGAACCATTACGAATCTCCCGATCCTTGCCAGTCGTCTTCCAATACCCTTTCTCCGTCGCACGATTCGTCTTTGAACCATTACTGTATTTCTTATCCAGCATACTAAAGAAGTACCATTCCAAGTCTCTACTTTTCAGCTTAGACTTATCTATATACACAAAAAAACCAATCGAATCAATCAGAATTCCAGATCATTCATAATCAAGCTCCATAATTCAATCTAACTAGAAAACAAAAAGAGAGATTGAGAGAAAAAAGTAACCTGGTAGATCCCAAGGCTCGGATTTGTATATGTCGGTGACGGAAATAGCATCGAACTTAAAGGGTTTGTTGCAGACCTTGCGCTTAAGGTAGTAGCGAACAAGTTCCTCGTCCGTTGGGTGAAAACGGAACCCAGGAGCAAGCGACGTCACTGAGCCACGACCCATCAATCGGTGAACCAGAACTTGAAGAAAGTAAGGGTTTTTATGGGAACAAATCGAGTAGAAAGAGAGTTGCTCCGATTTCGAGATTCGAGATAAATAAACAGATAATTAGATATCTGAAAAATTAGGGTTTTAAGGGAAAATTGGAAGAAAGAGAGAGAGAGAGAGATGAATCGATCACGATGGCATTGGAATTAAGCAACCGTGGAAAGAAAAAGAATAAAGAAAAAAAAAAAAAAAAAAAAAGAAGAAATTACGCAGCGAAGGTTTTAAAATCTTCCACGAAGGTGAGATTTAGATATAAGTGTTCGGTGACGGTGCGGTGATATTTGATTAGCGACGGTATCTAGTTAGGTGACACGTCAACACCTTTAGCTAATATTTTGTGATTCTAGAAGATTCTAACCAACATGTTGAGGTCGTTGGGAATACAATCAAATCTGTTTTTTCAATCTTTTTATTTCGTTGTCATAATAATATCTCTTACTCACTACAAAATAACAAGTACAAAAAGCCTTGAACTGATCATAAAAGATTATTAGAAATCCTATTTATTAAAATTATATATACATATGAATATATATATATGTAGATATCATATTCTATCTTGATAACTTTTTGTTTGTTTTGTTTTAGATGATAAAATGCAAAACAGTACAAGATAGGCCAAAAGAAAAATGTCTCAGACCTTTCATTTAATCCTAATTATGCAATAGAGAGAGTTTGACATCGTTCCCAATCCAACCACATAGCTCAAGTAAAGTCTGTGAGATTCCACGGAAACATAAGTTAAAAGAAGAGTTAAGTAATTCGATCTGAGATATCGAGCTGCTCAGCGGAAGCAGTACTGTTAATGATTCTTCCTGTAGATGAACAATGGTCTTGAGTGGTTTGAGTACCTGAGCTGTTGGAATTTCCAATAGAGCCGATTCGGCGCTTGCGTTTGTATTGTATGAGAGGCAATGAAGCATCTTCGTTGAGGCCATAATTAGGCAATAATGGTGCTTCAGATTCTCTCTTCAGTACCTCATCATCATCATCAACGTTCTTGTTGTTGTCAACTTGTCATGATCGATCTCACTCTCTCTCGGGAGCTCGTTCAGATCAATGAGGTTCTTGCTCTGCGACTGGTTTTCCTTCACAAAAAATATAACAGTTACATGAGTATTCAACTTGCAATCTCTATGGACTCGACTAAAAAACAGAGCAAAGGGAAAAAAAAAAAAAAAGTTTCTATGATTCTTCATTTTCATTTTCACACACACACACACACATTTCAATATTATTTTTTCAACTTCAAAAAAAGAAACAATCAACTATGAAAGAAAACATATATCATTCATATATCAACTATGAAAGAAAAGAAAAAAAAAAAAACAAAATCGAATTAACGGGGTCTAAGAATTGGGCTGTTGCTATTAATATAATAATATTTAAGCCCAACATCATTTCATTTTGCAACACACTAGTTTTTAAGCCCACATTTGTATTTAGTTTCTTCTTCTCTTCTTTTTTTTTTGCACGATGGCATTGGTATATATATATTTTTTTTCCTCTGCATTGGTATTAACTTGTAATTGGTTCTTTTCTTTTCTTTTCTTCTCTTCTTCAACCCGAACCATTTAGACTAGTAAAAGCGCAAAACAGCATACAGTCTTCACTCTGAATACCAACAACAATCACTTTTGATCTAGAAAAGCAAATACGGTCTTGACGTTGAAGTGGAAAATAAGCTAGATTCAGATTTGAAGTGTCTGTATATTCTTTTACATATATTCTCAAGAATTGAAAGTGTTGGTTCCACATAAATTGAAAAAAAATCAACTGATATAGTTTTGTCTTGTGGCCGCGAGTCTATTCTTACAAGGAAAATTATATATTAAAGGTTTTAAAATAGGGAAAATTCCCAAAAAAAACCTCAAGTATTTTTTATTTGAAAGTTTAATGCCCAATTCTTTTTGGTTGGAACAAAAATACATTATTTAAATATTGTTGGTCGAAAAATACATCATGTTAAAATTATTGGTAATTTCAAACCTACGACTTAACAGCCGTTACCGGATGCTACGGTATCATTTAACGGTGTTAAATTTTAACCTCTCGTATTTTAATAGATATGTATAATATGTTTGGTAAGTATTATTAGAATATTACCGTAGTCTGGTGGTGAAAGGTTGGTTTTGCAACCCACAGAACCCAGGTTCGATCCTCCGATTTTTTTTTTTATATTCTCTTTCTCACCTCCTTCACAAAACCCTTACGGCGAACATCGTCGCCGATGTAAGCTTGAGATTCGAACCTGTACCGTTGCCGTAGGGCTTGAGATTCGTTTATGACTGAACTTTTTCTTTTTGTTGTTGAAGGACATGATTTCATCATCATCTTATCTTCTTCTCCAACAAACCTTTGTTTTTTAAAAATGGTTTTAAAGGAAACATGAACCAGTGGTGAAATCTATGGGAATTAAATCCAATTTGAACTTGTTAATCCAGAGAATACTGTAATTAATGGGTGAATTAGGGAGCTAATTCTTCAATTGAATCTTCAAATTGGTGAAACGAATTACATAACATCACGATTTAGCATAAATGAGCGATATAGCGTCTTGAAGAAGTGAGGAGGAAGAAGAAGAAGAAGAAGGAGATAAGGCGGGAGGAAGTAAGTCATGCGACAGCGATGAGATTTGCGTAAATAGCAGAAGGAGAAGGAGCGATATAGCAGTCATGGTACAGCAAAAGAGAAAAGGGAAAAAAAAAACGAAAAGATGTCAATGGGTGAGATTCGAACCCAGATTATATGAGTTACAAAACCAAACCGTCACCACTAGACTACGGTGATATGTAGGTATAGTAATCTAAACATGTTTAATATATCTATTTAAATTCATGAGATTAAACTTTAACACCGTCAATGATTCTGTAACGTCCGTTAACGGCTGTTAAGTCGCAAGTGTGAAATTACCAATAATTTTAACATGGTGTATTTTTCGACCAACAATATTTAAATAATGTATTTTTATTCCAACCAAAAAGAATTGGGCATTAAACTTCCAAATAAAAAATACTTGAGGTTTTTTTTGGGAATTTTCCCTTTTAAAATATAATAAATTTGTCTTTTAGTGGAGATCCTGGAATCAAGGAAAAACATTCATTGCAAGTAAACAGAATGTGAATAGATATGACAACATTAAAGGGAAAAATCATTAGTGGTAATAAAAAAACACATATAATCAAACACATCTATATATACATTTTTGGATGACTTTTAGTAAATAAATCCTGGAGTTGGAATGTATTTACAAACAATGCCATTGGAGTTAATTCTTAAGATTTGAAAAAATTAATTAAAGATATTATTCTAAAGATCGTTCTTCAAATCTTCTCCAACTAATTACTTTAAAAATCTCGATAATAACTATTCCGTGATTTACTGTAATCTTCAAATATATTTGGTATGATTTCTCATAATTAAAGATCCATCATTAATTGCAATAATAAATAAAAACAATAATTTCCTTTTATTTTAAAAACTTTCTAACGACAATCTATATATACATTTTTGGATGACTTTTAGTAAATAAATCCTGGAGTTGGAATGTATTTACAAACAATGTCATTGGAGTTAATTCTTAAGATTTGAAAAAATTAATTAAAGATATTATTCTAAAGATCGTTCTTCAAATCTTCTCCAACTAATTACTTTAAAAATCTCGATAATAACTATTCCGTGATTTACTGTAATCTTCAAATATATTTGGTATGATTTCTCATAATTAAAGATCCATCATTAATTGCAATAATAAATAAAAACAATAATTTCCTTTTATTTTAAAAACTTTCTAACGACAAATGTATTGCAAAATAAATAATTTCCTAAAACAATTACAGAACCTAATAACTGTTGTAGACTTTTTAGGAAAATAATTACGTAAATATATAACTTAAAGATAACAATTACTCATCAAATCTTTTTTTTTGTTAATATTGTATCATAACAAGACCTAAATCAATGGACTACTTATTCTCTATATATAAGTGAGGTTATTTAGTCATCAAATCAATGTGCATGGTTCCACTCTCGCCGTCCCTCAGCTCTGCAAATCATTTGCTTCATTTTCTACATGTCTTGGACTAAGGTTCTTCCTATTCTTCTTTGATTTGAATCACTTACATCTCTTTTTTTTTTTGATAAATCACTCACTTTCATCTTTCTATGGCTTTATGTTTGATAGCCTCACGTTGAATTGAGGAGCTTCCCAGTGTATTCGGAAACTGGTCCTTCTACGTTACCTTAATCTACATGTTTTTGTGTTTGGACAAATGAGGAAATGATTCTGATTTTTATTGTTTTGGTATATTGGTTCATGTTTGAGTGTGAAAATATTTGCAGGGTTAACCATAATCCGTTGTAGCTTCTTAATATTGATTTGGAGATGCTCTTAGTATTGATTTGAAAATTTTCTTTGGTTTGTTTACTAAAAAATATTTAGTGGTTTACCATCAAATGAAAAAATCATGTGATAAAATAAACTTTATAGATTAATCTATATTTATCAATTTTTTGAGTAAATCGTTTTCTAAATATATTTATTTTAATGTAGATTAGTTAAATTATGGTTACTATTCGTTATTTGACAAACTCATTTGGCTATATTACTTATTTTAAACCAAACTCATTTTGGCAATAAATAATGTTTATTCATAAATTAGATTAACCCCCAAAAAATTATTACCAAATATATAAAGATTATTTATGTCTAAAGAATAATATGTTGCTTTAGATTATTATTATTTATAAGGTTTCAAATATTATAAATATTTTAACCTTATAAGAAGTATAAATTAATAATATTTAAAGTATCTATAATATTTAATTCCATAAAAAGTTTATAATATTAATAATATTTGAACACTATAAAAATTATAAATATTTATACTACGGAACCACTTAAAAGCAAACTTTTAAATTGACTCGAATTATATGTTTTCTAAACAAATGTGTTATTAAAAAAAATGATGTTTAATTTCACGGGACGGGGTTATATGGTGGGACGGGTTTAGATCAATAATAATACCGGAAGATATACCACGGGTTAAAATCCTAGAAATAATAATCAAAATTCAATATATAATCTTAAACACTAAACAAAACAAATAATATTAACAAAATAATTACAACTTAAAATTTAAATTTTTAGTTAAAAAGTCGACCCGCGGTGTACCGCGGGTTAAAATCTAGTACATAGATAATTAGATATAGTAATATTCTACTATATCTAATTAGTGGGAGTATTTTTTTTTGTTAACACATACATATATGGATTTTGATTTTCCCCAGTTCTCTTACTCTCTTTAAACTTTTTCCCCTCAATGTAAACCTTATTGTCAGCAGAAAAGAGAACTTTTTCTTTTATCTGAATTTAAGGGAAAAAAATCGTCACGCCCTTTTCATGAACTTTAGTTTTTCTTTGGGGAGGAAAGAAAAAAGAAATTCTTGATCAAAAGTATAAAAGAACGTGACGTCAATTTTTATTCAATTTTCTTTTGTAACAACAAATCGAAACTAACAAAGTGCTTATATTTTAATATTTCTGTATAAATGACACCAAAAAAAAAAGAATCTCGCAAGTCTTGAACAAGCAAAGAATTGGTTAGACAAAAAAAAACACGTTTGCTAGATAAACAATGAATGATCAATCTGAAAGCAAACCAAAAATTAAAAAATGATTTTTTTTTGGGGGTTAAATAATGATGTAATAGTAAATTCAGTAGTGGCAATCCACTAAAGTAGGAGCTGACAAGACAAGAGACTTTGGTTCTTCTCTTTGCTTCTTCTGTTGATGTTCTTGTTCGTGATTTTGCTTTGAAGCAAAGCTGAATCCGTTGACCCGATTCTCATCTTCCGGTGCGGGTAGATTCAGATCCAAATCCAGTGACACGACCGTCTTCCTAGCTTTCTTTTTCGCTGGCATCACCAGATGATCCTGACCGTCCGATATTTGATCGAACGACATTGAAGACAGTGATAGCTCCGTGTTGGCCGCAGCCGTGGCCACCGTCACGGTGGGGGCAACCGCCGCCGGGACAACCACTGCGCCTCTGTGCCGTCTCATATGGCCACCTAAGGCTTGTCCGGACGTAAACTCGGCTCCACAGATTCCACATTCATGAACCTTATTGTTACTTGCCTTACCGTACACGACAAGCGATCTACTGTTATTGTTCTTGTTGTTATTGTAAACAGTTGTGGTTGTGTGTACAAGTGAAACGGCGTCGTTTGCATAGATGTTCTTCTTGAGGTCAAGATTGGAGTAAAAAGAGGCGGCTTTAGGTTTCTTGTGGCTAGCTCTATGGCCACCTAAAGCTTGAAAAGAAGGAAAAGTCCGGTCACATGTCTTGCACTGATAAACGTAGTAACCTGCTTTACCACCACTGTTTGAAGAAGAAGTCTCTAGAAACCTCCTGCTGGTAAATCTGTATGCGTTGTTGTTGCTGTTGTTGTTTGTTACGTGGTGGTTGTTGTTGGGAAGAGAGTGTCCTTGGGCAAGGAGGATCAAACAATTGGCTATGTCTTGATCTTCCTCGTCTTCTGCGGCCTTCAATATTGGGTTGTTGTGAGAGGACCAAGAGGCTGATGAAGATGAAGACGTGATCACACCATCCTTTTTGTGGTTTCCTAAAGCATTGTCCTTGGAATCAAGATCAGTGAATTCTTCTTCCATGTTACGTTCCGGGGAAGAAACTATAGGAGGGGAGATAGAGAAAGGAATAGGAGATTGTGGACGTTGTCGCTTCGTCCGCTTCCCTTTAAGGATCAAAGAGTGCTCCTTTGTGGCCTCTTCGAACGCTTCCATTAGCCAGAGATTCAAGATCACAGATCAAGAACGGATCAGGATCGGAGAAGAGGATTTGTGTTGTTGATTATGAAGAAGTTAAGGATGAGAGATGCATATATAGTAATGTGTTAAGAGGAAGATGTGTGTGGGATGGAGAGAGATGTGTGGAGAGATGGATACATAAATAGTGAGTGATTTAGGAAGAGAGGAGTCAAAGAGAGACACCACACATATAGAACAAAAATATATGAGAAAGCTTTTTAAGTATGTGAATATGTTTGGACTTGTCCTTTTGTAGCCTCTTAAATTTTAGTACTTCTGTTATTGTCTCTCTTCTACCATTTGCCCAACTTGGCAAACTAATCACATTACAATCAGATAAAAGAGAGAGAAACAGTGTGTGTGACAATTTGCAACAAAAAATGTACAATTTTAGACAATTTCTATAGTAATATTTGCTTGTTCCACTAATAATCCCGTTTTTTAACTCTGCATAACGATTTATTCGGGGTGTGATCACATGTAAAATAGTTTCTTTAGTTTTTCTTGTTCAAATTAGTTTTTAGATTGATGAGTAAATTTTAACAAATTCTAGGCATATATCGATCACTTCAAAATAGAAATTAAAAGATAGAATATCACATACGTATTTCTAATTATATGATTCAACATTATATTTTTAGTTCGAATTATTATTTATCTTTTGTTTTGTAATTTTAGTTGATTAAACTATTCTATAGAAAATTTAGAATTTTTTCTAAAAATAATTAAAAATCTTAACATGTTCGAATCTACTATAAACTCCTACGACAACCAAACCAAACGTAAATGAGATCTAATCACGTATTGGTTTTTCTAGTTAATTATATATATGTATATATATCATTTTGTAGTCGAATTTCGTTAATCATCGATTATTTTGATTAGTTTGGAGTGTTGAGTGATGCTTATTAAAAACAAAACAAAAAAAACAAATAATTATGAATGAAGAAAAAGAAAGGTAAAAAACGGAAGGAGAGGTTAATAGAAAGGTTTGGAGTAATGATGTGAAAATGCAAGCCTGTCTCTCACGGAATCTACGTCTCCCCTTCTTCTTCTCTCTCCCTCTACCATTACTCCACTCCATCTTCATTTTTATATACTTTATTTATCTGTTTACCATATTTCTACGTAAATATGTATATTGAAAAAAACATACCACTTCTAATTATCTAGAATTGTGTAATATTGACTCTAAAAATCTCAAGTCCAACTAATTTGTCTTAAGGCTACGATAAGACTTCAAGCAAGACTTTGAGACAATAATACAAGTAGTGGCAAAGTAGTATATATATAATTATATATAACTAAATTCTCTTTATATTTGTCTATTCATATTAATTTAACAGGTAATTAAAGATATTCCTAATTAAGAGAATCGTCCACCATAATATTGAAAATGAACACATTAGTTATGGAATATGAAGTAAATTAATAAAATATTTAAAATAGAGAGATAGATACAAATTTGTGCCATATATAAACACATGTTGGCGTGTATTTGCAGATGGAAGAGCACCCATTCCGTTAATGGATGGCATAAATTCCGTTAATGGATTCATTATACAGATTCCGTTAATGGATACATTATACAGATTCCGTTAATGGATGCATGATGTGAAGAGCACCCATTCCACGTCAAGAATATTACTAAGTAGTAAGTACCAAGCAATCATTAAGTGCAGCTCATCGTATCTTCAAGAGTTATTATCTATTTTTTTTTTTTTAGTATACATATCCGATTAATCAATGTTTATATGATCCTCGACAATTGTCATCTAGCTCCGTCGATTTTCATTCACTTTGAACAACGTAAGAATTCTACAAAGACTCTAATTACTATCAGTGGCATAATTTTTTCAAAGTCTATATGAGGATTATTTGAAAATTTTAAGATGGAAAATGTGATTCTTTGAATGTTATATATATGTAGTTCAATTGACGCCAACAAATCTACATATATAACATTAAGTCTACTTCCATCTGTTGGGAGACTTGGTTAGTAGCTAAATAATTAGCTAGGGGCAAAGAGCGTGACTAGTTATTGCTTAACCCCAATGATGAGGGAAGAGTACCGACTAGCTAGATAACATGGACTGAATTAATGTAAACATATGTAATTATTACAAATTAACAATTATATAAATTACTTTCATAAGTTGTTATCTTAATTATTCTCTTTTCGTCTATAACTCTCACACACACACACTTACAGGTTCAATTAAACTCGAGTACATATATAACAACAATAGTAATATAACACACTACATTACAAGCTCCAGTTGATTATTAACTAGCTAATGAATTTTATATAACATAAGAAATGAATATTCTTTTCTATAATTAGTAATTTCATGATAGTTGTGTAACTTAATTTGATTTTGTATTGATTGTACGTAGTTGATTAATAGAGCGAAGGAAGGTGGTGGGAGAGTTAAGGAGCACAAGTCGGCTCTCTGACCATTATCGAGTGTGAGCTTCTTCTTCTTAATATTTGTGTCTATTTCATGGTCGCACGTTCCTTTAATACGACCACACAATTGTATTAAACTTTAGGACATGAGGAAAGTTTTTTCTTAGTCAATGAAACGACTATGCTGACGGTCGTTTTGTTCCTGCAACTAGCATGTTGAGACACATGACATGCAAACTTGTTAAACAATATGTTGGTGATGGCATCTCCAAAGTGAGCTACGAGCAGTGGTTCACTCACCGCTCTGATGTAATTGGCTTCATTTTTCCCTGATTTACTTCTCTTTGACTCGTCTTGGTTACAATGGCCAAGGTCATATCCATGTGTCTCCAAGTCTTTGATTTCAAAGGAACCTTCTTTCTGTACCACCTCCTTTACTTCTTTTTCGTTGGGGTCATAAAATGGAATGTAGAACGAATCTACCTTCGATGGACTCACAAGACCCTATAAAAATAAAATAAAATTTGATGACAAAATTGTTTGGTTTTCAAATCGAAAGTATCAAGAAACCAACACTAATATGTTGACGAACATAGAGCAGTCCACACATTTTCAATTGATTTTGAGTTGAAGCTTATAATTCCTCACAAAAATAAAAAATGTGAAACTATATATGTTTGAACATATTAATTTTGTCCAAGAAAAAATGATTTATCTAAATACCTCGACGACTAGGTCACGGAGAGATCTGGATAATAATGTCCAAAAGTGACAACAATCTCTATGCAATGGATTATCAATAGTGTTTCGACCAATGAAAGTGAGAACCATGCGTCCATTAGAAACCATCTCTTCAGAACGCAGTTTAAGAAATGTCGCGAAATCTGTTTGGAATTGATTTAAGTAAGCCTTATATGTACTTAGAGGACTTGAATTTGTGATGTACACACTCATCTTACTCTTCTTAAGCCCTTCAGGAACCTTACAATCAAATAGTTCTAGCATTAGCAATTTTCTTATCAATTTCTATACATAGAATGTTAAAAATGAAGTGTCAACACATATCATACCTTAGAGAGCCAATGGAGACCATAAGAGGAATGTACGAAATGAAGACTCCTCCGAGGGAAGAGCCTCGAGTAGAAAGAACCGGGGACTCCAGAGACAAAGTATGATTCTTTGCTCGTGATGTTCTTCTCGTTGAAGAATTGTATGAATTTGAACGTTGTGTTAAAATCGTTATTAGGGAGATCATTTAGACAACAATCTATTTCTGGTGGGTTTTGGTTCCTCTGTTGACATAACACATTGACTGTATTGATAATTTCAGACATCGCCAAGAATGTGTTTTGTCCAGATGAACAACCCAAATCAGCTACTTTAATGTATGTAGGAAAGTTTAAGTTTATCATCAGTTCCTTTGTGTTCTTAACCAATACCGGTTTAGCCTTTGATAACACTCTTCTCTGAATACACACAAACATAAAAAAAAATAAGAACTTGTTAGTTAGTAGATAATCACTTTCATGTAACCTTAATTAAATTAATTATTTTTCGTTTTTAACTCTTTTTATCCAAAGTTGCCCCAAAACAAACTAACCAAAATTTTGTCTTACAAAAGAAAATTAGGTTTCAATTTTATCATGAATTCAACAAACCCATTTTTTTTTTTAAAAAAACGACATAATAACCAATGTGATTCTAAATTTCTGCATGGATATGTCCTATAAAAAAGAAAGAATTATGAAGAAAACTTAAGAAACCTGAAGAAGAGAATTGGTGGAGTAACTGTTGTATCCATCTCCTCCACTCATACATAGAGGACTCACATAAGAGTATTTACTAATTCTTTCTTCATCGCCGTTTTTCATTTCATTTTCACTCTTACCATTACTACATCTGCATCACATATATAAAACAAATACGTATACAATCATACATATATGAATACATCTATGTCAAATTCACATATACAACTTTATGATGTGAAGATGAATAGGTGAGAAGAACCTTAAGGTAGGTATGGAATGGGTGAATCTTGAATCCATTTCTCGCAATAGTTTTCAAAAACGAGAAATATTATAATATGGGTATGTTGTTTAGGGAGGCTACCTCTCAGTCGTTTTATTTATAGAGGTGGGACATATCTTGAACGTGAAACACGCCGAGTTGTTGCAATACACAGTTGCACATTCAATCATGCCCAATCTTCCAATCTTTCTAGAGATATATATATATATATATATATATATATATAATTTAAAATTTTGTCAAATAAATAAAAGGGTGAAAATAAGCAAAAAAAAAAGGAAATAGTGGGAAATTAGAATTACGAGTGTTTCTATACAAGAAAAAACTTAGTATTGTAGTGTTTGTTTTTTCTCTAAGATGAGAATTTTATGATGTTTTGAAAGCTCATATCGTATCTCGATTCATAGATAGAGAATCAAAACACTATGTAAAGTGACATTATTGGTCGTAAAGTAGAATTATATAGTGAAGATCATGACGAATAAGTACGACCCCCATAATATTCTCAAATAACCATGATATTCTCGATAAGATTTAACGAAAAGTTAGAAGAAAAAAGGTTGTAGACACGTGTTTGTAGAACTCGAACTTTTCTTTAATATGTCGTCTTTTCTTTTTAGAAATCTGAAAAAAAAAAGAGAGGGGAAGAGGGACTACGCGGCACATCAAAGGAGTACGCGGCATGTATATAGTTTCTAGTAAATAAAAGAAGTAGACAAATTCAACCAGGCCTTGTGGCTTAGTGGTAAAGGGGTCACAGCTGTAACTTCCGCCACCAGGGTTCGAGACATGGTCATTGGCAGGTTTACATAGAGGAATTGCCAGCCTCGTGAGATTAGTCATTGGGCTTAGGAAGCATTTGGGAGACCCGCGGTTATTCAAAAAAAAAAAAAAGTAGACAAATTCTTTTAATGATGTTTATATTTAACTATTAAACGAGATTTTGTATAGTTGTGACATTTGTTAATGTCGTTATGTCTTGTTTCATACGTAAACACCACTAGCACTTATTGGAACAGAATCATCAACATGCACAAAAGTGAAATCCAAGCCATGTTTGGTGTTGTCGACTTCACGCACGGATAAATATCCTTAATCCATACTACAAATTATTTCCAAATCAATGAAACGACAAAATTAAGTGACCGACGTTTTATTCCCGTAGCTAGCATGCTGAGACACGTGATGTACGTACTTGTTAAACAATGTATCGATCGATATTAATGGCATCTCCAAAGTGAGCTATGAGCATTGTTTCAGTCACTGCTCTTAGTAGCTTTTTTTCTTTTTCCTGATTTAGCTCTGTGTGATTGTAAGCTACAATCCAAATCCATGTGTCTCCAAGTCGTTTACTTGGAAGGATCCCTCTTTTCTAATCATTTCCTTCAATTCTTCTTCGTTCGGATCATAATACGGCAATTTGAACGAACTCACCTTTGATGCACTCACAAGACCCTCTATCACGATAAAACCGGAACCATGCATGAACATAGTTAACAAAGTTGCACAAATGTGGATATCTAAGGATTTTTTCACCTCGAAGACTAGGTCACAGAGAGATTTGGATAACAAATGACAGCAATCCCTATACAATTGGATAACAATATCGCCCAAATTTGACGAAATCCACTATATTTTATATCGCCCAAATGTAAACAATTTCACATTCGAGCTTGGTCAATCTGACAATCTTTATAGAGATACATAGAATAAGTTAAAATAAATAAGATGAAAGTAAGCCAAAATGATATACAACATATTAAATTTCGAGGCATTATATTAAAGACAAGCCATGTTCTTGAGAGAGTATTATGGAACAGAGCATTTACCTGTTTAGCTATAAAGGATAAATTTCAACCATTCCGCGATTCAACAAACACCGTCGTTGTTCTTGCTGGTACAGTGAAGCCGCCAGAAAACGAGTCGTAAACTGATTTCTTGACTATTTCATCGCCTGACATCACCTGTTAGTCACTCAGAGTTAAATTATCGCCTTAGAGATCTTACAACTTTTCTAATACACAACAAACTGAAAGGTGAAAGCTTATGATATTGATATTGTTCTATTTTCTGTAATACGTGATTTACCTGAACCGGGTGTAATTCGAGCTTCCTGTCTTTTAGAGCGGGACTGAGATATGAGAACTCAGACGGGCGTGCATTGAAGATTACCACAATGAGTGAGTAGCTGTAGGGGTAACAGCACCATTACCGAACAATGTCTACACATATGAAGCTTCGAAAGATTTGTCGAGTTGTTTATTTTTTTTTTGCTTACACTGGATCGATCTGAGATACACTGGGGATACCTTTGTGACCATCTTCAATGCTCATGACAATGGCACCAGGGATTGATGTGGGGCCTGTGTTATGAAATCGCACTCGCTCCTGAAAAAAGAAAAACAGAGGTCATATCAGCCCACAAGCTTTTGAGATCTCTTACTTCATTTGCGGTGATTGTGAATGAGTCAATACAATCACTTAGAACCTGCATGAGCTTCTGGTAGTATTTTATGGCATAGCAAAAGAAGGATACTAAATGAAAAGTTTCATAAGAGCAGAGAACCCAGTGAAGAGAATTTATTAAACAGTAGTCATCCTGACCTGTATAGCCCTTGCTGTATCTAAACGAAAGAGAGGTGAAGAGTATCTGATGCGTAACAAATCTAAGAAATTGTGGAGGGTGGCAACTATGTGACTGCTCTTAGGCTTGAAGGATGGATCTTGTAGCCTCGGCTTAATCCTAGAGAATTATTCATTAGGAGCTGACTGGTATCAGAAACATGCAGTGGATGTATGGTTCTATTAGTAATCAGATTATTAAAGGCGATTTGGTCGGTACTTACAGTGGCCAATTGTGTTCGTTTTTCCCTTTTGGAGGAAGCCCAACACCCCAATTGTTGGAACTGTAGCTGAAGTCTAGCCTAAACTTGTCGCCGTTCATGTCGATCAGTAGGGGAATATATTTTCAGAAGAAATGTTTCATTAAAAGAACGAAAACGCAAACCTATTGAACCAGTCACCGGAATTGTAAGAATCACGATCAAGTGATTTCGAGCGTAGAATCTCATCCCCAGCATGGAAGAATGGAATACCCTTTATATGCAGAATAAAACATAGTAAGATTTGAACAGGAAATCTACTTGGTGTAATAGATTCGAAAATAATGCCCACTAGCCGTAGTTTGCAGTCCCTTAGTCTACATATCTCTAAGTTAAGTAGGAATACAGTAGAGAACCTGAGAGAGGGCAATCATACTTGACGCCAAATGATTGATTCGACACCTTTCATCAACAGATATTTCCATCGGTGTCTGCAAGAACAAAGCAGAAATAAGTCTATACATATCCTCAAGTAGAAATGTATGATGCAAATAAATAGAGAGTGGATGCACGTCTGTTGGCTCGCAGATACAACATGCAGAGTGAAGTGCTTCAGAATTGAATATTAATCAAGCAGAAGAAAACATTGAGCTGAAGAATTGAAAATATGGAAAAAAAGTTCAGACATCATATTTGTTTTATTACCTTCAAACTGATAATGTCAAAGAGGGTTTCATTGTCATGAGCAGAGACGTAATTAATCTGAAACCACAGGGAAATGCTGGTATGAGCATCACAGATTTATTGGTGTTTGATTCACTTAAATGATGAAAGTGAAGAAATGAAGTTGCATACAGTTTCTGTTGGCAGTGAAGCATATGCAACAGGTTTAGCATCATGCATTAAAACCTCTGATCCCTTCACCTACAAAATGAGAGCCATACATCATAAAAGGTGAGGCAAAAATTCTTTGTGAAAGGTTAAATAGTAAAGTGTGACTACTTACATACCTCCTTTCCTTCGTGGTTGGTCAGCATATAATCCTTCAAATTTGCTGCCATACCAGTCTAATCCATGATGGAAGTAAAATGAATATATCAGAAAAAGACTTTCTAGAACCTAAGTGTTGCAAGATATCCGTACCGCTGTCACATTTCAACTAGTAAGATAACAGAATGTAGTAAGCAAGGAGAGAGCATTGGGAACAGCTATGAAGCGAATTTGAGAGCAAGTTGAGTTTGGGCAATCCTTAAGCCTTGATTTCAGAAATCTGATTACCATATTGCATATGATATCTAACAGTGATCATTACCTGGATGTGATTTTTCGCAGTAGAAAGCATCAGTTCCTGGGTAGCTTCTGAACCATGGTCATGACCGTTAGGCTGTCCATAAAAGGGAAAGTTAAAAAGTGAAGAGAAGAATTTTACATATTTCTAAGCATATCTCTACATGAAATAAAATTTACGGGCAAATAAGGATACACCGATACATGATGATTGATGGCATGGAAATCTCATTTCTCACTACAATTATTCAAACACTTACATGGGCAATACAGCCGTAATGTGGTGTCTATTCCAAGCAAAACCACAGACATGAATTGTTGGTAAAGCCATGAATATAAATGTAAATGTGATGATGTGGTTTAATACCATATTCTTCATTTAACTGATAAGCTTTATAGGGTTTACATGAGGAAGAAGAAAACTCATGGAACAGAGGGGACACGTGGGCAGAGCTAAAAACTTTAGTGATTCAATATCTTGATTGGTAACTGCACAAAAAAAAAAAAAGAAGCCAAAATACCTGTAACAATAAACCTGTAATGAATCCTTGTTGAAGAGGATGACCAAATGGAGATCCACCAAGAGTTGCATCTCGTATCCGGTCGTTAAAACTGAATAGAGATTTAAACATTCCAGGTAAAACAAAATGAATCAGGAAAATGTTGTACAATCGTAGAAGAAAATGACAAGATGTCCAATGGATTAACTAAAAAGGTAAAAGGAACTTTCAAACCTTCCAATTCCTGTCCCGCCTAAGTTGAACTGTGACGCATTTATTCCACGTCCATTTTCAGCAACTTCACCAAAGTTCCATCCTTCACCATATCTGATGATGAAGGGATAGCACAACAAATTATATGGCCAAAATTATTTCATAAGAAAAAGAATAAGGACACAACAAATGTCAGAAAACTTGCATCTAAGTCCGATAAATAGCCAGGACTTACAAATAAATTCTTGAACCATCAACTCCATCTGTTTCCTTTCTCAAGCTACCAATTGCAGATTTTGCGTTTACCTAAGGAATATCGATATTACAACTCACCTCAAAACTTTTGTAACATTACACTAAAGCTAGTGAAATAACATACTAACTTCTGAAGAAAACAGTAAAGAAAGCTATCAATCATACAAATAAAACATGCAGAGTAACAAAGCTGCTTACCATTGTAGCTTTCATTATATGACCCATAAGATCAAAACGGAAACCATCAACCTGACAGAATCAGCACATGATCAGACAGAATATAAAAGGACAAAATAAACTTTGTGTAATAAAGCAGAATACAATAAACCTTGTTATGGTCAGTCGATCAAAGGTTGAAAGATACATGAGAAAAATGCTAATATTTTTTTTTTTAGGGAGGGGAAGAAGTAGCAAGATGGAAAAATAATCAGAGTAGATTACAAGCATGTAGTCAAGTACCTTATAGTTAACAACCCAATTTAATAGATCATCCCGTATCAGACGATCAACCATATAATGCTCGCTGGCGGTGTTGTTTACGCATGTACTATTTTCAATAAAACCATCAATGTTCCTTCTCAAATAGTAACCTGGAACTATCTAAGCAAATACATTTTGTCGTGGAAGATAGATGAGAATTAAGGCTAGACAGTTAGTTATCAAACTGAAATTAATTAAATCTTAGTTAGGTGCACACCTTATCAAGAACAGATTCGTTGTCATGTGGCCCACTTGCATGCAAGTGGTTGTAAACAACGTCTAAGACGACATTAAGACCAGTACAATTAAGAGCCTGAAAAAAGAAGCTACATAAAGAGCCAACTCAAAAAAACATGAGGCTTGACCATGTAGTCATCAAACATATTGTACGAATCACTACAAAGTTTAGCTTTCAATGAGCCTATTAGTGTTGCAAATCACCAGGACCAGTATACACTTACTGTTTTCAATATCCAAACAGGGGAAAAATGCAAACCTGAACCATTTTTCTAAACTCAATTATGCGGCATGGACCAGTCGGATCACTAGCATAGCTTCCTTTTGGGACTCCCCAGAGCACAGGATTATACCTTCACAAAACAGAAAGCTTGTGATTAAGGTGATTGCTTCATAATGAATGAAGTAACTTGTGTCAAACAAACTACCCCCAGTTATAGCCATCATCATTCTGGATTTCTGTAACACGAGCTTGTGCCTCAGTTGAATCAGGTGGTAATCCTTCCAGCAGACTGGTATCTACAATAAAAAGGTCATACTTATGTGTACAATAAAAAACAGAAATAGGACAGACGACTTTGTTACTTTGGCTTATGTTTCTATTGTCTGAAGACTTGAGGCCTTTTTCCGGCTTTTGAGCTCTAACTTGAGTTCAATAAATAAGCCCTCAGATTTAAAGAAAAAAGCATCCCAAAGAAGAATCGTTCACAGTCTATCAAGTTTTAATGTGTGCTTGAGACATCAAATATACCCTACCTACGGACTTCCAGTTCTCCTTCTCATCATCAACATCACCAAACTGAAATGTTGGAAGAAGATGTAGATGGGTAAGACCTGCATCAACTAATTTCTGAAGATGTTTCACACCTGCAGAATCCTGCCAAAATATCTTATGAGATATGGCACAAAACATGATGAATCCGAGTATCTTTGCTGAGCAGCAAATGTGTCAGAAATAAATCAATAATAGAAATACAACTAAAATTTGGGATCACCAGGATAACATATGAATTTACACAGCACAAATCGATAAAGATGATAAAGTTATGCACATGGACAAAGATATATGCACCTTTGAAGTGAAAGCCAGATATCCACCACGATTTTCAGGCTCAACAGTCTCATCATTGGCACTGAAATAGCAGGTAAAAATTAGATAAACGAGAAGAAAAGGGAAATCTGCATGAGCAAGTAAAATGACTCTACAATTTCAACAATGTGATTCAAAGATTAGACCAAACAAACAAAGGCCAGAAAAATATCCTTTTTCTTTGTCTATTCAAGAAGTTACTGTTTCTTGGTTGCGGGAAGAGAGGAAGATAATTGGTAAGAAAGAGTACGTATATTTGTGACGAGATGCTATGTTTTGCCCCATGGTAAAATTAAACCATGAATCTGGAAATTGGGTATAATTACCTGAAATCCCTCACATGCAGCTCATAAATACTTATATCTGAGAAGGATCTTAGGCATGGTTTCTTTTCTGCTAAGTTGTCCCAACCTTCAGGTTTTAGATCATCAGAATCAAGATTAACCAAGAAAGTTTTGCTCCCATCTGCTGAAAGCCTGCTTGAGAAATACAAATCACATATGACTCATTTTCAAAAAAGTTTGTATGGGGGTATGCTTTCAAGCCAATTGAAAAATACTATTACCCCCGTGCATAAGGATCATTAGCATAGCAAGTTTCCAATTTCATGGTGCTTGGATGGTAGACTGATACTTTATACACGTAATAGCATCCTTCCCAACTACAAGCTCCTTCAGTGCTCCACACATCGGTAGCCTCTTTGAGTGGGCAGATTTCCATCGGACTCTTGTCAAGTGGGTTTTTATAGATGCAAACAGATACTGCCTACTTAAATGCACAAATGAACACGCAGAAAGAGTTAATTATATTTAAGGCAGGTATAAAAGGCAACACCATTAACCATTTCCAACATACTTGAGCAGTGGGAGCCCAGAGGTGAAGAGAGACACCTTCTGGTGTAAAATGTGCACCCAGGGGACCATCATATGGGAACAATTCATCCAGGACGCCAGGCAACTGCAAACCAGTTCCCTGAATCAGCCGTTTGTCCGCTACAGAAAATTAAACAACCACTAAATAATTCAGTCTCCGTAAGTTTCTTAGTGTTGGCAATGAGTTATCCTAAACAAGAAAGGGAAACAAATATGAAAATATAGAAAATGTAAATGAAATGGTAAAGAAAACTGTTACCATCAAAGCAAACAACAGCTAACTGGCTTTTGACAAGATCCCTGATATCCAAATCTTTAGGAACTTTGAACGATTTGTAATTCCTAATATGTGGAAACTTCTCAATCACCTGAAAATCAACCTTTCTACTTTGAATTTTTTTTTTAAAATCCCCAACAAATTCTGTACTCTTATGAAGCAAACATAAAGCAGAGAGAATGCACAACTCACATTCTCAGGAAGTGAACCGGATTCAGCTTCAAGCTTGATTCTTAAATCATAACCTGAAAGCCAATGAACTTGGATTAATATTTAAAAAACCTTCAGGGAGAATATGGTAACAAACTTAGAGATAAGATTAAGCACCATCGATTCCATCTTGGCTGAATGATAAACCAGCACTTTTGCTCGCATACAAGTAACAAGACCCTTCACCAACATCCACATTCCAAGCAATTACGCCTTGGGTAACCCAATACGCTCTTGCATAGATCAAACAATCAAGAAACTGACCAAAATTTTGATGCAAACGTTAAAAAGAAGCAAAATCAGTAACATGATCGGTCAACATTCCAGCTCGAAAATTGAGAGGGTTTAACCTGAGATTTGGGACTGGAGACTTCGAGCGACATAGGAGATGAAGCGGAAGACGAAGAACAGAGGCAGTGAAGCGAAGTTCTCGACGGAATTCTGAGACGGAAGTTAGAGATTGACGAAACAGGCCGACGTCGCCACCGCGATCGAAGATTAAAATCAGCGGCGAAGATCTGAGGACGCGAGACGGAGGTGGAATTGAGAAGATGAACGGAGCCTGTTGGTGTCAGTGTCAGTGCCATTCTTCTTCTTCTTCTCCGACTGATGATAGTTTCAGATGTTCTCCGACCGTTTGTTCTTCAAAATATCTATGAATTTTCTTTTTAGTCCCTAAACTTTCTTCTATCTTTCAGTTATATATATAACTACTCATCCTGTCAAATTGACCCTGTCCATGGAACACGTGTTATTAAATATTGATAAATTCGACCAAATAATATAAAATCCTAATTATTCATATGAGGACCAATCAACAAATTATTAATTTTTACGCTATTACTGATCCGTGATAAGCTTCGACGCGAAACGGATCTTAGCTAGAATCTCTTGGCCGAATCGATATCGCACATTTTAACTAATTGTGATTTTTTTGGTCGGATGAGCTTTACTAACACGAAAGTAAGACCATCTTTATTGGTGGTCTCTTAACACAACTCTTAAGTTAAGAGATATATCTTATAACTAACAAAAGTTTCTTAAAGTCTCTTAGCTAAGAGACTTTTGTTAGTTATAAGACATATCTCTTAGCTTAAGAGTTGTCTTAAGAAACTATCGATAATGTTGCTCTAAACTGGATTTGGTATGTCCATCAACGATAATGTGATTGAGAAATGCCATATGTATTAATGTGATTCCTTGCGAAGAAAGCCATCATAAGAAGAATATTTACATTGTCGACGGATTCGTTCGTCCAAGGAGAAGTTTACAAGAGCGGCTTGCTAGGTTTTCGAGTGACGATAACCCTTTAAAAAATATTTTACAGGTTTAGGGATTTAATTAGGTGTGAAGATAGTAATTTATAATTGTTTTTTTTTTAATCTTTATCATTACTCTGGTTTAGGGCATCATATCGTTTAACCCCTTCCATTGCTCTGAAATTGGGAAACATGAATCAAGACCTCATCCTCATACTTCGATTCCAGTCAAAGCTGAAGCGAGATTGGACAACAAATTAACTTACAAGTAATACGATAGTGAGAATCGTACTCTCTCGTAGCTTGAGAACCTTTCAAATTCGAAAGAAAATGGAAGTCAACAATGTACCATCGTCGGCACCGGAATCTCCTCGATTGTCTCCTCAAGCAAATCGACGCCAAAAATCAGAAGATTTCAGAGACTCACAGCTTTCGCTCGCTTCTAAAATTGCTACAGATGTGGTTGTGGGGATCCGACGAAATCGACTACTCATCTCCCAAACCCTAGATTCTTTCTATCGAAGAAGATGGGGAAAGATACGGTTGCTTCGGCGGCAAACCAAGTTAATAAATTTACAAAAATAATCACCCGGTCTGGTTTATCAAGTTTAATAACCGGTTCACTTATCTGATTAGAAAATTCCATTTCCTTTCTATTTGGGCTTCTGGGCTGGTCCATGTCGTGGTTCTCTTATCCACTTTTTTTCTTTCTAATTGGGCTTTAAATAAACTGGCCATAAGCAATTTGTCGAAAAAAAAATAAAAATTGTTAAAAATGCTCCTTTTTCAATATCCCTTTTCAAAAATGCTCTTTTTAAAAGTCCATTTTTAAGTTTGCCCTCTTTTAATTTTTAATGACCATTTTACTTTTATTTGAAACAAAATTCGGTCCACAAAATACAAAATATTTTTTGGCGGGAAAAGTGATCCCGCAATTTTCCCGCCAAAACACTTGTAAAAACCTTGTAAAATTTTCCCGTAAAAATTATTCCGCCAAAAAATTTTCCCGCCAAAAATTTTTTTTGCGGGAAAAGTGATTCCACAATTTTTTGCCGAAATTTTTTTGGCGGGAAAAATTTACAAGGTATTTTAAAGGTTTTACGGAGTATTTACAAGTGTTTTGTAAGGTTTTACAATGTATTTTAAAAGGTTTTACAAGGTACTTATAAGGTTTTATAAGGTATTTATAACTTGTAAAACCTTATAAAAAACTTGTAAAACCTTATAACTTGTAAAACCTTATAAAATAGCTTGTAAAATCTTATAATATCTTATAAATACTTTATAAATACGTTGTAAAACCTTTTAAAATACATTGTAAAACCTTATAAATACCCTGTAAAAACCCTTTAAAATACCTTGTAAATTTTTCCCGCCAAAAATTTTCCCGCCAAAAATTTAACGCCAAAAAATTTGCGGAATCACTTTTCCCGTAAAAAAAAATTTTTGGCGGGAAAATTTTTTGGCGGGAAAAAATTTTACGGGAAAATCTTACAAGGTATTTTAAAGGTTTTACAAATTTTTACAAGTGTTTTGACGGGAAAAATTGGGGGATCACTTTTCCCGCCAAAAAATATTTTGTATTTTGTGGACCTAATTTTGTTATATTTCCTTATATATTTATGATATCTTTTATTAAAAGAAGGGTAATTTAGTCATTTTGTACATAAAAGAAGTATTTTTAAAAATGGACATCCAAAGGGGGCATTTTTGAAAAGGGGTATTGAAAAAGGAGTATTTTTGTGAGTCTCCCAAAAAAAAAATCTCTTTTTCTGCAATTTAAATAAGTTAAAACCTTAATTAAAAAAAAATGTGAAATCTGAAGCTAGGGTTTTTTTTTTGGTTTGAAGAAAATACTAATGTAATCAGTTTTTGGATCAAACTTTTAAATTCGGTGGGAATCAGAAACACTTAGGTAAGGTTTATGGGAAATGAACACCGGTGTACATCATTATAGCTGCTCGTGTAGTTGTAGTTTCACATCAAAAGTATTCTCCTAAACAAATCATAGAAACATTACATGTTTATTAAAAAATTATATTATGGTGGTTAAAACCGTGTTAACTAAAATTTATATTATTCTCAGTTTTGCTGCTTATTTCACATCATCACATTATTATTCGGTGTCTTGTTATTATTTTTGTAATTTAACTATCACCTAATGTTGTGAATAGATGTTCTCAATTAAACTATTTCTACATCATATCATCACATCACAGAGTTTTGTTACTATTTCTACATTGTCTTGTTGATGTTTATGTAATTAAACTATTACGGAATGTTGTGAATAGGTGCTTAAACATTTAAAGATGGAACTAGGGTATGGGAATGTCACGATAATAATGAAGATGTGAAAAATGGGGATAGGGGGTTTCTCTTCTTTGCTAGAGACCTTGGCAGAGACTCTATCCTTAGCGTGATCATTGAGGTGGTGGAAATGAAAGTAATTATGTATTCTGCAGTGTCGGTCGAAACATTTTAAGTGCCTTAAGCGGAAAAAACAAATTGTCAATCAAAATATATTTTTCACAATTTCTAGAAAATAATCATACCATTTATGTCAAATGTAGCTGTATAATTTAGTTGTCATGAATGAATAGATATTTGATTGCTAAAACTATATATATATATATATTTATATGTATATGTTTTTATGATTACACTTACAAATTTTGTAAGTTTTTTTTGTTTAAACCACTTCATAATCATACATATACACGTATTTCAGTAAAGAAACAAATAATATGGACTCATATGATTTCTTAGAGAATTACATGGCTAAATTCAATACTAAGATAAACTTGACAAATCTCGTACAAAATAGACAAACATTTACTTATAAAAATGTGAGAAAATATACAATATTAAGTGGAAGCCCTAATTAAGCAGCCACTTCCCTTGCTTATGTTAAGGATTTATGTGTTTATTTCTATTATGATATTATTATATGTAAACCATATTATACTTCGATAAAATCTCTGATGATGATACTGATATATGTATGTTTTTCAACATTTGACATGTCTGATGACTTTTCTCAACTACTTAGTTCAAGCCTTATGATGAGATATTGAGATCCACTACCACGTTATGTTAAGAGAGCGATGGGGTTGTCTCCTATAAAACAAGTTCGTCTAGCTTTTTTGTTATATTTGCTTTTGTTTCTCGAAGTTGTTTCTATGTTTCCGTATTTTCGATATATTGCTACTACCTATTAATTTCCAACTCTAAACAATTCTAGTTGTTAAAAGTAATTTCTCCTTGCATTCCTGCCAATTTATGATACCATTATTTCTCAATCTATTTTGAAGAAACAAGATTGATTGACTTCCCATTTTTTATTTTTATTTTCTGTTAATTTTGGGAAATAATTATGACCAAATATTTATACTAAGAGATCAATCTTGTTTCTTCAAAATACGATTCTTTTTTATACATACGATTTTTATTTGAGTACACAGATGGTGGGATATTAAAGGAGTTAATAGCGCGAAACACCTTGTTTTTCAACAAAACAGCTTTTAATACAAAATTGGAGTAATAGATTAGGAATATAAAGAATTTTAAAAAAAACAGTTTTTCGGCTTATAAAATATAGATATTTAGAAAAGCCATACAAATCGAAAAATAACATTAAAAAAAAAGTAAATTAGGGACAGTGACGCCATCTTTAAAGATTTGTTTGATCTGTGTTTGTGTTTGAGCAGAAGATGTGAATTTATTTCCTCACGTACTTTAAAAACCTCACATACTCTTCCTATTTGAACCTAAGACCAACAAAATACATTAATTTTTACGCTATTACTGATCCGTGATAAGCGTCGACGCGAAACGAATCTTTAGCTAGATCTCTTGGCCAAATAGATATCGCACATTTTAACTAATTGTGATTTTTTTTGTCGGCTAACTTTAGATGTTCAATGAGCTTATTAACACGAAAGTAAACTGGATTTGGTATGTCCATCAACGATAATGTGATTGAGAAATGCCGTATGTATTAATGTGATTCCTTGCGAAGAAAGCCATCATAAAGATATAAGAAGAAGATTTACTTTGTCGACAGATTCGTCCATGGAGAAGTTGACAAGAGCGGCTTGCTAGGTTTTCGAGTGACGATAACCCTTTAAAAAATATTTTACAGGTTTAGGGATTTAATTTGGTCTGAAGATACTAATTTATAATTGTTTATTTTATGACTTTATCATTACTCTGGTTTAGGGCATCATATCGTTTATAACTAGCTCCTTGCATTTCTCAATCACTTTTCGTTGATTCTACTCTCGATCTCTGATAACTTGGATTCGGATTCAAAGTAAGCCACTACTATGTTAAATTTGGGCTAATTCTGGGCTTCCAACTAAAAACCAATTGGCAATTAGTGGATTGGCCCTAACCCTTTATATATTATTGATTGTCCCATCAAACTTCCGATGTGGGACTTGGATTGTATCTCCAACAATCTCCCCTTCAATCCAAGGACCACATGGATCTTAACACACCTCCTCGATCCCTCACTCGGACCGATAATAAGCCCCTTTCTCGGCTCCCATTACTCGGGTTTGAGGTATGTCCGTATCCACTTTTCTAGGTCCACCAGAATTTGAATTTTGGGCTCTGATACTATGTTAAATTTGGGCTAATTCTGGGCTTCCAACTAAAAACCAATTGGCAATTAGTGGATTGGCCCTAACCCTTTATATATTATTGATTGTCCCATCAAACTTCCGATGTGGGACTTGGATTGTATCTCCAACATACTAATCTGTGATAAGCTTCGACGTAAAACGGTTCTTTAGCTAGAATCTCTTCAAATCATGAGCTCATTTTAACTAATTGTGATTTTCTTTCCGGCTAAGTTTAGATTTATTAACGATAACATGTTCAAGGAGCTTATTAACAAGAAAGTCAACTAGATTTTGTATGTCCATCAACGATAATGGGATTAAGAAATGTAATAATGATACTCTTGGGTAATAATAAAGGCGGATAATATGATTAGTGAGCTTTACTTTAAACATCGAGAAAGGTTGCATTTGTATTACAAAGTTAAAAACACCAAAAGAGCTTTGACTTTGTCCTAAGAGAGAGAGCTTTCTACTCTGCAGTCGTATTTGCCTTCTTACCTAACATAAACCAAGAAAGTTTTTACTTTGTTATCAAGAAAATCAGGAACCAAGAATAAAGAATCAAATTTATGTACCTAGGTGACGACAAGGACAGTGATGGCCGTATTTGCGACGTTCGTGGACAGTCGATATTCCACCATTAAGAAGCAGAACAGTTAGTTTGCGTCCCCCAATGTCACTCCCATTAAGTTGGGGCGCCTTCACTGCTACGTCCTCTCCACGAACTGACACTGTAGCAGAGCTGAAAATATCAACAAAGACACATAACTTTTTAGTCATTTAATGACTTGGAAAGTTGAGAAAAACGGGAGGAAGAGGCCACTCGCTAACCCATTGCCAAAAAAGACACTCGAGATCTTTCCATATGGAGAGAAAAGTTGAGTCAAATGTGTCTTGATCTCATTCTCCCTAAGGGAAGTGTCATATCCTTCAACCTTTAAAATAGCGGAACTGCAATAATTATTGGATTGCTGGAGATGAATGATACACATTATATATTAAAGATACAAAAAAAAAAAAAAAAAAAAAAAAATCAGTTTACTCGTTTGCATATGTCGGAAACGGATGAGCTTCAACAGTGACATTCCATCCTCCCACGTCACTTCCGTTAAGTTGCAACGCCTTATCTACCGCGCCTTCTCCCAGAAAATAAATATGACCACATCTGTGAAACCAAAAACAAAAACACTTTAGAGTACAATTAGCATTTAAAAAGAGCTGGCAGAGAAATAACTGGAGGAAGAAGAAGCCACGCAACTTCCAGAGAGTATGGTAATTGTAGTTTTTGGAAATATAAACATCAGTGATCTCTCCACATGAAGAGAAATGTTTTCTCAACGCTCTTATACGACATCATTACGATGAAGCCCAGTGTCATATCCCATAACCCTAATTCTCCCAACGTTGCTGCAATAATTTGATCAACGAGACAAGAACACATCTTAAACATATCAAACAAACAAACATAAAACAAATATCATATCTATTTACCAGCTTTTTGGAATGGCTGCATCGCTACCCTTCAGAGACAGTAATTTCAGCCCCTAAGGAGGTACAAAAGATCAGAAATTATACTAACTTCAAATATTTCGTTTCAAACAGAAAGGTTAAAGATTAATCCTTGTGAAGAAAGCCATCAGGATATATATATAAGTAGAAGAGTACTTACTTTGTCGATGGATTTGCCCATGGTGAAGTTGAGAAGAGCGGCTTGCTAGGTTTTCGAGAGGCAGCGATAACAAAAGATATTATTAGGGATTTAGGTCTGAATAAGGTTTTTATAATTGGCTTTTTTTTATCTCTGGTTTTAGGCATCATTTTCGTATATCAAATGAATTCTGCCTTTTTTATTCCTTTTTTAGTTGGATTGTAAATTGAAAACATTTCAAAACTTTTGCCTATAATTATCACTAGGCTACATATCCAATTCTTATGATTTCTCATCTATCAATAAAAAGTTAAAAACACAAGACAGAATAATGAAGTAGGGATTGTAACATGAACACGATAAGCTTCACCGCCGACCGTTACATGTACATTTACATTTCTATAGTAACATGTGTAAACAAATTTTATTCAAATCACCGGAAAAAAAAAAACATAGGAATGATTTTCATCAGACCGATACACACATGCGTGAACGAAGAAAACGAAACCCTAATCATCGGGCGTTTAAGCCTTTGGCCAATCATATCTTTTCGCAGGAGGCGTCCTGGGATCTTGTGTGTAATAGATCCCATCCTCTCTTGCTATCCACAAGTACGTAGGCCCCATGGTTGCTTTCCACTGAGATCTGTATGCATCAAACGCTACGTGGAGCTTAAAATCAGGTCCTTTCCACAAATTACACCAGAAAAGTGTCCTCTTCCAAACATTATCATCAAAATTGTTTTTGGTCATTTGGCCAACGCGCAAAATATGATCACCAAGGTGGTCGTCCTTAGATCTACAACGCACACCGAGGACTTTATTGTTCAGCTCATTCTTGACCAAGAGTGTACTTATTCCGATTGTATTTCCGATGCATACACTAAGAAGAATCAAGAAGATGAAGAGATTCTTCATATTGTTGATCAAATCTCTTTGGTCTATGATTTCTTTCTCCTTGATGCTTACTTATATACATCTTCTTTTCTGTTTATAGACATTGATATTTTACAACAACAAAAATAGGACAA
Organism: Arabidopsis lyrata subsp. lyrata; assembly: GCF_000004255.2. Taxonomy (NCBI): domain Eukaryota; kingdom Viridiplantae; phylum Streptophyta; class Magnoliopsida; order Brassicales; family Brassicaceae; genus Arabidopsis; species Arabidopsis lyrata. The sequence continues at coordinate 1,433,519 of NW_003302550.1, read as the reverse complement.
AACGGTTACCAAACTTGTTCTTATCTTATTTTTAACGGAAAAAAATAATGTAGTCTTCTTTTAAAGTGCGTTCAAGCTGATCTTTATATAGACAACAAAAAATTAGGAAAGATATAAATGTACATTTCTGATTTGAGTTTATGCTTTTCTAATCAATTTTGAAAATTTGAATATTTTTTCCCCATATAGTCTTCATTTTCAATACATTTGTTTAATTCTTCTCTAATATTTTTATGTTTTCATAATTTTCTGATTGACTTTTTATTTTTCACTAAATTATGACCTTTCTCACACGGATTTTTTGAAAGATTTAGTAAGTTTTATTGTAATCATATATAACCACTTTGTTTAAATTTGATCGAACCAACCATGAATTTAAGACTAACAGGTTTGGATTTGGAAAATCGCAAAATATGTTTTTAAATATTCACTAAAAATAAATTAAAAAATATTTAGTCTAATGGTTGAATTGGTTATAAAAAAAGTTTCATAATCTAAAATTTAGTTTTACCTTTATAAAAAAAAACTTATTAATTAATTAAAAATAAATCAAAATACATTTTGAAAAAAATAATTTAGTGACAAACATATTGTTACTAATATGACATAAATATATAATCTAAATAATAATCCATGTTTTTAACAAATTTTGTTTTATTATAAATATTTGTATAAATTTTTCGAAAATAATATCTGAAAACAAAAATAATTAAGTAGCCACGAAGAAAAAGAACAAACTGAAGTAAAAAGAGGAAACGATAGAAGTTTCATGTTGGATAGAAGAAAGAGGAGGGAGAGGTGGTGATTAATTTTCTCGTTCGAATCTACGACGGCATAATTAAAATATAACGTATATATAATCTACATTCATATGTAATGACATGTTTTCGAGTCTCCGATATTATTATTTTACATTTTGTGTTATTAAATTTTCCTAGATATATAGTAAGTAATATTGACATCAAACCAAGAATATTAATTAAACATAAAATTAACAGCAACTGGTTATGATTGGTTTACATCCAGATATACATTAATTCAGGAGTCCTGTAGTTAAAGGACAAGTAGAGTCCTTTCGCACCGGCGTACCATGTAGCATTTGCATTATTTTTCTGAGAGGGGTTCATACTTGACTTGTAACTTACAAACGTGCGGTGATGCGCCCAATGATTTCCTTGGCGTAGATCGCATGTAAATTTCGTCTCACGGAAATAAGCATCGTTGAAACGCCAACTTAGTGGTGGGTCATTGCGATGCAAATATATGACACTCAGATCGTCGTCCTTCGAATAACAATGGACCCTCAGGGTTCCGTTTTTTGGTAACCTGTTTACTATCATTAATACGTTTCTCCCGTGCGTATCTCCAATGCAAAACACTAAAACAATGAGAACAATTGTGAGCCCTTTCATTTTTGTTTATCTGGGGATGTTAATTAGATTGTTTTTGTTTTTGTTTTTCTTTATAGAGATTGAGATTTTGATGTATTTATACAAATTTGATCAGTATATGATTTTTTGAGGTTATGCGTTAAAATCTGTTTTCTCTTTATTTTTTGAGGTTATGCGTTAAAATTAGAAATGGCTGGAGAATCGAGATGGTCATCATGTAGACATGGCTGAATTATTTAGTACTATTGCGTGGTCAATATTTTTTCAATTATATCTAGTTGCCAATTTTTGTCGAGTAATTTTCTTTAAGAAAATATTTCAACCATAAACTTAATAAATGGTTTAAAAAATTGAGAGAAAATTTTGTAAAATAAATATATGAGTACATTTTAAAATTATGGTCTAGTTTTCGTTCTTATGAATATAGTCGTTGATCAAAGTTAATTATTAAAATTTCGTAAGACAACAATATGAGTAAATATTTGCTTTTCAGTTTTAAATAAATGGTGGGAGACTTGTCTCCTCCTCTCATACCAAAAAAAAAACAATATGAGTAAATATTAAAATTTTAAAATAATGGTTAGTTCTCGTCTATTCCTAGGTCAGTATATTATAAACTTTTCTTATATAGTAAATTTCTTTTCTTAGTTGGTCAGACATTCCCTTTGTTAGCATTCTTTTCTTCAGTTTTAGTCGATGCTTTATTGAAAAATATATAGTTTGTAAAACAGTCATTGATGCCAATATAAATTTTGCCAACATGATATAGTTTGGCAAACCTATTTTAAAGAAACAATAAACATAGATAAAGGTTACATTAGAAGGGTGGGGGGGTGGGGGCACTATAGTGGCACTAGTTCACTAGGTTCGTTCCTTTCACCCAAGTACGAAACCTCTCCTTGATAAGCAGTTATATATGGTCTCTTAAGTGAGCCCCCGACATAAAGATTTAAAAGGTTACGTCGATATTGATGGAGTTTAGACATTAGTAGTAGATATTAATTCGATAAATTATGAAAAGACAGTATAAGTGGTTAGTAGCAGCCGACTTAATTTGGCCATTTGTATCTCCACTTGGTTGGTTGGTCAGCAAACACCTAAGTGAGAGCTCTCTGGAATATTCTTAAGTGATAAGAATTAAAGAAGGCGGCATTACTTACTTACTAGTAGAAAGAATGAGAACAAGTCTTCTTAGCCGACTTCTACAAACACGTGTACCAAGTCAAACCAAATGTGCCCAAACCAAACTTAGATACTAAATTCATTTCATCTTTAGTCCACACAACATTATAATTAAAGTAAAATAATACTTATAAAATTAAGTGATTATCGACTTCTTCACTCTTCTTCAACACTTTCTCATCTCTCGACACGCAACTTCCTTCCTCTTCATACTCCTCTGACTTGACTATATATAACACACTTTCATTTCTTGTTTCTTCAAATCAAATCTTTCATATACAAAAATCTTCTCAATTTAGAACTTAGTAGTCTTCTTAAACTCAAAGATAATGGCACTTGAAGCTCTTAGTTCTCCAAGATTAGCTTCTCCGATGCCGACTCTGTTTCAAGATTCAGCACTAGGGTTTCATGGGAGCAAAGGCAAACGATCTAAGCGATCAAGATCTGAATTCGACCGTCAGAGTCTAACGGAGGATGAATATATCGCTTTGTGTCTCATGTTTCTTGCTCGCGACGGAGACCGAACCCGTGACCTTGACCTGCCTTCTTCTTATTCTTCACCTCCTCTGCTTCCTCCTCTTCCCTCTCCGATCTACAAGTGTAGCGTCTGTGACAAGGCGTTTTCTTCTTACCAGGCTCTCGGTGGACACAAGGCAAGCCACCGGAAAAGCTTTTCGCTAACTCAATCAGCCGGAGGAGGAGGAGATGAGCCATCGACGTCGTCGGCGATAACCATGTCTGGTATCTCCGGTGGGGGAGGAGGAAGTGTGAAGTCGCACGTTTGCTCCATCTGTCATAAATCCTTCGCCACCGGCCAAGCTCTCGGCGGCCACAAACGGTGCCACTACGAAGGTAAAAGCGGCGGCGGCGGGAGCAGTAGCGTGTCGAATTCTGAAGGTGTAGGGTCCACAAGCCACGTCAGTAGCGGCCACCGTGGGTTTGACCTCAACATACCGCCGATACCGGAATTATCGGTGGTCAACGGAGACGAAGAGGTGATGAGTCCCATGCCGGTGAAGAAACTCCGGTTTGACTTCCCGGAGAAACCCTAAACATATACCTCTCTCTAGGAAAAACTTACAGATTCAGTTTATAGGAAATTGTTTTACTGTACATACAAATTTCGATTTTGATTGATGTTCTTCATTGAAAAATGATTCTTTGTTGTATAATAATAGAGATGTTTCTAAAAAAAAAAGTAGAACTTTTATTTAACTTCATGTTGATCACACGTATCAAAATTTGCTTGAATCCGTTGTACGTTGGCATATCGTCAAAAATGACTAATTTACGGGCCAGTTTGTTAATCCATTGGACTAGCCTACTTAGCTCGGTGGGCCGGTATCACCTAACGTATTATAGTATTATAATTTAAACCAAAAGAAAAATGAGAAAAAGAAAGAAGAGAGATAGAGAGAAAAAATGTTACACCCGAGTGTAAACTTACACTCGAGTGTGAAGAGAGAGACAATTTTTTTGTTTTTCTAATACCTATACCCCAAGACTCACATCCACCTGCTTGCCCCACTACCCGTGTTCTAAGCATTGTGGCTCGTGACCATCATCCAATAAGTAGATCCCATCTTCTCAAAACTAGAGCTTTTAATAGCAATAATTTCTCTTCTTTTTGTTTGTCATCCGAGTTAATAATATTAATCAGTCACAAAGAGAATTGAGACAAACTACCTACACTAGCTAGCACCATCTCCACATACAACCAGAAAGGCCTATACAAAAGATTAAAAGAATGAGCTCAACAAAGAAGAGCCAAAGCACCAAGTACAAACATGTATCATCCAATTCATTCAGAACAAAAGATGAATGAGTACAAACATGTTATTAGGACATAATGTCCCACATCGGAAGTTGGAAGGGATCCTAAGTAATATATAAAGGATATGAGAGAATATGAGCTTCCAACTCAAAACCAATTTCCGATGAGTGGAGTGGCCTATATTCCTTATATATTACTTAGGATCCCTTCCAACTTCCGATGTGTGATATTATGTCCTAATACATGTACCATCCAACTCATAGCAGTAATTTCTCTATAAAATGTAAAATTAACCTGATGTGGTAATTCATATTTAAAATGAGTTGTACCAAAAAGAGTTCTTAAAATATACAAAGTTTCCGGCCCGACCTGCTAGACTGTTTGATCCGACACACAAAGCAATAACAAAAAAGATAACAAAGAGATTATTTCTACTTGAGAAAAAATTTTCCTTCTTCTACTTAATTTTTGTACAAATGTTTATAGAAATCTATTCAACCTAAGTAGTTTATATATATTACAATTAGATTTTCTAATTAATGTAAATACTCTATTTAATAAACTCCCTTATATGATTAATTAATTACTAATATTAGCTTCAACAGAAAAAAAAAATTAGTACATTTTAAAGCGATAATATTAACATACATACACCGTTTAAGACCTAATCGCACTTATATAATTTATATAAAGATCACTAAATATTGAAAGCTGAAAAAAATTTACTTTTGTAGGAAATTTGGGAATCCTTGCCAACGAAATTTTCATCTACTCATATCTTTCTAATTAATTAGCTAATAACATTCGTCTACCTACTCCATGAACTTTTGCATGCACGTGTGAAAAAGTTTTTAAATTAAATGAGATTCATGAAACCTGTTTAGATGCCATTATATATCGTTGTTGCCTCCAGAGAAGATTATCTTCCAAGTCATGGTTCGAATCTTTTTTAGGAGGAGAGTTTCGCTCCATTGCGAAAATATATACACATTCACAGTAGCGTACCCATTTTTGAGAAAGAAAAGTTATAATGCGAATTGTGAACATGGATTAATCAATATACATTACCAAGAAAAAGCCCCATTATTTTTCAGTTTTCACGAGCCATTCCGCCACTTGACAAAAAGTGACCTACCTAATTACATGTGTCGAAGTTCATACATTATTATATTTGTGGATATTATAAAATTTTGGATGATTTTGATTTCGAGATTCATTTTTTTGTTAAACCTCTTGTTGCATGTCCGAAGAATGTTTTACGTGGATAGCCAGTGAAATAGAAGCTCTAAATTTTGGTTTTTAGGGGAAAAATATTGATATAAAATTCGGAAATGTTACATAACTTAATACACAAGAAAAAAGGAGTAAACTACAAAAAGAGGCTATATAATTAAGCGATGTCATTTTCACCAAAACCTTATTATATATCTACTTGATCACCCTAATCATTGTGGTTTCTTCAATTATTCTCTGTACCAATCATGATTCACATTACCAAGAAGAAGAAAAAGTTAAATAACACAAAAGATATACAAACAACAAGAGAAAAAGCGTTGAGACAGCTATTAAGACAACAAAAGTTTTTAATATATTTACAGTCCCATAAACTCACTAAATCGTATCCAAATGCATACTCTAATGACTCTCATCCTTCTTGTTCCTCTTCTTCTATTTCTCTTCCGCCACCTTTTTTCATGGCGGCGGAGGCTTCGGAAACCCTACCCTCCCGGCCCCAAAGGCTTACCCGTCATTGGAAATATTCTCATTATGAACCACTTCAACCACCGCGGCCTGGCCAAGCTCAGCCGTATCTACGGTGGGTTGCTCCACCTCCGCCTCGGCTTTTCCCACATTTTCGTCGTTTCTTCTCCTGACATCGCTCGTCAAGTCCTCCAAGTCCAAGACCACGTTTTCTCAAACCGCCCAACCACAATCGCAATCCGATACTTGACATACGGTGGATCCGATCTTGCATTCTGCAACTACGGCCCGTTTTGGCGTAGGATGAGAAAACTGTACGTCATGATGCTCTTTAGCCGTAAACGGGCCGAGTCTTGGGTCTCTGTTGATGAAGAGGTCCACAAATCGGTCCGTTTTGTGGCTTCCAAGGTCGGGAAACCATTAAACATATGTAAACTAGCATTTTCCTTATCAAGAGGCATAACGTTCCGAGCAGCTTTCGGTTCCTCCTCATCCACTTCTGATGAAAGCCGATTAGATGAGTTCCTTGAGATCATTCAAGAGTTCTCTAAGCTCTTTGGTGAGTTTAACGTAGCAGATTATGTCCCGTCGTGGCTCAGTTGGATTGACCCGCAAGGGATAAACGGGCGAGTTGAGAAAGCCCGAAAATCTCTGGACGGTTTCATTGAGTCCGTCATCGACGATCACTACTTGCACAAGAAGAAGAGAGAACATAATAACCTTGTCGAAGAGACCGATATGGTTGATCAATTACTTACGTTCTACGAAGAAGAAGTCAAAGTCAACACCTCAGACACCAAAATTAATCTCGATAACATAAAAGGCATCATCATGGTAATTAAACGTCCCCCAATATTTTCATACTTTTTTTAGAAGTGATATATTTGAGGGAACTCGGAAAAAATTGAAAACTTTTTATATGGAAAAAGGATGTGATGTTCGGAGGAACCGAGACGGTGGCATTAGCAATCGAGTGGGTCCTTACGGAGCTACTCCGGAGCCCCGAGAACATGAAACGGGTCCAGGACGAGATAGCGAGTGTGGTCGGGCTTGACCGAAGGCGCGTGGAGGACACGCATCTCGAGAAGCTCACTTTCCTGAAGTGTATCCTTAAGGAGACCCTCCGGCTTCACCCGCCGTTCCCTCTCCTGCTCCACGAGACGGTGGAGGACACCGAGGTTTCCGGTTACTTCATCCCCAAGGGATCACGTGTGATGGTCAACACCTACGCTCTAGGGCGTGATCCGGATTCTTGGTCCGACCCGGAAATTTTCAACCCGGGTAGGTTTTTGGACCCAAGTGCTCCAGACCTGAAGGGTAATAATTTCGAATTCGTTCCTTTCGGGTCGGGTCGGAGATCGTGCCCGGGTATGCAACTCGGGTTGTACGCGTTTGAGCTTGCGGTTGCTCAGCTTCTACACTGCTTCACGTGGAGTTTACCGGACGGTATGAAACCCGGTGACGTGGACACCGTTGAAGGGCCGGGTCTCACCGTTCCTAAGGCAACTCCTTTGGTGGCGGTGCCGACCACGCGCCTCCTCTGCCCCATCGTCTATTGAATCCTGAAAAGCCTCCACCTATGAAAACAAGAGTTTTCGGAATCGGAGTAATTGTAATAAGTTTTTAGAAGAAGCGTACATTGAGAAAATTCTTCTTGACGTAGTTATTTGTATGAATAAATAATCGAAACAAGAAATCAAAACCCACATTTAACGACTTAGTTTTTAATTAAAGTATACTAATTCAAGAAAAATTAGCATAAGAAAGTAACTACAAAATACAGAAGCGTTGATATAGCTTACACTATCGTTTTAAGTAGAAGAAGGCAAAGTCATACAAGAGCATGAAGTAAGCTTTTGAACAACAATTTTGCAGATTAAGAATATAAAAGAACAAGACAATGCTGGAGATTTAGCATTTTCGTGGCATCTTCACTTTAAGTGAGACTTCTCTGTATGATTGGACTTTCTCTGCGGCATGTCTCGAAGGTCTTCCCAAAGATGATCTTCTTGTCATCCCTTCGTTTTCATCAGCCTTAGGCTTATCCTTCGATTCTGCTTCGTGACCACACTCTTGAACTATGTTGTTGCCCAAAGATGGGTCTGTCGCTATTTCTTCTATGGCTTCATCGGTTTGAGATTTACCCTTAGTTGACTGTCTTCTCGTTGAGACACTGGCAAGTACACAGAGATAACAGTCACATTACATAACTAAGAGTCCCATATTCATCAGCGGAAATGCACCGTCACTAACAAACCTGTGTTTCCGGTTTGTCTCTTTTGTGTCATGTCTGCTTTCAGATGGCTCTACAGCTTCAGACCTTGATCCAGCAGATTCTTCGATTACTATGCTTCTGAAGATATTATCCAGGAGGGAAATCACAAGTGGCATTAGCTAAACTCAATTTTTGTGTTAATAATCACTGGGATTGAGAAATTTTTTAAAAGATATCTTTCAACAAACCCTGCAACATCAGCATTCGAGGTTTCAGTCGCATGCGGTTCTTGTATATCAAACCTTGCGGACAATCTTGAAGAGACTCTGCACAGTTATACAAGAAATTAGTGACCTCTAACGCATTTGTAGTAACATCTGTTAAAAGAATAATACTTGTAAATATGTCGTAATTCAGGCCTCTTACAAACCTTCTCCTCTTGATTGTCTCTCTAACTTCGTCTCCCTCACGGAAGCTTTTACATGGTTCAACTTCTTCAGGCCTTAACCGTGCAGACCGTCTTTTCAAAGAGAGCCTGCTCGAAACGGAGAAAGTGTCATTGCAATACGCTATTGTCCATTCAGATTTTGCAACAACGTCAGTAATTAAAGGGGAAAGAGGAAAAAGAAAACACTAACAAACCTTTGGGTTTCTTTACTTTCTTTGGCATCATCCATCACAAGCAATTTTTCCGTTTGTTCAGTTTCTTGAACATCAAACCTGGTAGATTGCCTTCGTGTACATTGCCTACAACGAAACAACCAAAAACAAAAAAAAAAGAATAAAAGCACAAATCAGATATGCTTATATTCTCACTGCTTTCACGTAGACATGTATATATGTAAATCTTGGACTGAATATAAGAACCTCTTGCGATGCACACTGTCTTTTAACGGGTTTGCTGCATCAGGAACAAACTTCTTGTTGACCACATTGTCAACCCCCTTTTCAATGTCATCTTTAGTCTGACAGGTCTCTTCGGGGATACCAGTAGTATCTATTACTCCAGAAACTCTTCTACAAAAGATACAATAACAATTCAGGTTTACATGACTGCCAAAAGCTTCCACAGTCAACATGGATAAAACATTAAGTAGATTAGGACCTTTTACTGTTAGCTTTTTTGTTAGATTCAGTCACGTGTATTGGCTTGACGTCCGCACTTACTGAAGCTGAAGATGAAACAATATAGAGTAAGGATGCGAAGCATCTCTAGGATCAATAATGAAATTCAGCAAAACAGTTTACGTTTTATCCTTGGTGTTCGCTTTCTCTTGGTATCTTTATGTTTCATGTCATGCACCTGAAAGGATTTGCAATCACCATCAGAAGCGTTTGCTGAAACCTTCAAGTCAACAACCAAGCCAAATAGTGTGAAAACAATGTAGAAAAGGTGATAATTTCCTATTCTGAGAATGCCACCAAGGATAACTCAAGTAAACACCTTGTCTTTCGATTCATGATGTGTACATAGAAGTGCTTGCTCCTGGACAATAACAAATTCTCAAGTTTTAAACTTTTTCGTTGGTAACTATAGTCAATAGAAAATATATAGACCAAGGGAATAACTTACCTCAAGCTGTTTCTTGACCTTAAGTAATGCATTCTTGCAGCCAAGTTCATGCTGGAATTCCTTGAGCTGAGAAAAATTACATACAATGTCAATTGATTGAAGAACTTGTAATATAATGAATCAAGAAAAGCCTCAGTTTGAGAGAATTCAGTTCTAGAAAAGCTTACTCTATCTCTATTTGTATTGAGTTCCTGGCAGGAAAAACATGAAAAAGAACAATGAAGCCATACTTTAGTCATATAGTTTCAAATAATCTCGCAATCATCCAAAATCAAAACATAGAAAGATGGGACACACCGCTAACATCTGACTGTTTGCCTGCGCAAGCTGCAAATTCTTTTCCTGCACACTCCGTAAGTTTATCCTCAGTTTCTGAATCTCAATACCGCTCAACTCGACGAGTTTACTGTATTCACAAAATAAAACACAAAACAAAGATTACCAACAAAAATAACGTTCATGAAACTCAAAAGCCAACATATTCTAACGAAAACAAGATATATACTTTCGGTGTGCTAGGGCTTTCATCAGTGTCATGTTTTCCTGCAGAATCAAATCAAATACAACAATCGATTCAGTAAAAAATACGGTAAGCCACGATTCAACAAGATTAAGGTGAAAAGAAATGCCTTTTGAAGCTTTGCAGCAAATTCCTGAGAAGAGAATAACATATTTTCTTTCTGCTGCGTCTCATCTCTGTCCATTTGTTTTACATTATCCTGCAAGTTGCTTTCGATTAGCAACAACGGCAGGGAATGGAAAGGATTGTTGGTTAAGGTTAGAAAATTGCTCACCTTTTGAGAACCTAAAACCCTATTAGAGTAGTCAAGGCTCATTTCAGTTAGCACCATCCTTTGATTGGGGACTCCTTCCCTTGCTCTGAAAAATTGGGAAACATGAATCAAGACCTCACTCTCATACTTCGATTCCAGTCAAAGCTGAACAATTTGAAGCGCAATTGGAAAACGATTTTAACTTACAAGTAACACGATAGTGAGAATCGTACTTAACAATGTACCATCGTCGTCACCGGAATCTCTTCGATTGTCTCCTCAAGCAAATCGACGCCACTAAAACCAGAAGATTTCAGAGGCTCACGCAGATGTGGTGCTGGGGATCGGACGAAATCGACTGCTCATCTCCCAAACCCTAGATTCTCTCTATCGAAGAAGACGGGGAAAGATACGGTTGGTTCGGCGGCAAACCAAGTTAACAAATTTACAAAAGAATTCACCCGGTCTGGTTTATCAAGTTTAATAACCGGTTCACTTATCTGGTTAGAAACTTCAATTTCCTTCTATTTGGGCTTTTGAGCTGGTTCAAGTCGTGTTTCACTGGGCTCAAAATAAACTGGTCATCAAGCATTTATTAAATAATTTTTCTTCTTTTTTTTTCTGCAATTTAAATAAAAATGTAGTTGTAGTTTCACGTCAAAGGTATTCTCCTAAACAAATTATAGAAACATTACATATTTATTAAAATTTTATATTATGTTGCCTAAAAGGCTAAAACCATGTTAATTAAAATTCATTAACTTTGTCAAGCTGGCCTAGAATCTCACCAAAAGAAATGTCAAGTTGCACCGATCTCTTATATTTAGCCGATTTTATTGAATTGATGGTACATTATTTCCTTTGTATTTCTTTCTTATATTCTATCACTTTCCTAGGATTGTTCTTATTTTATTGTACACGGCGAAGTTGTTGGTGCCGCCACTTTGTCAATTATAATTAGGCTGATTAAATTAGCAAACATATATGACTGGCTTATCGAAATTCAGAGAACTCAATTGATTCGATCTCTTTAGTGAAGATACAATTGATGAAAAATAACTGCAACTAAACAACCGATTAATAGACAAAGATAAGTGAAGACCATTATGGGTTAGGTAAAATTATTATCTCTAGGTCAAATTCTACTGATTATTCTTCTTCTTTTTTTCATCATTCACTTAACAGAATTCAAAACAATAATAATTGAGGAGCCTGCTACAAACCCCTAAACATTCGGTAATATTAGATTCCCATCGGCGAGATTACGAATACAAGAAACTTTCTATATGTGAGAAACTTTCCATAATTAGAAGGAAGTGTATATGGAAATTCAAATATGTGATAAATCTTCACGAACGAGTCCTTTTGTGTGTTAACAAAATCTTTTTGAGGCTTTGCATTGTCCTGTCAAAATCGAACCAACAAATCTTCCACATCTCAATAAAAGGGTTCTTGCGTTGCATTCGAGTTTTTTCATCGAGGTAAGTATTGTTTTCTTATACGCATGTTTATAGCGCAAACTTCATTCCTTGAACAACAAGCATATATGTGTATCCCGTTATTAATGACATAGAAAGGCTGCTAAATACATAGAAAGAGTATTGCTTTAGAGAATGGGATATGTGGATGATTGGGTAATTCAAGTAAACTGAGTCACTCTTACAAAAGTAAGAATCAGATTGGAGAAAGGAGAGAAAAATAGTTTTGATTAAGCACTTTAAGGATTCTCTGACCCCTTTCACACACTGTCTCTTTCTCTCTATATTTCTTTTCTTCTACTTGAAACAAACTAGAGAGATTAGAGAGGAGATAGGAAGGAAAACACAAATGAAATCTTTTGACCCTTGTTTATTATATATTCAAGTTGCACAATTCCCCATAAACCCATATTTAAGAAACTTCAGTTTCTAATTCTGCTGGTCTTTTCAGAAGAAGAGCTAATAGGAGAGAGAGGTTTATAATGGTGGCTCACGAGAGGATCCATAATCTTCAAAAACCAACGTGCATTTGCATTATCTGGTTTTGCCTCTTGGTTTCTCTCTCTCACCATGGAAGAGCATCTTCATCATCATTATCATCATCATCATCTATCTTCAATCTTTCTCTCCCACACCAACATCCATTCCCTGAACATGTTGTTCTTAATGTTCAAAGGTATAACTTTTCTCTTACATGTTCTTTGGTTTCATTTATGGGTTTGATTCGTTTTCATGTTTTATCTTCTGGGTTTTTCTCATTCTCAAGTAATCCAACGTAAATTTGAAAAAAGCTTGAATCTTTAAAACCTCTGTTTTTTTTTTCTAGTAATGGCATTATCAGAAACAGAGCAACCTCCTCTGTTTCTTTCCCAACATTATAACATGCTCTGTTTCTCAATGCAGAAAACTCAACGACTCTCTCTCAAGAAGACAACTTCTCACTTACCAACAAGACGACGGCACGACGGCGTCGTCACCAATACCTTCTTGCATCACCGGAAACCCAATCGACGATTGTTGGCGCTGCGACCCAAACTGGTCGGAAAATCGCCAAAGACTAGCCGATTGCTCAATTGGTTTCGGACAAGGAACACTCGGAGGAAAAGGCGGTCGCTTTTACCTCGTCACCGATTCCTCCGACAACGACGCGGCGTATCCAATTCCCGGAACACTTCGACACGCCGTGATTCAACCGGAACCACTCTGGATCGTCTTCTCCAGCGACATGGGAATCAAACTCAAACACGAGCTCATCATCGGAAGCTACAAAACAATCGATGGAAGAGGCACGAATATCCAAATCACCGGCCATGGTTGCCTCACGATCCAGCAGGTGAGCCATGTCATCATCCACAACGTCCACATTCACCACTGTAAACCCTCCGGCAACACTTTGGTCGCTTCGTCGCCTACACACGTCGGATTCCGAGGAGTCTCCGACGGAGACGGAATCTCAGTCTCAGCTTCGCATCACATTTGGGTCGATCACTGTTCTCTCGGTTACTGTGCTGACGGACTCATTGACGTCATCCTCGCTTCCACCGCCGTCACAATTTCCAACAACTATTTCTCTCATCACGACGAAGTTATGCTCTTAGGTCACGACGACCGGTAAATATGTCCACCTGTTTCCGTAAAAAGCCCCTTCATTTCACTAATTTTCAAATTAATGAGTTAAAACTTTTCGGATTTATCAATTTAACCCTGTGGCTTATGATCATGGCATTGTATTTAAAGGTATACGGCTGACAAGGGGATGCAAGTAACAATTGCATTCAACCATTTCGGAGAAGGGCTTGTGCAGAGGATGCCGCGGTGTAGGCACGGTTATATCCACGTGGTGAACAACGACTTCACGGCATGGGAAATGTATGCAATCGGCGGAAGTGCTAGCCCTACAATTAATAGTCAGGGTAACCGTTACACCGCACCTATTGATCCCAACGCCAAAGAGGTATGTATATATTCTACTTACCCATCTATTATTATATTTCAAATCGATTTTACAAGAAATTTACATAACCAAACTTACAATAACAATGTTTTTTGAATGTTTTCTCCTTTAACGAAAACATGGTTTTGAATTCAATATTTTTTTAAAAATTAGTATGGGAAAGTTTAAAGCTCTCTTCAAAAATTGGATAAGTATTTGTCATGCAATATTGGGCCACTTGCGCGTTAACCCCACGCGCCGGCTGAGTCTTATTTGCCGGTTACATTATTTTGTCGTCATGACGTTGACACTTGACACAGTCACATCCTCCAAATCGAATGAAATGAGAAACATTTTGGTGTGTCTTTGACGTTGACACTTCGGTCATTTGGTGTCGCGTGATTCTCACGCGCTGTGTTATTTTGTGAAGGTGACGAAGCGCGTGGACTCAAACGAGAAACATTGGTCGGGATGGAACTGGAGAACGGAAGGTGACGTTATGGTTAACGGAGCGTTTTTCGTGCCGTCAGGTGACGGAGTGAGCCCAGCGTACGCCAGAGCCACCAGTGTTCAGCCTAAAGCCGCCGCTATCATTGACCAGCTCACGGTCAACGCCGGCGTCTTCGGCGATCCCAGGTATTATAATTATACTATTATTGACTCCGTTGCTTCCTCCACCAAAACTAGCATCTACTTTATTTCGGTTTTTGCCCCTATTCTTTATTCGATTCTTTTAGTTATTTCTAACACTATTTATTGAGTTTTTTCTTCGATAATACCTTTTTACAAACATATATAACTTATTATTTCATTATTTGTGAGAATTTCGATTTAACATTTACATTGGTACTATTAATTTACAAAAATTATTGCCTAAAACTAATTTTGGTTTGTCTTTTGTGATATTTCTTTACTCTTGCTTTACCTAATCGACTTTTCTCAAAATTTGAAGATTATGTTTCTTCACTTAAATTAATCGCCTTTTTACAAATAGATAATTATTTTGTTCGAGTAAATATTTTATTCCGGAATTATATATTCGGACGTAAAGGGTAATACATTTATTTTCAAATTTTCAAGAAATAGAAACATGATATTTGTATATACATGTCCTGAATGTTTCGGATATTTAGTGAGTTGCACACTAAAGTGTTAAGATAATTACAATATGGCAACAAAGAAAAAAAAAAGACGTTAACATGAACTGGAACATGCATAAAGCCGTTCTCTCTTTTTTTTTTTTTTTTCATGATCAGAAACTTTTCTCTTTTTCCTTATTCATATTTATCTCCCACGTGCGAAGCGTGTGGATCGGAGATCTAAACTTCTAAAAGTTGAAAAAAACCCAAAAGCCTTTCTATAGTGTCTATATGCTTTTCCTGATGCTTTATCGTATTTCCTCTTCTACATGCAAATAAAAATGAAAGCTATTAAAAGATATTCATTCCTTTGTTACCATTTCTTCACCAAATTAGGGTTTAGTGGTTTTCTTTGTTGGACGATATGGAATATCTTTAAATCCCAACAACAATAAAAAGATTCATGTCCTTATTAGCAAGTTCTTCACCAATTTAAGGTTTAGTGGTTCATTCTTTCGCAACTTGTTATATCTCTAAACCCCAGCAAATAATATTAATTTCTTGTAAAATAGTTCTTCACGCATTTAAGGTGTGAAGACACATTTAGGGTTTGATTATCGGATCAAACGGACCAATAAAAATTGCTTTGATAAATAGATGGTGTTTAGATTATATATATATAATGGGTTCGTATTTTTAATATATTCCTTTACTACTGAATCATCTGCTTTCCAGCAAAAAACAATACCTAGTGGGACCTTTTCGAAGACTACATATTATACAGATTCGATCTACTTATTAGATGTGGAATAAACAGTCATATATATTTGTGTGTATATGCGTCTCCGTGACCTACTTTTTTTTTTTTTTTTTTCCGTGACCTACTTGGTGTTGCATACTTGCATTTATCTTTTTTCAAATATGAATTGGTTAGAATTTAACATTTATTTGACCCTCTTTTGCAAATGTAAAGTATCCTTAGAAGGATGGAGGATTCTCTTAGCCGTCTTGCTTTAAAAAGTTCGATATTCTTTTGTCAAAATACTTTAGTTTGCTACCAGCTATCTAGTTAACCAATACCAGTTTGCTGGATAGTTTATAGGCGGCTAACTTAGGGAAATTAGATTAGTTCTTGTACCAGAAAGCTAGTTTGGTATTTTCAGTTGTCACAATTTTTTTTTTTTTAAGTATGAATTTCAAACATATTAACTCAAAACCTTAGGACGTAAAGTCATAAATTCTAACATGTGAAGAAAAAAAAATGTTAAGGATGCATGTGATGGAGCAACTTGTTTATCGTCTTTACTTCCACTTTTTGAACTTTTACATTGATTCGCCCATTTAATCAAAGACTAATGTCACTGTTATAGTATCTTTTGACAAAACATACTCGCAATGAATTATTGTTATTATAGTAGTATATATTATTATGATGATTATAGTTGTTGACTTGTTGATAATATGGTTTGGTGGTGTAGTGGGAGAAACGGCCAAGGAGGAAGTTTTCCCGGAATAACGGACGGTGGTGGGACCATCACACGCGGTTACAGTAAAAGTGGACCCGGCGGCAGCAGCGGCGATAGCGATGATGGCCTTTTCACAGTGATATTCGGTAACAATAGCGGAGCCGTGGCTCTAAGGCCGGGACAAGTCTGGTCGATTCTATTGATCATTATCATTTTGTTTTGGTATATTCCACACCATACGAGATGATGATTTCATTATTGGTTAGAGGGGTCATTATTTATTTCTGGTTACAAAAAAAAACGAATATACGTATTTATATACAAATATATAGGTACACAGCACTTGCAAGTTGTAAAATATGGGAAATGTATAAAATATTTTTATTCTTGTTTGATGCCTAAACTTTTTTGGCCCAATATTGGAGCATATCAATTGGCTGGAGGAATCTTCATATTGTTTGGATTTAAAGGGACTGAGATAAAGTAGAGGTATATGAAAGACTACTAAATTAGTTAACTATTATCATTGTTCTAATTGTTGTTCTAATTTCTACAACTATTTTCGTAATTTAGAAAATGGGACTGAGTTTGATCGGAGTGATGACCAACTTAAGTTACGCACAAGTCAACTTCAAGAAGCTCAGCTTCCTTAAATATATTTTGTCATGTTTTAATTATGCACAATAATAGTGCTGTTTCAATTCGACTTTGTCCATGTAGTTTAAGTGGTGTTGCGTCACTAGTAGTAAGCGTTAATCAAAGATAGAAAAGTGGTGAAAATAGAAAAAAAACTGAATAATGCCAAAAGGTATAATAAACAGCTACAAAAAATGGTCCTCGATCAGAGCCTTAGTCACGACATAAACTAACCGAACCATGAGGGTCCAAAACAAAGAAAGTCCAGAGACTAAAGAAAGACACACCTCATGACTTTCAACTAGAGTTTAGAGTTGAGACATAGATAGAGAGTGAGAGTTTTACTTACAAGTCAGGATTTCTTTTTACCATCCAGTTTTTTTGTCACCGGTTCCCCACGCTGCCGAGCCACTTGGTGAAGGCACTTCTGCATTTGTGTTGCCGCCCCATGCATTATCAGCTTCTCCACTCGTTCCGACATCATTGTTTGGCTTTTTGTTCCAAGTGTCATTGTTGTTATCGGTATTCGCCTGATCGTTACTGGTCCCCCAACAAGCTGATTTGCTTTCGTCTCCCGGTTTATCATTGGTTTCTCTTTTTGAGTTAGTATCCCAGCTAGGCCAGTTTCCAGCACCACCACCAGAGGACGAACCAGATGGCTTGCTATTGTTTGAATTCTCTCCCCACCCTTTTTTCCAGTCTGATCCACCACTTTGGTCGCTCTTCCAAGTGTTTTCTTGATTGTCTGTTTTCCAGCTAGATGATTGATCACCATCAAACGACCTTCCTCCTCTAGCTGATTGGTTTCTGCCTCCACGGAAACCTCCTCGGAATCCCCCTCCTCCCCTACTTCCACCAAACCCACGACCACCACCACTCTGTTCATTCCAAGGTTTAGAACCACCATCACCCTGCTTGCCCCAACTCGATCCACCACCACCACCATCGTTCTGCTTACCCCACGCAGAACCACCATCGTTCTGCTTACCCCACGCAGAACCACTGCCACCTTCAACATCCGGTTTACCCCAGCTTGAACCACCCCCACCACCATCTTGCTTTCCCCAACTAGATCCTCCACCAGAGTCATTCTGCTTCCCCCAGCTCGATGATCCACCACTAGTATCATTCTGCTTACCCCAGGCAGAACCACTGCCACCACCACCATCTTGTTTGCCCCAGCTTGAACCACCCCCACCACCGTCTTGCTTGTCCCAGCTAGATCCCCCACCAGCATCACTCTGCTTGCCCCAGCTTGATCCACCACTAGCATTGTTCTGCTTACCCCAACCAGAACCACTACTACCACCACCATCCTGTTTACCCCAGCTCGAACCATCCCCACCAGTGTCTTGCTTGCCCCAGCTAGATCCCCCACCAGCATTATTCTGCTTGCCCCAGCTCGATCCACTACCACTAGCATCGTTCTGTTTACCCCAGCTTGAACCACCACCACCACTGTCTTGCTTTCCCCAGCCAGATCCACCACCAGTATCATTCTCTTTACCCCAGCTTGAACCGCCCCCATCACTATCTTGCTGGCCCCAGCTAGATCCGCCACTTGGTTTATTCCATGGAGCCAGATCCTACAACCATTGAAATTTACAATATGAGACTTCAACATAGCCTACAAAAACAAAATAAGAAAGTTTCTTCTCAAACTAACCTCAGAATTACTGAAGGAGCTTCCCCTCCCAAACTGATCCCTGCCA
This sequence comes from Arabidopsis lyrata subsp. lyrata, assembly GCF_000004255.2. Classification (NCBI taxonomy): domain Eukaryota; kingdom Viridiplantae; phylum Streptophyta; class Magnoliopsida; order Brassicales; family Brassicaceae; genus Arabidopsis; species Arabidopsis lyrata. The sequence goes on along the minus strand of NW_003302550.1, from coordinate 1,414,606 downwards.
CCTCGACGACCTCCTCCTCTTCTCCCACCAAACCCACGTCCTCCCATATCAAATGTTTGTTCTGAGTACCCTCCATCATCCTTCTTACCCCACGATGATCCTCCATCATCCTTTTTGCCCCAAGAAGATCCTCCATCATCCTTTTTACCCCACAACGATCCCCCATCGTCCTTTTTGCCCCAAGAATATCCTCCATCGTCCTTTTTGCCCCAAGAAGATCCTCCATCGTCCTTCTTACCCCACGATGATCCTCCATCATCCTTTTGACCGTCATCTTTCTTACCCCACGATGATACTCCGTCATCCTTATTACCCCACGAGCCTCCGTCATCCTTTTTACCCCACGATGCCACTCCCTCTTGCTTATCCTGTTTACCCCATGAAGAGCCACCATCTGGCTTACCCCAGCCAGGAACACCCTTACTATTGGCATTGGAATCTTCTGCTGACTTGTTCCAACCAGAAGAACCATCTTTTTTCTCTCCTGAACCAAAACCTCCACCTTGATTACCCCATGCAGATCCTCCCTTGCTCCCATCAGAGCCTTTCTCCTGTTGTCCCCAGGAAACTCCATCTTTGTTACTTGCGCTGGAATTTCCATCTTTGTTGGCCCAACTAGATTCTCCATCTCCCGTTCCCAAACCAGATTCAGATCCCCCTTTCTTACCCCAAGACGATTCTTCTTTCTTCTGACTCGATTCAGAAGCTTCACATAGTTTACCCCATACTGAGTCCTCATCTTGCTTATTACCACCAGAGCTTCCACCATGCATACCCCAGGAACCTGAATCTGCAACATTGGAAGTAGAAGCTCCTTGTTTTCCCCACGAAGAAGCTTCAACATTTGAAGCACTTGTATCTCCCCACCCACTAACAGTGCCAGCTTCAGAAGCAGGTGTTTTACCCCAGGAATCCCAACCACCAGGTTGATCACAAGCCGAGGCAGGTTTGTTCTCAGCTGCTGCATTGGCCCATGTTGAAGTATTATCATCGGCAACTGTCGGCTGCTGAGACTGCAGAGTAAGAAACCTTGTGACATTAAGAATTCTGCGAGTTCCTTGAGCCCTTTGAAGCTAAAAAGAGGTGTAAATATAAAAGTAACAACATAAAAATATTAAGTTCAAGACTTACCCAGACGTCAGACGTAGGCTTACTGCCCCATGGGTTCCTGTAAAGAGGATATGAGATCAAAATTTTGTAAGAGCGATTTAGGCAACAAATCAGCTCAGGAGAAATTCGTATTGTTATTAACACACTTCTCAGTTCTCACGGTACAGTTAAACCATGATACATTCAACATTGAGACTCTCCTGCCTCAAATCTATATACCAAGTGACAAAAACCAGCAAAAAAAAACAAAACCAAACCGCAGAAGGAAGCAACACAAAGATCAGTTGAAGAAAGCTTATCACCCCTATAATTTGTTTACATCCCAGTAATTATATTTGAAGGAACGAGATCTAAGTTCGAGGAATATCCAATTATATCCAAGGAAACCATATTTACTTTTGGCTACATAATTGGGAAAATAGACTTACGAATCAGTAGAAGGGCCTCCTATATTCCAGTTACCACCCTCACCTGACGTGCCTGCTCCTTTCGCCCAGTCTACCATACAAGAAAGGAGAATAGTTACAAGGAAATGGGATAGATGACTAGCAATGTTCAAATGATTCAGAGCATTTAAGAACAAAGCAGGTATGCTATACGTAATTGCAACCAAATTGAAAAGAATTCTGAATATGCACAAGAAACACCAACCTCCAGTGCTGCTTTCTGTTCCAAGCATGTCAAAAGGTTGAAAGGAACCGATGCCCGCATCCCCACTTTTATAACAAACAGACAGCGTGTAAGAGAAGTTGGCATTTGACAGAAACGACAATGAATGATACAGATGCATGGACAAAGATAAGAGTCCGAGCAAATAATTTAAAGAGATTCATGTGAGCTTACCTTGTACTTAGCGCAGTGTTTCTGTCGCGAACCTCAACTAGATGCTCACTTTTAACTGAAGTGTATCACTGAAAATATTCAGAAGCACAACAGAACAGTATTATATCAAATGAGTAAACGCATGAAAACAAACCTGTGAAAACTTTATGCTGGGAATCAAGCTTGACTGTAACATCAGAATAGCGTAAAGCTATTACACGGCAGAGATACCCCTTCAATGGACCTACCCGTATCCTCAGCTTTTGGCCTATAGAATACGTGCTACCTCTGTCTCCTTGGTTGGCTGCATTTGATTATCATTTGTGAGAAGCCTAAGGTATTAAAAAGAAGCCAGATTATAATAACCCTCCATACTTACAATTATTGTATCTTTCCCTGGGCTGCCACTCTTTTTCAGGAGATAGCGGCGATTTTGGGGAGGATACAGAATCTCCAAAAGCTGAAGCATCAAATCCACCAGTCTGAGAAAAACAGAATGCTATCAGAACACGAAGATCTTACAATTGTATCAAAAGATAGCTGCAGAGACTGGGCTAGTTTACCTTCTCATTGGAGTCTTCAGTAAAGAGTTTAACTTTCTCACATGAGTGTGATTTGCAGCAGAAATATCCACCATTTTCTTCCTCGCTCTCATCATAAATAAATATGATCCCTCTGTATACTTGCCTTACAACTCCTTGTTTACCCTAAATTTTGTAAATTATGCATGAAAAGTAATAAGTTTTTACACAAAATTGTTCACCTAATTATGTGAAAGCAAAGTGTAACAGAAGCAAACAAGAATAAGAAATTTAAAAGCACATCCTCGGATGGGCCTTTGGAATCTTCACAACATCATTAATTGATATTTGTTTGTTATTCAGATCCAAGGCAGTAAATTTTGAATCAAAAGGTCCATTCTGCATTTCCTTTTTTCCAACAGTGACTACAACAGGTCCATCTAAACCTTCTTTCAGAACCTGAAATATTTTGCAATCATCAGAGACAGGCCACATGGTATTATAAGATGGTGAATAACTACATACCTTGTAACCGTCACCTTTGTCATCCACGCCCACAATCAGACCGAAGTCTTTTCGACTACAAAGGGAAAGATATGAAGTGCTTAACATATGAAATTACAACAAAGACTTGCAAGAAAGTACAGTTATGGACGACTCCTTACCTGAAACAAACTAGATTATATAACTCATAGCTACTTTCTGACTTAAATTCTGATGAACCTTCTCCTTTTCCACCCCCTGATCCTTCTCCTTTCCCACCCCCTCTGCCGGTTGGAAGAATCTTTTTCTTCCTTTCTTCACCATAAATTTCTGAGATCCACTCTACATCACCAGTTTCTTTTCGGTCTACAGGCGTAAATTTTAGTATCTCCTCCTTCGATGGTATAACCCCCCAGGAAGATATTGAATCTAAGGATACTTTCTTATAGAGATACCCATCTTTCAGCATCATGCTATCAAGATGCTCAAAAGTTATTCCAGTATCACGATCTCGCCTCACTTGAATGAGAGGTCTGAACTCCCTGTGACGAAAGAGGGGACAAGAAAGATTAGAAAGTTGGTAATTATTTACCAAAAGAGAAGAAAAGATCAAGCTTTTACTCGAGCTCGCTTGAACTGATCAATCTTGGAGCTGGAGACTGGCCTTTTTGGACAGTAACTCCCCCACCCTGCGCATGAAAGTTAGTGCAAAGCACAGAGCAAAAGATGAGATGACAAGAACACACCAAAAAAAAAAAAACAGTCGCAAAATGAGTGGCACAGACAAATAAATGAGCGAGAAGACAGGGTAGCTACATATTTTTGGGTCAAGGCCTGAATATCGATCCTCGGAATTAACTTTATTAATGCTTTACTCTTAGTGTCACTCACAGCCACAATCTACAAGGACATATAGAATAAAATGATTAGGTAGCCTTAAGAAGACAACGATCTGAAAAGTAAACATATACAGCAAAGTAAAATGTACCTGAGCAAGATCTCCTTTGTATTTGCCATTCTTAACACGAGCCCATGTTCCCTCAGAAACTTTTTTAGTTTTTCTTTGGACAGTTAGCAGATTTGGAGTTTCGGCTTTAGGAAGTAACACCATCCGAGTAGCGTATATACCAGTTAAACTCTTGCAGGCCTAGGAAAATAAGACAAATCAGAATGTCATACACATTATGATTATCCCTAAACAACATCCTCCAAACTGTCAGATAAGTACAACAATAATCCAACATAGGCATGCTAAATGTTCATTACCTCAAGAACATCATGTTCCTTGTCCGCCTCTATGAAAATGAAACCCTTGACATGGTCCAAAGAAAAAACAGATATGATCTGCAATTTGGTGCCTATCTTTTTCAGCTCAACAAATTTGTGCATGAGACAGAAAGCGGATCGCCTCTCCCGTCCAATCTACAGGAACAACCAAATGGAGTGAGCAGAAGTAGGAACATACAGGGATAAAGCAAAAGGTAGAACCCTTAGTTTAACATACCGCACACTTGACTTTCCATATAGGAGGATCCTTGGAAGTTGGAGCAAGAGCATCCATCTCAATGGCATCTTTCACATCATCATCAGCATATCGAAGAAAACCAGAACCTGGCTTGTATCTTTCTTCCATCATTCTATCAAATTCTTCCTCGTTTATATCTTCTTCCTTAGGAAAAACAAAGGATTCTTTGCCCTTTTCTCCCTTGCCAGGCTTAGCACTCTCTTCCACCTCAGGTTCGTCTTCCATATCTGCATCAAATGAGCAGTAAGATAAAGTGTGGAACTTTATGCAATGTTTCAGCTTTAAGAGTATAAGAACCTTAAAACTAGACAAAAACAGCACGAAAACAAAGTTCAAACCCAAACCCTAGTCTCCGAAATCAGCCATCCCATGGAGATGGCCTAACAATCGCATGCAAAGAAGAAAATCAACGAAACGAGAGAAAGATAATGAAAAATTACCGTTAAGGAAACCTAATCCGTCATCATCTTCGTCGGAGCTGCCTCCATAGTAGCCAACTTCAGCAGATTCTTCGAAGAACTGAAGAACCCCAGGGTTATTCCGCTTCTTAATCCTCAAACCTTCATCTCTGAATTCGACAGTGTTTTTCCTTTTCTTTCCGCCGGAAGACGATTCATCCCCGGCGACCTGTTTACCCTTTCCCTTGCGATCCATCGTCTTCTTCGCGGTGAGAAAGTTTAGGGCTTTTCACAATTGCATTTCTTCTGAGAGAGAAGCAGAGTGAAAGCGAGTGAAGAAACGTTTAGAGAGATGTGATTGTGTTTGCGACTTTTGTTTGATTGGCTTTTTTTTTTCTCTCTTTTAGGCCTTTTTATTATTATCCAAGCCAATTGGACTCTTTTATAGTTTAATTTCTCGGCCTTATGATTTTCTCAACTTTTCATGAACCCTTTTTGTCTCTACAAAAATATTCTGCTTCGTTTTATTTGGTAATAGACAAAACACATCAAAAGTTCATGAAAATTTGAAAATATGAATCAGTATACAAAACAATAACTCAATATTTAGAATAACATGCGCATGCCTCAGACACTCTTATACATTAATGATAAAACTAAAAAGGCTCGTTATGTGTGCAAGGTTTAACATTGACTCATGTAAACTCGAAGCTCAAAAGTCATGTTATGGTCCAAAACAAACCAAAATAAAAAAAGGATCAAAATACAAAGCTAAACAGGTCTGCAAAACTAATATAAGAAAAAGACGAGTCTTTTACACCTAGAACGCTTACAGAGATATTCATCACCACATGCACACACAAGAGTGAGTGTATAAAAGTTCTAACCAAGCATCAATCACTTTTTTCATTAATGTCTTAATAACGGTCAAAAGTGGACGACGACGGATAAGCTCCACCACCACCACTTCGGCTTGGCCTCTCATAAGGAGCACCGGCTCTGCTTCTAAACCCTCTTCCCTCTTCTCCTCCACGGATGGGACCACCAGCTCTACCACCACCATACCTGTCACTGCCTGCACTCGGGACTGCATCTCTCTCAAAGGACCGGGCTTTGTCATAGCTCCCTGGAGGATATCGGTCTGATCCACGGCTGTATCTATCACCGCCTGCAAACCTATCAGCCTGGGCTGCATACCTGTCAAATCACAGAATTTAAGTTTTGTAAGAAAAGAAAGTCAATTTGAATACCTTACAATTATCGCCTTGCATCAGAACTTAATTCTAACCTGTCACTGGCGTATCGATCACGGGGTATGTAGGCTTCTCTGCTGTCAAACCTGTCTCTAGCACCAAAGCGTGCAGCACCGTCGTATCGATCATCTATGTACCGCTCTCGGTCCACATAGCGGTCACGGTCAGCATAGCGGTCAACTCGTACATCGGATCCTCCAAACGCACCAGCACGGGAAGAAAAACCACCAACAGGTCCACCACGACCACCAGCAGCAGACGGGCAATCACGGGCCCAGTGCCCAACCCGTCCACATTTGAAGCATTCATCTTCAGCAACACGGCCACCTCCACCTCCACCAAAGCTTCCTTTTCCAGTAACTGAGTAGCCACTGTCTCTGCCACCTCTAGAGCCATGACTTTCTCCATCATCACGCCCCAGCTTTGGTTCAGCTCTGTTCACTGAGATGACCCGATCACCAAAGTCCCTTCCATGCATCTCTCTGATGGACTCATCCATAGCACGACGATCAGCAAAAGTGATAAACCCGAATCCACGTGAACGACCAGTATCTCTTTCCAGCATTATCTATACACAACACACCATAAAAGCTGATTTCCCAAAGATATATGCATACGTGTAGCTAAAACTGAGCAGAAGGGCAGTAGTAAAATGAAACGATTGCAAAATCTGAAAGAACATATCAAGACCATGTGACATCAAAAACACCCATCCGTTTTAAGGTTCACTGCATAACACTGTGATCCTGCTTTGTGTAGTAAATAGTCAATCAACCTCAACTTCAGAGCAAAACACAATACAGATCCCCAGAAACTGAATCAGCTTTAAAGCAAGTCCCCAATCTCAAGCAGAGGTAGCAGACACCACTAAAAACTTTTTCTCAGTTCAAAATGAAAACTTCCTCAATATATAGTAGTTAATCCCTATTCTCACCAGCCATGTGATATAGTTACAAAATGAAAGAGAAGAAGGTTTACAGAGAAGGAGGTCAGTTAATTAGCTGTACTCAGTATTACTGATCAAACATCTGTTTCTACTCAATATGCAGATATCATCTGACATTGATCCAGCTGAAGTCATTCAGATCCACTGGAGCTGACAACTCTTTACATAGCACCGCAGCCCACAGATCAGAAATACAGAATTACTCTCACACTAAGAACTTCCGGAAAAGATAAGCACAGAGAACTGGGGTTGGTGGATCTAGAAAAAGTATGGCCGAGAATCATTTGAATTGGCTTGCATTTGTAAATAGGAAATTTGTAAGGCTGGAGAAGAAAAAAGAGAAAGGAAAAGATCAAATCCATGTAACTCCTACTAAACACACAGGGTATGAGAAGCGAGATGACAGTAAAGCAAACAGCCCACAAGAAAGACAAGTAGGAAATCTGGGATAAGAAAAGGAGAGGTAGTCCCAAATGATCACAGAAACCTTGAGATCTCTGCTTCAACTGAGTGTAATTTTCCGTTCTGCAGGTCATACTACGCTGAAGTATCTAAACTGCTAGCACTGACGCTCAGGGTATCAGGAGAAAACGAAATCTTGCAGCAAGACAGCTGAATGTGGACTGGTCTTATCCAGAAATATGACTACACAAACGTGATTTCTGAAGCATGAAGAGAGCGTTTAGCATGTGAATAAACTGCAAGGAGCTACTAATATCTTCACCACCTGAAGGAGAACGGTGACTCTGGCCTAAACTGGGCAGCATCTCGAATAGACCACTCAAAACCAAATCAAGCATCCCAGCCCAGCTAAGAAACATTTAATTACTAGTAAGAACAGTAACAAGGAACATTTTCAGGAAGGAAATCATAACCCAAAGTCGGCAAACTTAGAGAACTCAAGAATTACACAGCTGAATCATGAGTTACGAAAATCAGTCATCCGTCCAGAGCAAAATAAAGAAATTCCTTCATGATAGAAGAAACTACGACGGTCCCAACCTCGTGAAACACATTCCAAAACTGTGGAAATCATTGTGCTCAGAGACTCAAACACTACTGTATATCCTAAAATCTCAGGCAGTTATATTCTTTATCACAGAGCAGTTTCTCAACTTGAACCATACAGCTCTGATCAATATCATCCCTAATTCATCAATCTACATTGTTTCAGTGATACATTACCAGAGCATCCAGGAAAAAAAAAAAAAAAAAAAAGGAAGACGATCAATAGGTGAAAAGAGGAATAATGCAAAATTTGAAGTATGTTTTCACAATCAGCACCAGTAAATAGACCACTTTAAACTTTAAAGCATTCCAAAAAAATTCATAGACATGTTTCAATTCTTATCACAAAGCTATGAATTTCCGTTACATAACAATCTCACTAACTTTCAGAAATATCCAGCAGACTAGTGCAGTCACAAGCTAATAAAATCAAGGAAAGAAAAATAGCACAAACCTATACAGAGAAAAAAAAAAATCAAGATGGTACCTGACAATCGAGAATGTCTCCGAATCGGCTAAAAGCTCGTTCAAGGTCTCTCTCTGTCACTTCCGGCGATAAACCACCGACAAAAATCCTACTTCCTTCTTTCGCAGCCATTTTTACTCTTCTGTTCACAGAAAACAATAAAATCTCCAACAATTCAGCAAAAACATCGAAACTAATTCGAGAATCATACTAATAGATTCATCTTACCTCTCTCTCTGAATTTCTCAAAGTATTATCTGAATCGTATAGTTTCCTTCGCCTCTCAAAATATCAATGGCACGAAGAAGAAGAAACCCTAAAACGGTGGTTGAGGTGCTTCGCCACGAGACAGGTACACTAAAGGCGCCTAAAGGCTTAAGCATCGACAATAAAGGCCCATATCCAGGCCCATTTTTATTTCATGGGCCCAAAATATAAGTTCGTTCTGCTTAAGCTCTTGGATCCACCAATGACCGACAACAAAATAAATCTTTTCCTTTTGTTTTTTTTTTGAATTTAATGTTAAATTATATTCAAAGCAAAATAAACGTTTTCTACAACTTAATGCGATACAATTCGAATTATTTTTAAAACATTAAAAAGCAAACAAAGTCTTCTCTAGATCCTTGATGCAAACCAAGTTTGGAGTCCGCTTGAGGCTCCTCTCCCTTCCATTGTGCTCAACCGATTACGGACATTTTTATCAATTAACTTGACGAGTATCTCTGTTGGTAAAGGCTGTTCACCGTGTCTCCTTCTATTCCTCTCATTCCATATTGAGTGAATAGAGTTTTGAAACGTGTACCTTAGCAAGAAAGTCTTTGTCTTGTCAAAGCCCTCCCCTTTAATAATCTTCATGATCTCTTGCCAATGTTCCGAGAACTTATCCAACAGTAGCCCCAGAACCAATTCTTTCCAAATTGTCTTCGAGTACGGGCACATGAAAAACAGATGCTCTCTTGTTTCTATAGGTACCCCACAGAACACACAACTTGAGTTTGCATTCTGCTTCCAAGTCAACATTCTCTCCCCTGTTGCTACTCTGTTTTTAACCACTAGCCATGTGATAAAAGCATATTTTGGAGTTGCAGCTTTGAACCATATCTCTTTGAATCCCTCCATCATTGGTTTCGAAGTGCGGATCTGCGCCCATGTTTCTTTGGTCGAGAAACTTTTACAATAGCTACTGTTTTTCCCTTTCCATAGGGCCACATCTACCTCATTTCCTCTCAGCTGCATTCTTGCGTTTTTAATTGCTTCTTCAACACTGTTTAGCGCTGCCTGGCGATGTTTTCTCCTTCTAGACATTGCCATCACTTCTCTCACTGTGCTAGATAGAGGGATCCCCAAGTCAATGCAGCCTCGCTCCCCTAGCTTCTCCTTAAGACATCCAAGGTCAGACCATGTGTCGTGCCAAAAAGATGTAGTGTCACCATTCTTAACTTCCACTCTATGAAATTGTTTTGCGAGATCACGATACTTCAGCAACTTTCTCCATATCCATGAGCCGCAAGAGGTGGTCTCTTTCACAGCCCAGAAAGAACCATTTCGGATTAGATACTTGTGAACCCAGTCCACCCATAAGGAGCCCCTTGCAGACAACAAGCGCCAGATCAGTTTTAACATGCTTACTCTGTTCGCTTCCTCCAATGATCTCAAACCCAAACCACCTTCACTCTTTGGTGTGCATACCTCAGTCCACGCCACTTTTGCTCTTTTGTTATTAAGAGAAGGGCCTGACCACAAAAAAGCTGAACATATCTTGTCGATTTCTTGAATGCAAGCTTTAAGGAGTCTAAAAGCGGCAATCCAAAAATTCGTGAGGCTGAAGGTGACTGAGCGGAGCAGCTGCAGTCTTCCAGCGAAGGAGAGTGTCCTAGCTGTCCAGGAGCTAATTTGTGATCTTATTTTTTCCAAGAGAGGAGAATAATCTGCAGAAGTCATTCTTCTTGTTAATAGTGGTAGGCCCAAGTATCGAACTGGTAAGAATCCATACTCAAATGGGAATTGCTGCAAAATTTCTGTTTTCACTTCTGTTGAAACGCCTGCCATATACAATGTCGATTTTTCAAGGCTAATTTTGAGTCCTGAGTGAGTTGCAAAGTCCTCAAAAACCTCAAGTGCTGCTTTGATTGATTTCTTTGTTCCTTCAACAAAAACCATCAGATCATCTGCAAAACAGAGGTGAGTAAGTTTCAAGTGCTTACAGTTTGGATGATACCCAATTTTCTTGTCATTTGCAGCTTTGTCGATTTTGAGAGAGAGCACGTTCATACAAATCACAAACAGATAAGGGCTCAGAGAGCATCCTTGACGCAGGCCACGCTCACTTCCAAAATAGCCGGCCAGTTCGCCATTAACTTGCACAGAGAATGATGCTGTAGAGATACACGTTTGAATCCAGCGAACAAATTGGTCTGGAAAATCAAGTGCCCGCAATGTATTGAGTAAGAAGCTCCATTGCACTGAGTCAAAAGCTTTAGAAATATCAATTTTCATTGCACATCGTGGAGATACTGAATCCTTATGATAGTCCTTGATGATTTCTGTGGCTAACAGGAGGTTTTCCATGAGAAGTCTGTCTTTGACAAATGCGGATTGATTCGGTGCAGTAAACTTGGGGAGAAGAGTTTTCAGCCTGTTCGCCAGTATCTTAGAGATGACTTTGTAGAGCACATTGCAACAAGATATCGGCCTATAATCCTTCATCACCACTGCATCTTTTTTCTTCGGTATTAGTGCTAGAATGGTTGAGTTCACTCCCTTGGGCAGAAAGCCTGTCCTAAAAAAAGACTGAATTGCTACCACAAAGTCTTTTCCAATAATCGACCATGAATCTTTAAAAAATTCACAAGTGAAACCATCAGGGCCTGGAGATTTATTTGTTGGCATCGCAAACAAAACTTTTTTCACTTCCTCCTCCGAGACTTCATTGGTCAGCATTGCCTTGTCGTTTGTATCACATCTGAAAGTCATAATGGTCTGCAACTCCTCATTTGACCATTCGACATAATCAAGTGGTTTTAAAGAAAGGAATTCTTTAAAATGTTTTTCAGCTTCAGTTTTGATGCTTTTTTGAGTGTCAGCAATCCTACCATCTTCGCACCTAATCTCTCTGATGTTGTTTCGAACTTCTCGAAGTTTCGCGGCCGCATGCATGAAATGTTTTGTTGTTTTGGTCCCCATTCTTCATCCAGTGTAACTTTGCTTTTTGTGTAAGATATCTTTCTTCGATATCAGATAGCCGTCTCCACTTTTCATAAGCCTCAGCTTCTGCAGCAACTGCGTGTGAAGAAGGAGTGGCCATCGTCACCGCCTGCAGTTCACATAAAGCTTTATGAGCTGCTCTGGTGCGTATAGTGATATTACTTATCATCTTCTTTCCCATTTTTCTTAACATAGGCTTGAGCTCTTTCAACTGTTTAGACATCTTATACATTGCAACTGTTGAGTGGAAAAGAGGCTGAGAGTTTCGCCATTTTTCTTCAAGTTCCCTGTGGTAGTCAGGATGCATTGTGACTGTATTTACAAATTTGAAAGACCTCTGAATTCTGGTCACCCTTTCAGCAATTTGAATTCGACACCTTTGATGATCGGAACAGCCCCCGGATTCAAAAACAGAGTATGATTCCTCATATTTGTTAATCCACGTCCTGTTAACCAAAACCCTATCCAGTTTCTTACAAATCTTTTCCTTTTGTTTTGTTCCATCTATGATAAATGTGGACCTATTCATAGAGATTCTGTAAATATTCCATCCCAAAAATCAAAAATTGATTATTTGTTGAGATTGGATGCAGTTACTAATTCGTGATTTGGCCTGTATAAAATAAAAAATTTATTCTCGATTCTACAATAATTTTTTTTTTTTTTTTGGCCGTCTATCCTTTTTCCCATTAGGATCTCTTGACAGTTTTTAAAATTTGATCATGCATATAAAAATTACGTGCGAATAGTTTTAGCTTTACAATTAATAAATAAGATACCAGAAGCTTTATTCCACGTGAGATCCAAGTCACAATGTGTAGATGACCTAATCACGTATTAACTAATTAATAAACTAACTTTAATCAGCCCACGGTTTTGGAGCAAAACAATCTAGCAGTACTCCGACTATCCTGGTACACATTCCTAATTTTTAAGTGTATTTGCACCTAATTACAAAAATTTAAATGCAAATTAAGGAAACAGTAATGTTAAACATGACATAATTCTTTGTCTTTTTTTTTTTCTAACACGTACGTTTAAACAATTTCTCTTTTCATTACGAGACGAATGAATGTTTCGCAACATGTATATTAATTTTTTATGTGATAGTTTAAACGTTCACGCCTTCACGGAAAGAAAATGTATCCATACAATTATACAAATCTTAGCTAGAGTACTAGTTAGAAGCATCCATGTTCCCATGTGGACAGATCATAGATGTACTTGTCTTTATACGATCATTACTTAAGCAATATGTTATAAAATGGCTAAATATTTGGAGGTACACAAAATTTCTGTGGTCAACAAGTTTATAATCCAATTGATAAACTGTGATTGTAGAAATAGTCATCTGTTAAAGTAAGTTTGCTTTCGAATTACTAAAATGACTCTCAAGACTCGAGGGAAATTCTTATAAGAAATGCATATAAGAAAATTTAGTTGTAATTAATATCTCAGTAGTCAGTACCAATTGGATTACTTAATATATTCCGGTTGGTGCTTAAACATTTTTTAAACCGAACCCAATCTTATTTTGTACATTTCGAGAGATTCCAACAAATTAAATAAGTCATATATGACATATATATATATATATATATATATATTATAGTATATACTTTTACATTTTGATTACTCTTAAGAGTTTTGACCTAATATAGCATCTATTTAATGTCATCAAAAAGTTATATCCAAAAAACAAAAAAAAATATACTAAATTTGTGTAAATAATATTCTAAAGTATAAAATACAGAGACATGGAATATAAAACCAAAAATATATGTAATCTATGATAATGTGGACAGAGGCAAAGGTACCAGGTTGTCTGCCATGATATGGGTAGATAACTCATCTTCCCAAACAAAATAATTGTCTGCGAAGCTTTTTACCATTGACAATTTTTAAATACTTTTGGGAAAACTTTGAGTATGTCTTCCAATTTTGAATATTTACAAAGATTATAGATGCTAGGGTTTCAAGACGTATATTTGATTATTTTCTATAATATCCCGAGCTTTTAGAAAAGTAGTGGTGCACGAACCACATTCCCTTTCAAAAACTTCATTTGATTTTTCTTTTTCTTTTTTTTTTGGTAAAAGGTGAAATTAACTTGATTTGATTAAGTATGTGACCAAACAGTTTTTCGTAAATATGTTTGAACATAATTTCATAGTTAAGAGTGTTTGGAATATAAATTACAGTCACAATAATGAAAGCCAACATTTTCGTTATATCTCAGAGCTTCTTTATTTTTTTTAAAAAAACAATTTGATGGCTAATTGGCTGTGATCAAAATTGGAAAGTTCAAAAAATGATAAGAGAAGTACTGTATCAATTTTAAAGTTTTCTAATAAGAATAGCCACATTCGTGTAAGTTGTAATAGGATGGCCATTTCTCACATCCAGTCTCTCCGTTATCCTTTCAGTTTTTTTTTTTTATCTAGTTAATACTACTACTGTTTTGACTATTCTTGTTTATGTTTTGTTAATAAAAAAAGGAGTTTTACACATCAGCAAAGCCGTAAAATAATCAAATAAGGTATCAACTTTAGGAGAAAAGACATCACTTTCATTGGAAGAAAAAAAGAGAAAAATACAAGTGGGATCCATGAGAATGAAATGCTTTTTTGGTGTATACATGTACGTATAATTTTTAGTTCTTAAAAGTGATTAATTTAGTTATATATATGTTTATTAATATAAAGAAGTAAAATAGTAATGCATAGTGGTCTTGATTTCTAATTTACATATATAGGCTTGTGGCTTTTGATGATCTTCAGGTGAAAGTGTGGGAGACAAGGAATCTCTCCTTCTTCTTGAAGTGTACTATGTTTATCAACTTGCCCACTGCACTTTACGTGTATACACACTCAGTTCCAAGTCAATTATATATATGTAACTAATATTAATATGTTATGTAATCCTTATATTTTTTAATTGGTGGATGTAGTACTACACTAACGCTAATGCCCTCCTCGTAGCATGAGGAATATTCGACAACGCTTTAGAGGAGCTGGGAGTCGATGATAAGTTAAAAACCACCAGAATATTAATAAGTTTTGTTTTGTTTTGTTAATGGCGTTATCTCTTTGAACTTCATGTAACACAAAACATAATTGTTCTCTTAATTCGTCATTAAAATATATAAACAATATAGCAAATTAAATTTCCTTTAACGGAAATGCAAATATATATATATATATATATATATATATATATATATATCCTATATTATTCGTATACACAATAATTTTTACGAAATTAAAGTATTATAATCATTTCTTTTGAGAGAACGTGATGATTTCGTCACAAACCAAGATTCTTATTTATGCAGTGATACTACTAAATCACAATGCTATATGTTAGCGCAGTGATGAACACATATATAACAAACATCCTATTCTTTTTTCTATTTCTTAAAATGATATCCGTGATATGTTTTTCTCTATTCATAGTATAGTCTTTTTCTTATCCGTATCCATGTGATAACAAGTCAGATATTTAGGGTTTGATTGGTTCTCCCGCTAGTACCCTCCTAGCGGTTGTTAGCGGACGGTTGCGGTTGTTAGCGGTTGGTAACAATCATAGAAACCGCTCCGTACCGCTTCGAACCGCTCAAAATCGCTAAATTTCAAAAGCTCCTTCCCGCAAGCGTTTGCGGTTGCGGGCGGTAGCGGTTGGATTTTTTTTTTTAAATAAAAAAAATCAAACGTTTACTTATAATTATTATAATATATAGGGATATTAATCCTATATATCTTTCATCTTTGTATCATTTTCTCATCAGAAACCCTAATAATATTCTGAAACCCTATTCTCTCAATGTCTTCCACCCAAACTGATGAAAATCAATAACCAAACGTAAGTATCATATATCATTTTCTTCATTCATCACCTCATGTGTAACTTTTTGAATATTTTTCATTGCATCGTTATTTTTCTTTTCATTACGTATTGCTTTGCTTTTTGATTGAATATATGTTTCGATTTGTTTTCTCGAATAGAAACTCACTTGCTTTTTGATTGAATTCAACGTTATTTACAGTTTGTCTCATTACTTGATGCAATTTTTGATGTTAAACCAGATGCATAAAGTACTATCTTGTTACAAAATTTCTTTATTTTTGAATAATTATTTAGTACTTTATTTATGGTTTTAATTATTAAGCATGTTCAATTTTTCTAATATTATCATAATAATATATTGGTGTTTTTATTTCTTTTTTTTGTAATATTTTTTATTTATTTTGGTCATTTTTTATTTAACTGCTACCGCACCCGCTGGTTTACCATTCATAAAACTCCCGCAAACGCATCCATTTTCAAACGCTAAACCAGTCGTTCAAAACGCTTGATAACGCTTGAAGCCGCAACCGCCCGCTTCCGCAAACTCCCGCAGCCGCAACCGCAACCGCTGCGTTTAAACCAGTCAGGCCCTTAGTGTTCGAACAATCAGTTATTTGATATGCTTCGTAAAAAAAAAAAAAAAAAAAAAATCAACTAAACAAATATCGTTATATTCATAAAAAAAATAATGTCCTTAATTTATGAGATTTATATATGAATATTTATATAAACAAACATATATATTATGTCTATATATATATATATATATCTTTTTTTGGTCAACAAGTTCATACTTATACATGTATATGTTCGAACATAAATATTTATGGGTTATGCATTAGCGGAATTTAATCTACTATTGATATTACTACCATATCAATGAATATTTGGTATTAAGGACATGTAGGACTCAAATCCATAGTGTTCGATATCGGTTTAGAGACAATGAACCATAAATACGGTTCGGTCCAGTTCACCTAATTAAGCCATTGCGTGTCTCTATAAGTACCTCACTTCACCTTCTTCTTCACTTGCACCTCTCACTCCCTTTCTCTAAAACTAGTCTTGTGTGCACCCATTTATGTGTACGTACTATTGTCTCATAAATAAAATAATTTTTATGCATTTATTGATATGAAAAGTTACAAGATTGGTTTCTTGTGTGTGAGCCTTTGGATCGACAGATAGAAAAAATCAACTAACCGGTCAGTACTGGATATATCAACTATTATCTCTTCGACCTATCATATGCTTCATTGTTTATATTTTCACATCATTTGTTTCTTACGGTCTAAAAATACAGAATATTCCATATATTTTTCTTATGACGTAAAAGGACCACTTATAAATTGACACGTCAGCCCTTGGATTCTTGAGGTTTTTCACCTATCTACTTTTCTTCATATCCGACTGCTTTTCTTCTTCTTCTTGTTTTTTTCTCGTTTTTCTTCTTCTTCTTCTTCTTCTTCTCCAATAAAATTGAAATCGGAAAGATTAGATCTATTTTGTTTAGCAAGATATTATTATTTTCTCTTTTTCAATCATATTTCTTATTGTTCCATTATATATGTTGTATAATACTAGATACTCGATCTCGTGTGTGTGTGTGTAAGTTCTATACAAGTTGTCGGCGGATCCATGGAAGATAGCTCATCTGTCGTTGTTTGTAGGTGCAGCACCATCAAGATTCACATGAAAATTGATAAATCTCCTAAATTAGGGTTTTGATATGTATATGAGAATCTTGATGATGCTGCATCAACAATCGACGGCTACAAAATACCTAAAGCTGGAGAAAGAAACTTGAAGATGTTAATTGAAGTCTGGATCTTTGGTAAATCTCTATCTTGATTAGTTTGAAGAATCACTTTTTTTTTTTTTTGTGTTTGAACATTGTTTACATATATTATATATGTCTCTCTTTATATATATATACACATTGGGTGTTATATATATTTCCTTAATCTAGGGTCAATTAATGACGGATTAGGACGTTAATTACAATGAAATGGAAAAACTAGTTTGCCTTTGATCTTGGCTTGTGTATTGAGGAACAGATGTATAATGATGTTATGAAATATATATCTTAACCGTATTTTTTCTAGGATCATATGATTTTCTTTAGTCTCCAATATATAGGTGATGCTATGATCAAGAACAACAAGATCGTGAACACAGATCGGACTGGGTCACTTTTTAGAAAGAAAGATCGATGTTACATTGGTGTTATTATCAGGTCTAATAAATATATAAAGTTCGTCCAGAGGCCAGAGTCCAGACCTTTTATAGTTTCAATTTTACGACAGTCTTGTAATAATATTTGTTTAATAGTGTGCCACCTTCTATTTCTGGGTTATTACTTGGTCCCAAATTTTTCTTCTTCTTCTAATTTTGTAATATTAGAAATTTGGTTTTCTTGCCAAATCAAATCAAACATTATGGTGTGTTGTACATTGTACTATAACTTTGTTTGCAAGTGCTCAACTTGAGAACCATTAGTTTCGATTTATATATCTGTTTCTAAACCCAAAAAAAAGAAGATAACATGTGGCACAATTTCGCTTAAATATCTAATCTTGTAACCATATATTTTGGGTAAAATTTTTAAAACAAAAAGGAACAGAGTAAGTATACTATATATTATTGGTGAATTCATGAACAAGAGAGGTAGGTGGAGAGATAAAATGTGTGCATACCATATAAATGATAGACTCTATTACAATGAAAACCAAAAGGTTAGTCCAAACATCAATACATATACATAACATGTGATGCAACATTTCATTAGTGGTTGATGCAATCTGACGCATACATGAATTCACATATATAGCTAATCATCTACAAATTCTGCGAAGATATGGAAACTACTTTGTTTTTATCTGTGCAACGACGTATGTGATTTCGTCTTAGCTAGCTACGTAAGTGGTTTTGTCTTTATTTTGCCAAGACTTGTTAGAACATTGAGTTTTGTTAGGTTAACATAACATATTCGTCCATTAAAAGTTAGATATCCATTATGTCTTTCTTAAAGTGATGTTTAATTTTATTATGCTCGTTTAATTATTCAAAATTTTCTTATTTCGTAAGAACAAATGATCGTTTTTAGTTGTTTTTACTACGAAATTCCAAATCTTAATTCCCTAAACACTTTAAGCAGTGAATCAAAACAAGCTATATTAGTTTGTTTTCTCTCCAGTTCTCATAAAGCATTAATGATAAGTATATATATAAGACATTCCATAGATTTTCTTGATATATGCTGATATGCATCGTGTATCAAAACACTAATTACGGAATGAATATTGGTCATGCATCATAAACTTATAGAAAAACTGCCATATGATTCCAAAAAGAAATTAAGTTAAGGAAGAATTGCCCACAAAAATCCATTGTAGAGATGGAGAAGGGAGAATCTAAAGATATTGTGTCAGGTTGGGGCCAGCAATTAAAGACAAGTTTGAGTGATTGTTTTGTCCTTAATTTGGCATAAGTGATGAAAGGCAAATTAAATAGCAAGAGTAAAGTGTCAAATTAAGAGTTGATGGTGATTTGGGATCATCACAATATACCCAGTTAGGCAGTTATTGATCTCAGCAGTAACTTTGTGTGTGTTAATTAGTTGTCCCGTAAAGTTAAATCTATATATACATTTTTGGATCACAATTAGCAAATAAATCATGAAGTTGAGAAGTATTTACAATGGCATGCCATTAACATTAATTATTTAGATTTGTTTTATTTAAGTAAAAATTTTTAAATGAAATTCATTTATCATATATTTAGCAAAAGTCTCTACAAAATCTTTCCTTATCTATTTAAGTAAAGATTTTGAAATCAAATATGTTTTCAACAATTTACCAAAAATCTCTACACAATATTTTTAAAAATCTCGACTTAGTTAAGTTCTGATTTTTATCTGCAAAAAAAAAAATTAATAGTAACGAGTGATGTAAAAATCGGGAATGTTGATACTACAATTTCTTCTACTTTTTTTTTTCATATAATGAAAATTATTTTTTAGGGATATTTTCTCAAAACCTCTAAATAAAACAAAGGGTTTCAAAAGATAGCTTCTCTTTTGGCGGGTCGACCCGCAAACCCGCAACTCTCTACGGGCTTATCCGCATGAATCTGCGACCCGTAGTGGATAAAAATATTATTCAAAAAAATAACAAATGATGTTTGATTTTACGGGACGGAGTTATATGGTGCAACGGGTTTGGATCGATATTAATATTAAACAATATACTATGGATGAAATCCTAGAATTATAAACCAAAATTTAATTATAAAATCAGAAACACTAAACAAAATAAAAAATATTAACAAAACAAATACAACTTAAAATTTTGCTAAATAATTTTTTAGTTATAAAAAAATCGATCCGCGGTGTACCGCGGGGTAAAATCTAGTTTACCAATATAATTGATGTTTTTAGATTTGCTTAACAAATTCCGGTTGAAATTCTTAATTACTAAACACTACTACTAGATTTGTTTTTTATATGAGGTTCTTTTCCACATCTTATAAACGTCGATCAAAGTGAAAATTAAAGAGTACTCTTACATATCTTAAATACATTGTTGCATGATTGTCTTAAATATTTTTTTAATCGATTGTCGGATTATTTTTTGTTCTACCAATTATCATCAAAAGCATAAAATTAGTAGTCGTTATAGTCTAAACCAAAAATTAATGGTCCATTAATGGCAGATATCGGATGATTAAGTTTTCTAAATGGATTTAGATTAGGACTCACAAACAGTTTCTCGTTGACTACTGTAAAGATTAAGAAAAAAAAAAACAAATTTATATAGATCAGTTTAGGTTTCTCTCTAGTCTCTACCTTCCTTTGGGAAATAAAAATAAAGAAAATATAGTAGGAGCTAGTCTTATCATGCCTACACATTTAGTTATTTGTATGTTTTACATAGACTTAGGGAATGATCAATGATGTCTAGGGTTTCAGTTCCACTCGGTTACGAATTATGAAAAAGTAAATGCTCTTGTATATTCTAAACTTTTCCTTTTATAGATAAAAATAAATTCTCAAAAATCTACAAAACCGTTTGATCGGGTGAAATCTTTGACGAATACGAATGGTTAGGCTTATAGTATAACATATTAGCTTCTTTTAGATGAAACATTTTTTTTTTTTTTTTGGTAAGGTTTTAGATGAAACATTTTATAATTGGTTGATTAATCATGAAATTTTACTATACCAAAATGACGAAAGTGAAACAGAATATGACACGTAGGAGGATGTTGCACCAATAAATATGAGGGACACGAGTCACATGGTGGCTATTGAACTTATGGTAGCTATGCATCCATAGTACTATCTTGATATTAAGTTATTGTACTATTTATCTCATATATACAATTAATGTATATATTATTTTTAAAATGTTCCGACGTACTAAGTGATTGTGACTATTTCACAAAACCACACATAACATTTAACTTTGGAAGGCCAAAAGAAAAGTCCTCATTAGAGCTACTCTATTCCCTTATAAATATGAATTAGTACCTTTTATTCCAATCAAATCAACAGAAAATGACATTAAATATAACAACATCGACAGCCAACGTACAATTGATGCCATTGAAGATATAATGCTATAGAAGCAATCTAAATGGTTGTGATATTTAGTTATTTCTATAACTGGATAGACGGATCCGTTTATTGTTCCGGAAAATCGATTTATTGTTTTTGAAAACATACAAATGAACTTGCAATAGCCTTATGCAAATACTCTCTCGAATCTATATTGAATTTGATCGATTTAAAGACGTAAATCATAACTTGCAATAGCCTTATGCAAATACTCTCTCGAATCTCGATGTTTAGATGCTACTGATTTAAATGAAGTGGGAGCTTTACAATATATATTCGTCCATGACTTACATATATATTAATTCAGCATGAGACCTTAAAACGTAGAGTAGTCAAAGTTGATGTACTTACTTGCAAGGTAATTAATAATTAGTTGGGACTTTATAATATTTTTAGTGATGATAAAGCAATAAGATCTATTATTATACTCTATTTTTTGTAATTATATGATTGCTGAAATGTGTACCCAATTAAAAATTCACAAAAATATGAAAAAGGAAAAAAAAAAAACATTAAATAATGGTAACTAATTGTCATTTGTAGAATTTTGTTTAGATTGGAAATGTAATAATAATATTGATATATTAATTTACTTTAGGAAAATATTGGCAAAAATAAAAATAAAGAGTCGGCGAGCGTATCTTGTTTCTTATCCTATACTATTATTTGGGGAGTACAATTTATAATTACCCTTTAATAACATTCTCTTTTGTAAGTTATTACATTAGAAAGCCATTAGAGATAAAAAAATATAAAGAGTAAATTAATTTAGCTCATTAAAGATAAACAAGTCAAATACTAATTTATGAAATTTAATTAATTTAATTAAAAAATGAAAATATATTATTAACTTAAAAAAAAGAATGACCAATCAAAATGAACATATAAGATTTGATATCTAACTTACCATATTAATTTGTTATTAATCATTATACTTCACCTCTCATCTTTATATGATTCTATTTTTAAGAAACAAATAAATCATCATATCATCCATATAACAAAAAAAGTAAATTTTTTCTGCATATGCCAAGATTTGAATTTTTAAAAACGAATATAAATTGTTAAATCTATGAAGAAAAAAATTTAACGGGACAAAAATTCACATTTGAGTAATATATTTCATTTAACCAAAATAAGTTCAACAAAAATTTCGACTAAGTAACGGGTCAGAATTTGAATATTTATATTCAATTTCATACATTTATTTTTTGAAATGTATTATTCTATATACTACAATAAGATTTTTAAATATTTTAATTTGCAACATATAAAATTAGTTTTACTAGATATTTTTCAAGAATATCATCAATATTTAAAGAATATCATCAATAAATACTCTAATTTGATTTTTTAAAAACAAATATTTATAATAGGCAGTGGGTTAAATATAATATATTATATTAACAAATGAGTTATGATTTTGAATATTTCTATTTAATTTCAGATAATTCTTTTTTGAAATTCATAATTTTATATACTACAAGAAATATTTTTAAAGATTTTAATTTGGAACATTTTAAAATAGTTTAATTTAATATTTTAATGAATATCATAAATATTTAATAGATTAAAAAGATAAAAAAAATTATAAATACTGTAATTTGATTTTCTAAAAAGATATATTTAAAATAGTTATAGTAGGCGGAGGGTTAAATGTAATATATTATATGATATAAAATTATGATCCTTATAATAGATGGCATGTTAAGATTATATGATTAGATATATTAAATAAAGTTGACACCACAAAATATTTGAAAATTTAATTGTGCAAGCAATTTTGGAAATAACGAATAATAGATTGTATACGCAATATTTTCATTAGGATTCTAAAATAAAAATATAAATTCCACGTACGGATTGAATTTGGTATATTATATACTAAATATATGTTCATAACATATTCGATCACGCGAATAATTTGTAAATTTCGTAGTTACCTCAAACAAATCTCTATTTCAACAACCAAAGAATTAGAAATTGAAAAAATAATTTCCTAAATTAATTGCAAATAATAGCTAACTTTCTTAATTAATTAAAATAATCTACGTTTTAGAAGCGATTCATTTATAATATTTTGATTTTTGATCTAACTGAATTATATGCAATCTCATTTTATGGTTGTTAATATAAATTAACTAATTGTTCAGACCATATTAATTTATTAAAATAATTTTATTTTCCGTTTTCATATCTTAAAAAAAAAATCCATAATTGAGTATAATTAAAAAAGGAAAATATATTCATTCTAATATTATATATAGGGACTGACAAAAATCTAATTATATTTTTTCAATTACTATTATAATATATCACAACTTTATTCTAAAATATATAATATATAAATTTTGTAATAAATAAAATTTAACCCGTACTGTAGTACGGGTGATGATCTAGTTTGGTTTTAAACGGATAGCGTTTATTGATTTGAGCCAACAACGAACCATTAATCTTGATAAAGAAATCCTACCGTTGAAACTAATTTCAGATTGTTTTCTCTCTTCAAATTTTGTTTTTCTTCTTTACTTCTCTGGCAAGTTTGGATTTTTGAAGATGACAGACGGCAGATACCGGTCACTATCAGACTCTGTCCAATAACAGAGGGCCTAGGCAGAGCCTACTACTATGAAAGAGGATTGATTTTGTACCCTAGTGTCTCAAGGCTACTCCTATTGAATCCTTCAACGACATAACAGATAATAGCTCATGCTTTACCCAAGAAAGTAACCATAGCTTTCTTAGGATTTGACTTTTCTCGGGGTTGTATCGACTACTAGTGGCTTGTGAAGAAGCAGAGGACGTTGTCTACTTCCTGTTAACCTTGGGTCAACGCAAATGAAAAATGATTGATACTTGTGTTGTAACATTTAGGCCTCACCGTCCAAGTCCAAGAATGCTAAGTGTTTCCATAAATGAATTGCTTTACTTTGGAGGTGATGGATCTAGTTTGATACTCTTCAAATTCATTACCAAAACTTTCACTCATATTCTTCCCACATTTTTGGATTTCTCACTCATCAAACCTCGAGCTTTTTTTCCTCTAGACCACTTGGAATCGACGGACAAATTTTGTACGTTATTCTAATCAAATCAATAGAAAAATGAGATTATATACAACAACATCGACGACCAACGTACAATTGATGCCATTGATGATTTAATACTATAGAAGCAATCTAAATAGTTGTGAAATTTAGTTATTTCTACAATTGGGTAGACGGAAAATCGATTTATTGTCTATAGACAACATACAAATGAACACTTAAAAAAAAATCTCTATATTTAAAATTTTTAGTTGATAACTAAGTTTTAAAATAAAGTATTTAAGTTCAGATGTTAATAATAGTTTTAACTAAAATTATTTATTAGAAAAACTACTCAAAGATAAATGATATAGAAAAATACTTGGGTTCACTCCTAGGGGTGAACCTCTTATGTTCACCCCTTTTATTTCATCCAATTAAAATCTGCCACCTATTAATAATAAAAAATTTATTTAATTATAAAATTTAATTTGCCACTAAAATGAAATTATGTATCGGTTTAGGTTTATTAGAAAGGATTAGAGTTTAGATTTTATGATTAAACGAATTTAACTATCAGTTTGGGTTTATAAACGGATTTAGATTTTACAATTAAACGAGGTTAAGTGTCGGTTTGCGTTTAGAAAGTACGATTAGGGTTTAGATTTTTTACGATTAAACGAGTTTAAATGACGGTTTGGGTTTACAAAAGAGAATTAGGGTTTAGATTTTGTGATTAAACGAGATTAAATATCGTTTTCGGTTTATAAAAGAGTGGTTATGACTTAATCTTATTGTTTTAATTTTTTTAACTAGATGATATGGCAAATTCTAATTGGATAATTAAAAGGGGGTGAATGAAAGTAGTTCACTCCTAGGGGTGAACCCAAGAATTGTTCAATGATATATACAAAAAACAACAATTACGAGTCAAACGGGTTTAAAGATATTAAAGGGATTTTGTTTAGATTTTATAATTGTTATAAATAAAAAGTAAGCTAATAGCCTAATACTTTATGAAGTAAATTTAAATTTCTTCCTCATTATATTAGGCCACAAGCCCAATTTAATTAGTTGATACCATATTAAGCCACCACAAACTAATGAGCCCGTTTCGCACTGGTAAGTAATTAAGTAGCGAATTAAATATCGTTCGTTTCAAGCAAATTTGACTAACTTATTTTTTTCTTTTTCATTTTGGGAAATTTCGATTCGGTTTACCATCAAATTTTGGGCGGGCGAGGAATAAACCGGTCGAGAGTTCACGAGCCACGGAGAGATCTTGGCGATGAGTTGCCGGAGATTCTTCTCGATCCCGGTCCTTTCGGTCATTCTGGTGATGGGTTTCGTGTACTACGTCACACTCTTCATTTTCATTGATGATTGGGTTGGTTTACGAAGCTCAGCTGGGAAATTAAACGCCTTACTCTTCAGCTTCTTGGCATCTCTCTGTCTCTTCTCGCTCTCGATTTGCGTTCTTGTAGATCCAGGTCGTGTTCCAGCATCTTATGTTCCTGATGTTGAAGACTCTGGCTGGTCCAATGGTAACGTAAGCTCCCCCTGTGTACCTCTGAATTTGAAGCATTTGGGTATTTATGTTTTGTTGCTCTTTTGAACTAGTAGTAGTGATAAATCTGTGAATCTTTGGGGTTTGCTACTTTTTTGCCTTTATTGATCGGTAACCGATTCTTATATTGTCATTTGAAGAAGTTTAGGCTCACAATAGGTGAAAGTCGATGGCTTTTTCTCTTCCGTGTTACAGAAAAGGGGTTTAATGTTAGTGTTAAGCTTAGGAAGAATGGCTATATCACTGATGCTGTTTGATATAAAGTAGCTGCTTAAATTTTGAAATCCTCGAGTTCTAAATTTGCCTCCTCCTGGATAATTTGAGATTGCAAGTGGGCATAGAATTATGTTGTTCTGATTTGATTTAACTTATTAGGCTACAGAAACAAGGAAATGTGATAAGTGCTTTGCATATAAACCTCTTCGGACTCACCATTGCCGAGTTTGCAGAAGATGCGTCTTGAAGATGGTAGGTAAATTTTAGCACTTTTGAGTCAAAGCTTTGTCAGAATCTTGTGTATCGAGATTCGTTTTTAAACGGTTTTTTATGTATATATGTGACAGGACCACCATTGCCTTTGGATAAATAACTGTGTTGGTTATGCAAACTATAAGGCTTTCTTCATTCTTGTGTTTTATGCAACTGTGGCTTCCATCTACTCTACAGTACTTAAATCCCAATTCTCAATTTATGAATCTTTTTCTTGGTCAGACTTTCCTCTTATGTGTATGAATGTTATTTTAGGTGTTGCTGGTTTGCTGTGCATTCAAGAACGGAGATTCCTATGCGGGAAATGTTCCACTCAAAACTTTCATTGTAAGTTTTGTTTACTGGAAAGTCTTCTATAGCTTCTGCATCCTTAGCATTTAAGCGATTTTCATTGGTTTCAAAAGAATGCTGCACTCTCTCAAAAACTTGTTACTTGTCATCAAGCAGATTTATCGAGGAATCACATCTTTTTCTGAAGAATAGAAAACTTAGAGATGAGTAACTTATCGGTATCGAAAGCAACTTACAGTTATCGGTGTTTTGTTGACGGTATAGGTTTGTTGTGGGATCTTCATGATCGGACTAAGCATAACACTTGGGACTCTCCTTTGTTGGCATATCTACCTCATCGCACACAATATAACCACCATTGAGGTATGCATTCTATTTTTCCTCTACAGTCTTCAAGATAGGACGTATAAAGAGGCTTTCTTCCATATAAAATTTCAATGCGTAAATCGGCAATTTTTCTTTGTAGCATTATGATTCAAAGCGGGCCTCGTGGTTAGCTAGAAAATCAGGACAAAGCTTTAGGCATCAATTCGATATTGGTGTTTACAAAAACATCACCTCGGTACCTTTCATTACATTGACCTCTATCATTTGTGTCTTACACAATGTGAAGTCTTCAGTCAATTCATCGCTGTTATGTATTTCTGATCAAGAACTTGACCAGAAAAAGTTACATGCTTTTCACAGGTGTTAGGCCCTAACATGATCAAATGGCTATGCCCCACATTTACTAGGAATTCTGAAGACGGTATTAGCTTCTCTGCATCGAGAGATAGCTAGCTTAAAAATTTCAGTCACCGATCTCCAGTTACAGTTTCAGCGGATCTGCCCAGCAATTCAATCATACACTTGTACATTTTTTGTGACCTCATAAGCCAAAATATGGAACAGTGTTCATGTCTTTCAGGTTAAACAGAGCTAAACGAAGTTGATAAATTCTTTTGCTTTCTTGAACAGTGTTGCTTTCTTGAACAGTGTTGATGTGACAGTTTTGTAAGATAAAACAGCTTCAAGTATGGTTTTTGATATGTAAGATCATCGGAATGTTGTTGGGTTATATTGTTTCATATAAAAGTAGAGGCTTTAATCCGATATTACCATTAAAACGGTGGGGGCTTTTCCTAAAACTAAAAGAGTTTATTTTTCTGGTATATTTGACTATTGGATTGGAGGTTACGTATTATTATTGCTAATCTTGTTGAGAGTTTCAGTGAAAGAGAATGTCAGAAGTTGTAAATTTGTCATCATCTCTGCGATCTTTAAACCCAAAGATCTCAGCTTTGGTTCCTCCATATCTCTCTCGTCAAACCTCGAGCTTATTCTCTCAACCGAGATACTTCAAATTTCATTCTTTTACCGATAAAATCTGTTTGGCAGCGGAGAGATTCCGAGAAGTCGATGCCCTGAAGCAGGACGGTGGTTTGCAAGAGCTCGATGACTCGCCGGTGTCTGTTGAGCTCGGACCGATCTGTGGCGAGAGCCACTTTGATCAAGTGATGGAGGAAGCTCAGAAGCTTGGTGAATCAGTTGTAATTGTCTGGTGAGTTTCTAGGTTAGAGATTTTAGATCAAATCTATATGGGATTGGTTCCTTGATTCTAGTATCAACAAGAATCCGATGGAAAAAAAGAGTACTTTGCACTCAGATTCTTCCTACGTTTTTGGATTTCTCATGGTGTTTCACTGTCTCCTGAATTCGTCAATTGTTTGTTTTCTTCATAAAGCTCGAGTCTTTGCTCTCTTATGTGTTTGATTGTGTATTTATGGTTTGGTGAAGATTAGCTACATGGATTTTGTAGGATGGCAGCTTGGTGCAGGAAATGTATTTACTTGAAACCAAAACTCGAAAAGCTGGCTGCTGAATTCTATCCAAGGTTTTGAGTAATTTTATATTCTTGTTTTCAGAGAATGTTTGGATCTTGACAGTGAGATTTATTCTAACTGGTGCCTACATATTTACCTTACTGGTGGTTTTCTGATTCAAACTATTTCTTCCAGACTGCGGTTTTATCATGTTGATGTCAACGCTGTGCCATATAGACTTGTTTCCCGTGCAGGAGTTACGGTAAGCCCTATTCTACAAATCTTCCTCCTGTATTAACAACTCTTTTCGAATCAATTTTAATCAGAACCTTGGATTGTTGGCTTGTTGATCTAACAACTACTTAATTAATGTTTGGAACACCGGGGGACGCAGAAAATGCCAACGATTCAGGTTTCTTTTATCCTTTCCCATATCTTCAAGGAACTTATAATTCAGATCTAGACTCTGACTAAACTCTTTTCAAAACAATCACTGATTTCTGTGTCTTATTCACTCTGCAGCTATGGAGAGATGGTCAGAAACAAGCTGAAGTTATTGGCGGCCACAAAGCGCATTTTGTGGTTAACGAAGTCAGGGAAATGATAGAGAACGATTCAATCAGTTGAATTGCGGTCTCAAGGCTCTGCTCTTTTTTCCTCAGATTGTTCTTAGTTTTTTGGGGTCACTCATAGGAATGTTCAGTTATGGGAGTATGTGTTCTGTAACTTGAACTATCGGTTGATTGGTCTTGTTTTTTTATCTGTTCTGTAACTAGACTATTGGAGTAAGGGAAACACATTGAGGCTTTGGTAAGCAAGAATTGTAGCCATCCTATATCGGTTGATACCCACAAATGTAATGTAATTGTAGACTCTTACTTATTTATAAGATCAATACAACTTTTATTGAAAAGAATGAGCAGACTATGGCTAACGGGATTATGTTCAGTATATACAAGCGCATAATGCTCTCTAACACTAAATATATTCTAAGTTAGAAAAAAAAGAATAAACATATTGATATGCAGACTTCATCAACTTTGTGCTTCCATCAGAAAACCCAATATTTCTTCTTCTTCTTGCCTTCCGGTATGGGCAGCTCTACACATTGCCAAGAACACAGGAAGACAAAGCTCAATAGTCAAACTAATTTGATCAAACAAGAAATCTTAACAGAATCTATAACAGATTATAATCATACAAGAAATGTCACATACCTCCTTCAGGATAGATTGAATTGTAATGAACCTCAGCCCAGAAGCTTAAACATATAACTGATTCAAAAGCCAACACATTAATTTATTGTATGTCTGAGATTTTGGGTCAAACGAGAGAATATTTGCAGTTGTAGGTGACTTACGGCGATTAGACTTCTGAAATTGCGGCAAGATCTCAATGTAACATGTATCCTTGAATGACGTTATCACAAACATCCGAACACCAAACTGCAATAACAGCAAAAAAAAAGGTACTTAAGTAGCTAAATCTCACCTCATTCCCTAAAGATTCTTTCATCTTACACACAAAATTTCTACAGAAAAGAAAGTGCTTAGGTTGTGTAAGTACCCAATCCGCAGCAGCCTGAAGAGTAACGTGATCACCCCATTCTCCATTCCTGTGTTCCCAAAACATTAGGAAATTCTCACCATTAGTGATAAGCTAAAGCAGTAACCTTCAATGGTAGGAATTGAAAGTTTCTGACCGTTTCATTGCTTTAAGATAGTCATTGTACGCCATTGGAACATAACCTTCATACATCTCTCGATTATATGCAAGCTGGAATATATATATGAGAATGTTAAATCATCAAAGGATAAGAATATTGAACTGAAATGGAGGAGAATAGATTCTTTTCTTGGTACTATATCTCAACCTGATTAACAATTTGTTCTCTGACAAAGTTATGGTGTTCTGAAGAGCGGTAAAGCTGGTCTGATAGTGACCGAAACTGAGGAAAAATGTAAACCAGTGAGACGCTGCTAGAGATTTATCTGCAAAGCCTTTATTAGAAATGAGAAAAAGAAAAAAACCTGGCAGTTTCCATCTCCTTCAATCTTGTTCTCCACCAAGCCATAAAGCTGTAATCTGTAGTTTATAATTGCCATACAAAAGAAGAGATTTCTAAATATCCATTCATATAAATGTATAAAGCTAAGATTAATTGCCAAGTTAAAACAATCTGTTTGGACTCTTAGCACTAACTAACAAAAAGCCTGAGAAGAAGTTTGAAACCACAAAAATCTCAGCTATCAAAATTAATTAAGTCAATATTAGTTCATTTGAAGCAGCTCAGGTTGTTCCAGAAAATCGATGTACCAATTAACCATGCAACTTGAGACTAGAGATATGATTGCATTTCTATGTTCTCACAGCTTAAAAAAACCAACCAAATCCACGGAAATGGTGACAAGCAATTGTTCTCTAGCATGTATTGGATACCACATCTATAACATACCTCTGAAATAGCCGTTCATGATCAGATATCTGTTCATCCTCTGACGGTAATTCCCCATTGATTTTCGGCACGTGCTGCATCACACCAAGCAAAATCAGGGGTTTTAAAACTTACATATGCTTCTGATAAGTTGATCAGAAAACCTCACAAAGAAAAGAGGTACTTACAGCAATAGGTATCATTTGATTCAGTCGCTTCCCAACCTCTGACCAAGATTCTTCTTCTATTTCTACAGAACAAACTGAGTCATCATCACGAGGTGGGGAACTTTGTCCTCCTTGAAATCTTATCCTTGCAACATTCTTATCTTCCATGTTACCGTTATGATTATGAAGAATATCACTTTCCCGGGATATAGCAATGGCTTCCCCTTGATTTTCCTGCCCTGCAGACAAAAAGTAAACTAATGATTTTCCAAATAGTGATTCCATAGACAATTCATAAAAGCTAAGAACTTTTGAAAATCCACCTTGATGAGGATGAGGCCACTCTTGTGCAACAACAGAAGTAGGACTAAGATTATTGAGCCCCGATGCTTCGGCTCGAGCAACTCTAGACAATTCGTCTTGATAAAACTGAGCAATTGCCGCATCATTGTCTACATAACCAGTCAAAGGCTGATTATAACCTTCTCTAACATAGCCTTGAGTACCACCACCACCTGACTCATACCTTGTTACAGTAGAGCAAGAACCAGCATTTGTAAGTGTACAAACCTCCAGATCATGAAGACCCCAGCGAAGAGCATCAGGATCAGGCTCATACCCCATTTATTCAAAAACTGATAAAATTGTCAAACTTTATAAAACACAAACAACCAAAATTGCGTTTTTTGGCTTGCTCTTGCGTTTAGAATTGAGTTTCCTGCAAAAGATGGAAAACGAGGAACGCATGATCATTAACAAACTCTCTCGATATGATGTATAAACTATCAAAAGAAACCGCATTTAGTGTGCAAATCATCAAAGCAATAGGCTAAAAGCAACAGATTGCCGCCCAACTCATCAATTTGGAGACCAACCCAGAACCAAATTTCACCAAAAAGCCCCAACAAATCCAACAATATAATAATTTTTAATAACAATTGATTGACCTTTTCAAAACGAATTGATCAAATGAAAAGAAAAGGGAAAAAAAGTTAGAGAATTTGGAAAACTCACCAACCTCGGGAACCTGGAGATCGCTGAAACTTTTTAATGAAAATTTTGGGAACGAGAAAAAGTGAAAGAAAGAGAAAACCTTTGAAGATGGGTTTGGTCAGAGAGAGAGAATCGCAGCCGTTGAAAAAAGAAAAGAGCCGGCAGATATATATAACATTAACGGCGTTTCACACCGTCGTCGGGTTAATATCGGAGGTCGGTTGCTAAAGACAATCCTAAAACCCCGCTATTTCCCAATACCCTCCCCTGATTTGTCCACGTGTCTCCACTTTCTATAACGATTAGATCACGCTTTATTTAATCCTTTTCAGATATTTTCATTTTTTAGTCATAAATTACCAAATAATTTGTTTCTCTATTCCTACAATTTTTTGTAAATTTATTTATTTCTTTAAATTTACATTCATTATAATCATTAATCACTGTATATTTAATTTTTCCACTTTTTTCTAGACATTATAGTTGCACATATTACTTCAATGGGACTTTTGCAAAAATGCCACTTTTTCAATGTCACTTTTCAAAAATACCCCTTTTTTAAAACCTTATAAAAAATGCTCTTAAAAATATAAGATTTACCCAAATATGTATGTAATATTATTAAAACATACACAAACTACATTTCTATGTATATAAAATCTTATAAATACTTTATAAATTCCTTATAAATGCATTTTAAAAACCTTTAAAAACCTTTAAAATATCTTGTAAAATCTTTGAAAAACCTTAAAAATCCTTTAAAATAACTTGTAAAACCTTTAAAAACCCCTTATAAAACCTTATAAATACTTGGATCGAGTCTTCAAGTAGTAGTTACAATCCATAAGTACCTTATAAACCTAATAAAACTTTATAAAAATTTCAGATTTTAAAAGGGACATTTTTGAAAATGGACATCTAAAAGGGGCATTTTTGAAAAGGGGCACACCAAAAGGGGTATTTTTAACAATTTCTCTACTTCAATTGGCATGTGTGTTATCGTATTTGGTATTAGGAGTCGCTGTCACGCTGAGGTACGAGGTGGTTTACTAGATATTACAATCATTAATAATTAATGGTTACCTTTGTTTTTTTTTTTTTTTCACACCTTCAATCATCTAATCCAAGTTCTACAATTCCTTCATATTTGCTGGTAAAATAAATATTATATTATTACTAGCGTTATATCGTGATTTACTGATTTAATAAGATACGTAATCGATAGATAAAATTTTTTATGTTCTCTTAAGTTTGATGTTTTGAGTTTTATACGTAAATTAAAAAAAAATAATTTTTATATTATTTAATTATTTGTTTATTAATTTAATAATTTTAGTTTTACTTCTTTCCTTTTTTTATTGGTTACAAATAAAAGTAATAATGATGTTATTATAAAACATTAAATTTTGTAGAACAAGAAAAAACTCTAAAAATAAGAATTAAGAATAATGGATTAACTCACGTATACGTAACAACAATATCTGACATAGATTCCAAGTTTAATACACGTGTTCGTCAATTCCAAATGACACACATATCATACTTCTCACCGTGATATGTGTGTCAATCACACGTATGATATGCCATATCATAAGTTTTGAGTTTGGTTACGTGAGATTCTCATTGAGTTCGTCAATCTCACGTAACCAAACTCAAAACTTATGTTTCCAATTAAAACACAATTCCGTAAAAGATAGGTACTATTTGTTAACTGGGAGAAAACAAGATCCACAAGTTGTTCCAAGATAATTTTTGCTAAACCGTTTGGGAACCTAATAAATAAGAGATCTGGGATTAAATGGGAAAATCATGCATATTAACATTTTGAATCCAATGGTTACGAGTTTAACAGTCAAAGCAAACAAGAGTGTGAGTGAGTCGTTCTCAAAAGTGGAAAGAAGTCGCATCTACTACAAAAAGAGACATAACAACGGTCTAAAACACTAGACAACAACTAAAAAAACCAACCAGATATTAGATCTTACAACAACTCTCAATTCCAAAGAGAGGCCCTTTCACTTTCTCCAGCCACCATTTTGCAGCATTCAGTGCCGTTCTATGTGACATAGTGCAGGGTTTTCCGTCTGTGGCGACTATAATCCGATACAAACCTAAACGACAATCCGCATCCATCCACCTTGCATTTGTATGGTCGTTCTCCTGTGTGCAGACGCAAATGCTCTGTCCTCGCCCATTGCCATTTGAAAGTCATGGAACATCCTTTCCAAGAGCACTCGAAAGGTCTTTCATCATTATGAACACGTTGATGAAGCACCAGATATTTGTGAGCCCTGAATTTCTTTCCACACCCTTCGTAAGTGCAACGGTTTCTCTTGTGAGCTTGTAATTTCGCTTTACTCTCAAAAGTCATCTTGCATCCCTCTAGGTAACATCGGTTGGGGTGAGTTGTCGCGGGGACTTCTTGGTGACAACTCCCTGAGCAAGCCTTTGGAGTTTTCTTGAGCCTTTTCGCAATGGGTTTCCTCTCTTCATCACTCGTTTCAGTGGGCTTTAATGAAGTTTCACATGTTTCTTTCCTCTTGCCCCTTGACCTCAACCCTTCACAAGGACTCCTTATGAAACCAATGCTACGCTCTAGATTATCATTTGTTTCACACTCTGATTCTATTTTCCGCTTCTTCTTTGCTTCTTCCATAGAATTGGGAGCCTCGATAACCTCAGTGTTTTCTGAGCTTGAAACTTCGCTCTCCATGCTAAGCTCATCATCTAGAACTTGCAATCCATTTGAAGAAGCTTGATCACCGTTGCTCGAACTTAATATATCACTACTTTCTAAAGGTTCACCATCATGGGTCATGTCAACAACTATGTTCTCACTGGCCGTGTTTATTTCAGGAATTTCCATACCCACTTGAGCTGAAGAATGCTCAGTGTGCAGAATAATTTCAGAGCACAAGTTTTCTATGGTACACACAGCTTCTGCTCCCTCCACCTGTGCGTGATCACCAGATACAGCTTCTCTTTTGGTTGGTTGCACCAACTTTGATTGCTGTTCATCCTCGATATTAGTGACAGTAGACCTAGGTTCTCCAAACTCTTGGTCACTCATTTCAACCGCTTCCTGAATACCACGTACAAACACATCACTGCAGACATAATCACCAGACAATTTTCTTGGTCCACCATGATTATTATCTGTAGAAACAAGTATGGTCTGGCTTGCCACAACATGACTACCTGAGTTGGAGCCATTATTGTTGCTGGTCAAAGAGTGTCCTTGGTGCTCTCTAGATATGGAGGTTAAGGTTAGGTCAGCAGAGTCTGTATTCCCCATACTGGAACTATTTGTGACATTCCCATCTAAAGCTGAACCAAACTTGACAGTGATCTCGGGATGTTCTTGCCCATGTCCCACAGTGAAAGATGAGCTACAAGGATTTATGGAAAATGATACCCCAATGACCCTTCCAGAGTCTCCAATCTCACTGTTCATCTCAGAACGAATTGCACTATCCAGATGTGACCTATTGGTAAATTTATTGCATGTCTTATCAAAATCTTTTGATTTAGCTAGGGTAGCTAGCTCCTGACCATGTTCTGCAGAAGGCTTTGGATTCAACTTTTTCTTTCTAGAGTACTGGATGATCTTTTCTTCCTTTTTTCCGGCCTGAGAATCCATATTATCCCTTAATTTTCCATCTGCTTTTACTTCAAGATGTTCACGAGGTGTGAAACTTGAGGTAGAAATGGGTTTAGCTTTTGAGCGTGATTTTCTCTGCAGCCATCTCATAGTTGAAATATCTAGCATCTGGCTGGTATCGGAGAACAAGCCACCTAGTGACAGTGCATGCTGAATTTTCTTAGTAGGGGAATTTTTCCTCACTTTAACACAGTACCGTAAATTGATGCCAAGTTCTGAGGTCCAGTCTACACCGTGTTCGTAGTTTTCTTCATCTTCAATTGCAAGATCAATTAAACTCAACTCTTCCTGAGATGCACTCTCTAACAGGACATCATCATATCTGAAAGGGACTTTGACCTCCTCTGCCACTATAGCCGCATGTGCCTTAAATTTTTGAAAGTCTGCAACAATTTCAAAAAGGTTACAGCAGAATGATCAACAATCAACAGATTTTTACATAATTTTCGTTTTCAGGTGGGTGTAAAACTCATAATTCTCTCCTATGTAACAGTTTGTCAAAAAGTAGAGCAAATGATGCAGACTAACCTTTATGGCAAATTACAAGGAACTTCAGTCCACCTCTGGGTTGCAGCAGTCTCTGAAGTTCAATAGTGTGTTCAAGGCAGAAAATGTGAGGTCTTATATATCGAGAAGACGTTTTCCATTCGCAGTCAGACTTTTCTGATGACAGTGTCGTAATTTCCTGAGCATCTGTATAGTTAATAGAAACACAATTAATAGGCTTTAAAAGGCATATGATGCAGTTCATAGCTTGGATAAGAACTGATCTGTTACCTGTATCTCCTTGTCTCTCTGGGAGATCTTTTAATGCTTTCTCTGAAGGCTGGACCACAGACATAAAGGGGAAGCCAAGAACGCCACACGCCACACATGGCAAGGTTCCAGAATCAACTTGGAAATCGTTAAGCAGACCATCATCATCGTCGTAGTATACATCATTCAGCTTCTCCATGAACAAGCTCAATTCCTCTAAAAGAGTCGTCTTCTCTTTATTCTGCAATTCAGAATGACCCTCCTCAAGTTCATTTGTTGCCACTGCTGGAGGTAAAACAGCAGAAGCAGCAGCAGCTGCAAGAGCCACTGCGTTATGACGCGGAAGTAAATCAGGGTCCCACGTCACCAAACGAGAGCCTGGTTCTCGAAGAAGAACAGATAAATTCTTGTTTTCGTTCAATATATCTTCTACAAAAGCTCTTTTCACAAGGAACTCTCTTTCTTCTCTCTGCCGATCTCTCAGTCGGGAGCTACGACCACCTGGTAGCAATGATCGTGGCACTCTGGAAAATGTAATATTTACAAGAATATGAGCATTGACATGGTCCATCAAAACTTAAAAGGTTATCTGACAAAGAGATCATGGTAACCTGCCTTGAAACAAAGGACATGGTCAAGAGATATAGCAGCTGCTGATGGGACAGCATGGGTAGATAATTCATGGCTGCCCGACGCACAGCAGCTTCCTTAGCTACGTTGAGCCACTGTGGGGTTCCAAAATTAGCGGCTTCCCCACAGTTAAAACCTAGGAAAAGTTATATTAAATCTGCTTAGTTATGGATTCCGAAAAGTTCGTAATTCGTATTCCTAATCTAAGCCAAACTAACCACTTTTTTACTATGTGACTGATCTAACTACTCAATAGAAATATGATTCTTCATTCTTCTGATTAGAAGATCAATCCTCACCTCATGCTATGTCGATAAACACCCTTTTTCTCCACAGCTTTATTCAATTTTTCACATTTTCTCAACCACTTTAGAGAGTGCAAATGGAATGCATAGAATCACTAAGACTTGAAATAAATGTTTGAAAAAAGGCATTTTACCGTGGCTGAATCCTACATGATAAGACCTCGGAAAAGTCACAACAAATTCACCAGGATTTTGTACCAACCTACGTAGGCAAACAAAGACAAATAAACATAGATATAGCAGAGCATGGAAGTATTTATAAGAAAACATATACTGCCTCACATCTCCACATAACAGAAGTGAAAGTTTCAATGAAATAAAAGGCCTACCTACAGCAGGGAATGCCAGATGCAACTATCATCTCAGGTGATACAAGAGTTGTCTTTTCGCCTAGTTGGGTGAGAGCAGCTGATAGTAACAACGAGCAGAGAAGAGTTAATGAGAAACAGAAGGACAAAGCATTTCCTAAGAAGTATTGCAATGTCTCCTATCTATCATAGCGTAAAAACAATAAGACCTACGACATTTAACCACGAGTAATAAACTCCCTTCATACCATGGTCAATGTTAGCCACATTTTCATTTGCAAAGTAGGAAAATGATGCTATTAAAGAAAAAGTCGATGCGGTAATCATTCTAGGAAACCTCATTTTTCACATGCATTATAACAACAACACATCTCTATATATACAGAATCATTATATCATCATTAGCAGTAGTTTTCAAAAAGAACGTACCCAATTGGTCAATGTTTCTGCCATAAGAATTTTTGCGGATAATCTCTTCAAAGTCAAGCGCATAATCACAAGGGACAGCGTACCAAGTCTTTGGTGAGCCAGTGTGAAGATAATTCATACTGTGAAGCTCATGATCCTCAACGTGCCAGGCAAACCAGCTGAACAACATACCGATATAAACCATGGGAGATGTGACACCAGGGATGTCATCTGGCATGAAACGTGTAACAGAACCAGGTGAACGTGCAATCGTCTGAAGGTTCCACGAACTGTTGGAGAGCTTCCAGCCTGCAGTGCCTTCCATTTCATCAACAATATCCACGTTCTTCTGCTTGGACGAATCCTGAGATGATAAACTTGTAGAAGCAAGGGGTGCCTTTTCTACCTCAGGGGATGAGTTTTCACCGTTCTTACCTGATGGGTCATTGATTTCTGTCTTCCTCTGATAAAATCCCCTGCCCCTCCTCTTCCTCTGCCGGAAATGCCTGAAATGACCCTCTGGCTCACCGAAAGCAGAGCCAGGCACATCATTAGCATACTCTATGTATATAGGCTTTTCTGAAGCCGTTTTCCAGAACAATGCCTCAACGACAACTGGTGACACTTCTTTAATCGTCCCTAATTGGCTTTTGTAGAAAGTTCTCGACTTAGTTTCAAACTGCTCCAATGTATATACGCCTCCACTTTGCCAAACCTGCTTAACACCACTCCTTTGAGAATTACTCTTACTCTTCTCTCCTTTCGTTTTTTTCACAGTCTGGCCTAATTCTTGCTGCCTAGTGGTGAATACAGCTCTATCCTCTTTACACACCTTGGAAATGTCAACATCCGAAACCAACTCCGGACACTTCAAAAGAGACTTGTTCAAGTTATAGAAAACATACTTTTTGGATGGCTTGGGTAAAGGAGGAATGATCTTGCAAATCCCAAAAGCACTAGCTTCCTTCTCGATTTTCGATATATACGCAATGGGATCTGCAAATTCAGTGTCTGTAGGTCTAAACACAGGTGCCAATGGCAAAGCTTTAAGCCAATTCGGAATTTCAACATTACCCATCTCAATTCAAATTCCGTATGACTAACAATTCAAACACCAAAATCAGATGTAACCCACCATGAACAAGATCAAGAACAGCAACCAATTGAAGAAACCCAGCACTCTAAAACCCTAGATTCGATGCTGATTTCAAAGATATATTCTTCTTGGCTCCCTCCAATCGAGACCAAATCAACACGATGAAATTGTAGGCACTGATACGATCAGCAAAAGCAGCGGAATCTCCATGAGGAGAAGAAGAAGAATAAAGAGAGGAGAGAAGAAACGATATCAACTGTGCGGTTGCGCAACGACGGAGAGACGGAGAAGAACTGAAGAAGAGGCAAGAGAGAGAAAGTTGTGTAAAAAAATGTTAAATCTTGAAATTTCCTAAATTATTTTAACGTTTGCCGTTGGTGCATGTTAGCGTGAGATGAAAAAACTTTTACTAGTGTGCGCGAGGTGTCAGATAACTTAAACCAGCGGTGCGGTGGTTCGTGGACCGGACTGACTCTTACGGACCGGTACTGGACCTATAAAAAGCCCACTACTGTATGGCCCTATTATAACCAGTTTTTGAAATAACTATTTTTTTTTTTAATTTAAAAAAATATAGTATTAACTGGATTTATAAAACGTCTGTAGTTCTTTTTTTTTTTTGAAAACAAAACGTCTGTAGTTCTATTGGTGTAATAATTAGGAAATATTCCAAAAAAAAATTAGGAGTTCGAATCTCTCTATATATTGGAGAGTGATTAGCTAAAACTTACATCTTCTGATTTCTAGTATGAGAAGTTATCATTGACCAAAGCTTAAGAATTTTTGGTAATTGTAAAACATAAAATAAAAATATCAAAGTTATGTTTAACAAGACTGACCCGTTACAGAATCGACCACAACACCACGACATAATCATACAAGAAAGAAACAGGACAATGAAAGGGCTAGGCAAGACTTTGATCAAAGTCAGTGACTCAGTGTCATGAAAACTAAACATACACACCAAATATTCTCCACACAACATAATCATAAAAGAAGCAGGATATTGAAAAGGCAAGGCAAGACTTTGATCTGAGTGAACGTTCTAGCAGAGAGGAATCGGAGCTCCGTTCCACTCTTTGAGACATTCGAACAGAGGGTCTATGAGTTTGCCTTGAGAGATCGCTGTGAAGACTTTGTCAAAATCCTCTCCTGGTGACCGGACATTCTCTCCGGTTAGCAACCTAGTCTCGAGTTCGTCTCGCACAAACCGGTACAGCGGATACGATCGACACTTCTTGATTCGGTTAGCCACATTAGATGTACCGTTCTCGTACTCTGTCCTGACTCTTTCCACTTCTTTAGGAAGGAGAGATTTCAGCTCGGCTTCGAACGCTCCGATTTTTCGGAAAACCGTGTCTGTCTCGCCTTCCAGTTCAGCTAAAGCTTTGTCGAAGAGGACGTGCCTCAGCTTCTGCATTAGAGGGTTAGTGAGGCTAGTTGGGTCATCAACATAGGAGAAGACGTATTCGCGGTTGACAACTCGGAGAATGTCGTCGTGTTTGCGGAATGGTTCGATAGCTAGAACGCTTTTGGCAGTCTGGCTCACAGCCTCCTTAACCGCTTTTTTTAGAATTTCTTCAAGGTGTCTCAGATCAAAGGCTTGGCACAAAGCTACCAAGTAAGTTGTTGACATGAGCTTGAGGATAACCACAGCTTCTGCTGTCTTTCGGCTCGAGATCAGCCCAAGAGAGTTAACATCTTGATTGTGTTGCGAGGCGCTTTCGACATGGTTCGTCACAGGATTAGCTAAGAACTGAAGCTCTGAGCAATAAGAAGCCATGGCTACTTCTGCGCCTTTTAACCCGTAATCAAGACTAGGGTTTCTCCCGCCAGATAGATTAGAGGGTAACCCGTTGTTGTAGTAATCATTTACGAGTTCAGTGAACTGAGCGAACATTAGCTTCCCGACCGAAGCAAGTGCTAGACGAGTGTTATCCATGGCGACACCAATCGGTGTCCCCTGGAAATTCCCACCGTGAATAGCTTTGTTCCGTGAAACATCGATCAAAGGGTTATCGTTTACCGAGTTTATCTCACGTTCGATCATCTTTGTCGCTGCTCTTATCACCTCAATCTGTGGTCCGAGCCATTGCGGCGACGTTCGCAGAGCGTAACTGTTAACTAAAATTGCTAGTCAATTTAATCATAAAGCAAACCAAAAGGGTTACTTAAGAAACAAGAAACTAGTTGCTTGAGACCCAAGAACATACCGATCTTGTTTAGGTTTCTGAAGCGGATCAATCTTGTGGAGATGTTGAGCTTCTTTGACATAAGAGCTTCCGTCTAAGATATGCTCCATGATTGCGGCGGCTTCTATCTGACCAGGATGGTGCTTGAGTTTATGCGTAAGATGATCCGTAAACTCCGGTTTCCCCTGCATAACCTCAGCAAACATGGCCGAAGCAACCTCCGCAAAAACCGCCAAAATGTTGGCATCGTACAGTAACGTGGAGGCTAAAGCAGATCCCACCGCAGTCCCATTCACGAGCGCAAGCCCTTCCTTGGGCTGGAGTTCGAAAAAGGATGATACTCCGGCAAGCTTGAAGGCCTCCGAGGCGGTGAGGATCTCGCCGGATGGGCCCAAAGATCGTGAGTTGGGGCGCCCGATGAGAAATCCAACAATATACGATAATGGAACGAGGTCGCCGGAGGCGGTAATGGTGCCTCGGAGAGGGAGGAGCGGTGTGATTTTCCGGTTGAGGAATTTTGTGATGGCTTCGAGTATCTCAAAGCGTATACCAGAGTAGCCTTGGAGGAGGGTGTTTACGCGGATGAGCATCGCCGCTCTTGTAGCCAGCCGGGGAAGCGTGTTTGACGTGTCGTCATCTCCGTCGCCGGTAGCGAATATCCCGGCGTTCAAGTACCTGGTTCATATAATTTGATATATATATATCCGTCAGTTTTAAACCAATTCTTAAGACATCATCATAATTTTTTTGGGGGCTTTTGCAAAAATAGTCCTTTTTCAATGCCACTTTTCAAAATATCCCTTCTTTAAAACCCTATAAAAAATGCTCTTAAAAATATAAGATTTACCCAAATATGTATGTAACATTATTAAAACATACACAAACTACATTTCTATGTATCTAAAATCTTATAAATACTTTATAAATACCTTATAAATGCATTTTAAATACCTTTAAAAACCTTTAAAATATCTTGTAAAACCTTTGAAAAACCTTAAAAATCCTTTAAAATAACTTGTAAAACCTTTAAAAACACCTTAAAAAAC
Source organism: Arabidopsis lyrata subsp. lyrata (assembly GCF_000004255.2). Lineage (NCBI taxonomy): Eukaryota > Viridiplantae > Streptophyta > Magnoliopsida > Brassicales > Brassicaceae > Arabidopsis > Arabidopsis lyrata. Next base: position 1,372,233 of record NW_003302550.1, on the reverse strand, counting down.
CTTATAAATACTTGGATCGAGTCTTCAAGTAATAGTTACAATCCATAAGTACCTTATAAACCTAATAAAACATTTTTAAAAATTTCAGATTTAAAAATGAGCATTTTTTAAAATGGATATCTAAAAGGGGCATTTTAAAAAGGGGTACACCAAAAGAAACATTTTTAACAATTTCCTTTTATTTTTTTTAATGACTTTTTGTCAACTACTCATAATAATGCATAACTTTGACTGCACTTAAACAATTTTTATCGACACTGAATCTATATCTTTATTCTTTCACTGGTCGGACTGACACATCTTCTCTAGTTCAACCCAAAAGACGAAAGAAAAAGAAAAAGCAACTTTTACCAAAAAAAAAAAAAAAATGCAACTTTGCCTCCACGCTCACACTCCTTTTTTCATTTTCTAAGACGTTAAAGCTGATTTCAATAAAAGTATGAGAACAGTCCAGAGGAACAGATAAAGCAGAAACGTTTATTTTTCATAAAACACACAAAATTGTTTGCAAAAGATATTCAATGAAATGAAATGCTCGTCTTTAGTGATGCTGTTTTTAACTTCTTTCGGCAGAAAGTCGTTTTTACTAAAAAATGTGCAAAAGTTTAGTCTTCATTTAACATATTAAAAAAATTGAACTTTTATAGTACTAGGTGCGATTATTAGTTGGTGTAAAATGTCACATGCATATTATAAATTCTTTATCTACCGGTGCTGGATATAAGTATGTATTCCTTTTAAAAATTAGTTTATGTGCGGGTTTCTAAACCTTTTTTTTTTTTTTTGCCATTGGGTTTCTAAACCTAGTTTTCTATGATTCTATTTTATTTTCGACAGAATAAACTAAAAAATATAATGATTTCAACTATGAATATTAATTACCTAATAAGCTCTTTTTGAAGAGCAGCACCTTGGTCAGTCCTCCTACGAGAAGATGAACCAAATCCAGTGGTGATACCATAAGTGTCGGTACCACGATTCATGCTCTCCATCACCCACTCACTACTCGCCTTTACACCGGCACGAGCCTCCTCAGAAAGCTCCACTGTCGTTCCTCCACTCGCCACCGCCGCAACCTGACCGATGGTCAGCGTCTCTCCGCCGAGCTGCACCGTTCCTTTCCTATAATCCTTCACCATCTTCTTCACCTCCTCCAGGTGGCTCCCTTTTAAAGCCTCCGCTGCTACATTCCAGTTAAGTGGGTCGCTCAATGCTGCTGCGGTTGCGTTTGGTTGACAAAACTCCATAATATATCACAAAATCTGACGGCGACCCAAATGACAAGTCTGGAGCTTTTAACGAGCTGGATTAAGAGATTGGGTTTTCTGGATAGTCACGAAGTATATATAGGAGTATTCGTTTTTAGCCACAAAAAAAAGGATAAACATTCATATCTTCTTCACTCGCATAATGTGACTGACAACTATTTTCTTTGCTAAATAGTACAGTATTATTTAAAATACTTCAAGCATACGATTAGTTTCAACCGCTTAAACATGTTTTTTTTTTCTGTCTTAACTTCTTTCTCGTATAATGTGTTTATATTTTCTTTTCTTTTCTCCTATATGACAAACACACTATCTCGTTACAACTAGAAGTCTAGAATCGTTGCAGTCACAACAAAACACATGTTGTCTTTGCTAAATACTCCACAATTTGTTAACTGGTAAAGTTTAATGGTAAGTTTAAAATCTTTAAAAAAAAAAAAAAAAAAAAGTTTAAAATCTAATGAAATGGAAGTATGAAAGACTAATCTTTGCTAGACACTCCAATAAATAAAGAATGATGTGAAAATTAGACCATCTCCAATGCACACCTCTATATTTTCCTCTATTTTAGAGGAACTCTATTTTAGAGGAGATTTTGCTCCAATGTGTGTCTCTAAAATAGAGGAGAGAGACAATAAATGCCTCTATATATAGAGTAATCTAATGTCTCTCTCCTCTATTTTAGAGAAAACTCTATTTTAGAGGCATACATTGCAGCAAAATCTCCTCTAAAATAGAGGAAATTATAGAGATAGGCATTTGAGATGCCCTTACACTAAAGTTTTTGAACAAAGCAAAAGTAGTAATAATTGAATGACCAAAAAAGTATATATAACTGCATAAATCATAAGCAGGATATTGTTGTAGCTACTGGCGGCTCTTGCTCTCTTACACCTCTCACCATGTGGCGGGCTCAAATCTCTCAGACTAGAGTTATATTGAAAAAGCATATATATAGCGATAGCCGATAGGGTTCTTAAGGTCTTTGGTCAAATAGAGAGACTTAGATATTGGTTTACATTATTGTTGACAAAGTTTTGATGTTCAACCAAAATATTTAAAATATTACACGATTGGCGTATGTGGAACGAAAATGACGTATGAATCAATTCAATGGAAACACATTTTATTGAAATTTATAACGATTGAGATGTCAAACGTCTTCTCGTGATAGATTTGATTCCAATAAAATAAGTTTTGGATTTCTTTTCTTCGACGATTTCCCGTTTTTGCGAGTTCTACTTCGTCACGATAGAAGACTTAGGGTTTTGAGCATTTTCTTTCACTAATCTACGTTTGGTTTGTCCATCACTGAGATACAGAGCCGTCCCTGAGAATTTGAAGGCCACAAGCAACAAAAAATAATATTAAACCTATGATTTGTAAGAAAAAATTAAAAATGAAAAAAAAAAAAAAAACATTGAAAACAGAGTTAGTGGATTCGAATTGGTCATCTGCACACATTATAACACACTTAAAACCACTAGACTACTTGAACATTATTGTTAAAAATGTGGCCGATTATATATATGGGGGATTTGGGGCCGCAAACACAAGCTTGCCTTGCTTGGCCTCATGGCCGGCTCTGCTCAGATATATTTTAGAAATATGATGTTTTTTTATGTTGTTTTTGGTTTTGATAGAAACAACATTTAAGATAAATAGAATATATCCTATAATCAATGCATGCAGATAATAAATACTAACACACTATGTAATTGAAGAGCATGCTCACCAAAAAAAAAATGTAATTGAAGAGCATGGAAAGGCAGCGGCTTTCGGGTCGGGGTTTGGTTCACATTTTCGATGTTGATTTCAAAACTAAAGCATTTTTTTATATATAATTACATTACAACATTGATTTATCTTAGAAAAGTAAACAATAAAAATATCAAGAACTAAACACAAATATCAATAGAAAAAAAAAAGAACTAAACACAATAAAAAAAAAGTAAAACTATTTTGGATTTTCTTTAAGTAGGATAATAATAAAAGTATTACCATAAAATTAAATAAAGTTCAACTCTACTATTTAACCAATTAGGGAATTACTATTAATATTATGGTTAATTGTATTAAAATGAGTTATTTTATATAATCAAAAGTACACGGATTTTATCCCAAAAATGTATTTAATTTTAAAATTTTATTACTATTTAATTTTTACAAATCTATGATTTAAAAATTTGACTATATCAAAAACTTAAAAGGTAGTAATATTCTAACTCATCCAATCAATTCGGGTATTTATTTGTTAGTTCCAATAGTAGTCCAACAAATTGTAGTTGGGACCATAACGTAATTAATTATCGTGATCTTATTTATTTCCAAGAAAGCTAAAAATCCCAAGTTGATTAGGCCAACAAACAAAACACAGGCAATCACACAAGAAAAGGATAATAAAAATCACTTTCACGTCGGCTACGGAAATGACATCTCGTGATTTTTTTCATCCTCTAGAAAAAAATAAAAAATAATAACAAATCGGAAAAACTTAACTTTTGTCACATAAAAAGATTTTGGCGGTTGGAAACAGAACAGAAGGGCTCTTCGTCGTTACCGTTTTGGACCCGATTCCTTCTCTTTCGTGTTTCCATATATTACTGACTGACTTGTTCTTTCTTTTTTATTTTCTCGCTTTTTTTTTCTATAAGATTTTCATCGAAAAAAACAAAACATGGGTTTCTTCACCAGTGTGTTGGGGATCATCGGTTTTGTAATCGGAATCCCTATCGGACTCATCCTTGGTTTCTTCGTCTTGATTTATTCTCAGCCTACCCACCAAGAGGTAACACAATCAAACACACTTTTCGCATCTTTCGTTTTGATTCGTTCATCGTTCATGTTTGAGGCTTTGTTCTCTTAATTTGTTTGAAGATGGTGAATCTAAGAGCCTAGTTTTGAATTAAAGCTTCTTACTTTTCATGTAGCTACCATCAAATTTTGAGGCTTTGGTTTACTGTTCATTAAAATTGCTGATTATCTACTTTAGTTTATGAATCTGAGGGTTAATGATACACTGTTTTAACACATTGCAGTATCCACCTGCGAGGCCACTAGTTGAAACTAGCATCAGTGTTCTTCTTGATCTTTTACCTGAGATTCCATTGTGGATGAAGAATCCAGATTATGAAAGAGTAAGTCACATTTTATAGGATTGTGTGTTCGGACTTTAGTATCTAAGCTCGGTTACTTGCTTGACTGATGGTGCTTTCTCTTGTTTACATGAAGGTGGACTGGTTTAACAAATTTATCTCATACATGTGGCCTTACCTCGATAACGCTGTTTGCGGTATCATCCGGAGTTCTGCACAACTTATATTTGCAGATTTTGTTGGGACCTTCTGTATAGAATCCATTGAGTTCGAAAATTTGAGTCTTGGACCGCTTCCACCCACAGTTCACGGCAAATCCTTGTCCCATTTAGCTCTTGTGATTTCTTACCGTTGTTTTCAATGTGCTATTAATGGTTAAGGCCTAATCTTCTGCAGGCGTTAAGTTCTATGAGACCAATGAGAAGGAGCTTCTGTTTGAACCATCAATAAAATGGGCAGGCAATCCCAACATTGTTTTGGTGCTAAAGGTTCTCTCTTTACGAATTAGAGTTCAGGTCAGTAAGACTGAAACTGTCAAAGAATGAAACACAAGCAATGAAAAGCTATACCACTCTTTAGTTCCATAAACACAAAGTTTTAGCATCTTCACTTCTGAATATTGAAATGTTTTACCGTTGCAGCTCGTAGATCTCCAGTTTTTTGCGATAGTGCGTGTAGCTCTGAAGCCTCTTCTGCCGACCTTCCCTTGTTTCGGAATGGTTGTAGTTTCATTAATGGAAAAGGTAGCTACATCTCTGTATTTCACACAAGAGTGACTCAGAGTAGATTTGAAAGTGGCCTGCTTTGCTAAACATGATTCTCTTTGCAGCCACATGTTGATTTTGGATTGAAAGTGCTTGGTGGAGATGTCATGTCCATACCGGGTCTCTACAGATATGTTCAGGTGCTGCATTGATGATCCTCCTATCGGTAGGAGCTGGATTATGTTGTTTATCTAGTCAAATGAGATGCTCCTTCATCGGTATCTTTTCAGAGAACTTATCTTTATATCATGATTTTGCAGGAAACTATTAAAAGGCAAGTTTCAAGTATGTACCATTGGCCACAAGTGCTTGAGATACCTATTCTTGATGCTTCAACGTAAGTGTTGATCAATGTGACTAGAAATCATGAGGTCATTCTGTTACTTTCCTCTGATGTATAAGTTTACTTCTAATGTAGAGCTTCTGTAAAGAAGCCTGTTGGATTACTACATGTGAACATTATTCGAGCTCGTAATCTCCTCAAGAAGGATTTGCTGGGAACATCTGACCCTTATGTCAAGCTTAGCTTAACTGGAGAAAAGCTTCCAGCAAAGAAAACCACCATAAAGAAGAGGAACTTAAACCCGGAATGGAACGAACACTTTAAGCTCATCGTGAAGGACCCGAAATCACAAGTCCTTCAACTAGAAGTCTTTGACTGGGACAAGGTCCATGCATCTCACTTCATTCTTCCACTGTCTGGTTTCTTCTCTAGTCCAACATTTTATGCCATTCTTATAAAGCTGCTCTATATCTCTATAGGTCGGTGGGCACGACAGATTGGGAATGCAGCTGATCCCCTTGCAAAAGATTAACCCGGGTGAGAAGAAGGCGTTTAATCTTGATCTGATCAAGAACTCAAATGTTGTTATGGATTCTGGAGACAAGAAAAAGAGAGGAAGATTAGAGTTGGATCTCAGGTATGTGCCATTCAGAGAAGAAAGCCTTAAGAGTAGAAATAAAAGTCAGGATGAGTACCAGAGAAAAGAAAGCAGAGACGAGAAATCATCAGAGGACGACGATTTTCTCAGCCAAGCTGGTCTACTCTCGGTTGCAGTCCAATCTGCAAAAGATGTCGAGGGCAAGAAGAAACACTCGAACCCTTATGCTGTTGTTCTCTTCAGAGGAGAAAAGAAGAAAACAAAGGTAAATTCAACCTGCATTTTGCTTAGAAGCTACTAAAGAACTATTTGGGTCATGATGAGACTAAGCTCAAATACATTATGTCGTACCTTTTCTTGATCAGATGTTGAAGAAAACACGAGACCCTCGATGGAACGAAGAATTCCAGTTTACACTAGAGGAGCCTCCAGTGAAAGAGAGTATACGCGTTGAGGTCATGAGTAAAGGAACCGGCTTTCACTTTCGATCAAAGGTAAAGATCTCATGCCTTCACCCGAGCCTGATAAAAACTCGGTTAAACAACTGCAGGCTGTAAACCGGTTTTCGAGCAGACAGACCCATTTCAACTTATACCTTTGCTTGATCTCTATGTAGGAGGAACTAGGACATGTAGACATAAATCTTGGCGATGTTGTTGACAATGGAAGGATCAACCAGAAATACCATCTTATCAATTCCAGAAACGGCATAATTCACATTGAGATCCGTTGGACAACTAGTTAACAAAGCTGATAACAATTCTTCATTGAAGTTTTGTTCTAGCCTGTTCTTGATCAAAATTATATTATTTCAATTAAAATTCGAATTACATATTAGATGAGTGGTAAAATGTTTCATACAAAGACAGGAAAAAGCAGAAAAGAGACTTAAGGGGTTTGGAGATTCTTGAGATCTTCTTCCCCTTTGGCGTACCAAGCTGGCATGATCTTAGGAAGGTGAGGATACAGATCCTTTTATGAGTTCCTTATTGTGCCTTCTGCAACTCCGGTTGCTACTTATATATCTGCAGGCTCAATTTCACAGTTAGAAAGAGTATTTTTCTTGTTTTGTGAAACACAATGCACATGAAACTGACCTCGAAGCAGTTTCTTGTCATCGGAAAGCTGTGTTATGATGTAGATAATAGCTGCTGCGATTGATATGGGACTCCTCCTGCAGAAGTTTACACCAAGTGTAATGCCTAAACCTCAGGGCGATAGATTCAGAAAATAAGAACAATAGGGTTCAAGGAGACATAGTTATGATTTACTCACCTAATATCAAACTCCTCTGACTTCTGCACAGATTCCTGAGCTGCTTTCACGGTTTGGTTGCTCATGCCAAGATTGGAGCAAAACCGTCTCTGAACAGTTGGAATCAATATCACTTGATTAAAGACCAAGAAAATGAAGATATGTATTTTTATAAACTCGCCATAAAGTCACCAGCGTGTATAGTCCACATTTCTACTGACTGTCTTGTTTCCAACCCCAATTGTTTGACTATGTGATCTTTTGCACGGCCAATCTCTTTCTTTGTGGCTCCATTGGCAACAGAACATATTTCTATACCAAATCGAGAGTATTAGAGGCACGATGCCATGGAAGAGGGTAATGATGGATGCTTAAGAAGATTCTTATAGCTGTATGTGTACCATGCTTGAGCTCTCCTCCTGGACTGACATCAACGGTCAGAGGCTTAAACTCTTGTGGGGACCTCCTGAAGAATGGCAGCACAAGATGACTGGTGCTGCCATTTCTTCAACCCAAGAGGTTGGTGGTTCTAGCTCCAATACTGCTGATGACTTGGTAACAACATTAGGATATTCTCTAGAAAACAAATAGTATGAGAATAATAATTCAACATAGTATTTAGCTACTTTATTATGAGATCCTGATTAATTTTATTAAACAACCTATTTATTTGTCCTTTTTCCTTTTAGAGTACACCACAAAGAATAGAAAATACACATTCCAGTTATCAATTTACAACAACCCCAAACGCAAACGTGGTAAAACAAATAAAAGAAAACAACAACAAATATTCAATTCGTTAACTAAAATCCATTATAAGGTTGAGACAGGAACGTCGCGTCCGCGTTCTGGTCGCTGCAGTAGAGACAAGGGTGTTGATGAAACCCTAGTCTCTCAAGCACATCCCTTGCCATCATCACTAGTTGCTTGTTCTTCAAGGCACCTTCATTTTCTTTCAACACCCTCTGAATCGCGTTGCTAAACGCTCCATACGCTTTCCCATTGCCAACGCCGACGTCAGCAGACGTCTCATCCGCCTGACACCCGCTCAGCAATATCCCAGAATCCACGTGTCTTTCACGGGCCGTCATAGTCTCCAGAAGATCCATTAGATCCATCGCAGGTAACCGGAATTTAAGGCCAGCATCGCCGCCAAAGAGCTCAAGTAGGTGTGTGCCGATGTCGGAAGTTGTTATTCCCGTGAGAGAACTCAAGTGGTCAAGAACTTCCTTGAAGGGTAAGGCACGTGAAGTTATTGTCTTATTCGTTGTCTCCATGTCCGGAGATATGTTGCTGGAGACTGAAAAGGGTCCGATCTGTTCTTTCTCTTTGTCGATGAGACCACCACTATGGCAAGAATCAGAGATCATGGTAAAGCTTGTTCCTTTAGGAAGTTGATTGACCAATTCTCTGAAATCAACATCTGTGATGAGATTGAAATCACAAGGAACAATAGCTTCGTCTTGCTTAAAAGGGTGAGAAGATTTAACCGAAGGAATACGAGTTCCATGGCCACTGTAGTGGAAGAACAAGATGTCTCCAGATCCGGCTTGAGCTTTACCCACCATCCTACGTAGAGAAGCCTTGATGTTGGCACCTGTCGGCTTTACCTTTGATTCTGGCTCGTCCGTTAGCACCTCAATGTCGTCTTCTTTGAATCCGAAACGGGACATAATAGTTTCTTTCATGGCTAAAACATCATTGATGCAACCGTGAAGCTCGTTCCTTGTGTTAGGGTAGTTGCACCCGACGAGAACGGCGAGTCTTTTCTTGGCCATCCCTTGTTGATCCTTTGTGTTCATTTGATTTCTTAAGGTTTTAGAGGGGAATTCAACCAACTTTATAGGCAAAATGTTTTGGGGTTTCTTATTTGTGTTTAGTTTTTCATGTGCAGTGTTGTGGTTTTGGAGCTAATGTGTATTTATGATTGAGGTAACTTGTAGTGAGGGTCAAGTTAACATACATACTAGATTAATATATATAATTTCAATTCTAGTTTGCTTTTAAGCTATGGAACGTTTTTTAATGGCGTACTCTTGACTTTAATATTAATGCTTTCAAGCAAGAAACTATACCTTAAATTAGACTTTTGAGATAGACATAAATAAATTCTAAGTCATGGACTCATGGTCCCACCAGAAGTTGGATGGTGTTTAAAGTTGTAACCCTCATGCTTAAAGTTTAAATATTATAATTAATGATTAATTTGGTTAACTTGGATATATATACATAACTTCAAAAGGGAAGTCATTTAGACCTAATCCATCTAGCTATCTAAGGTAAGAGACGAGCAATATTTTATATTCTATATGATATACGAAGAATGTATATAACGTGTACATTGTTGAAAAATAATGTCAATTGACCAAACTAATAACTTGTCTTAATCCCAAAAGACCGTCTATCTACCATAACGACTTCGTGCACGCAACGGCAAAGTCTTTTTGAGACGAACCATTTATGATATTAGCACCATCTTCACTTCACCTACGAGCCTAACTCATGACTTCATTATTTATAAGTTATATCCCCAATAAAGCAATCAAACTTTCAATAGTAAACCCTTTACCAAAATAAAAAGCATTCAACTTAAAATATAAAGCTTTTAGTAAACGAGAGACTAATCAAATCGAATGGCTGCAGTATATATATATATATATTGTTGATTATAAGTTTTTGGGACCCGCGGTTGTGTTATGTTTTTAACAAATAAACAACCATGAATAAGAAACCTATACTACAGTCTGTTTAATGCATAAAGTTGTTTGTATTCCTATGCATGCATTTATTATCTCTTGGGCAACGCCGCAACGGCTTGGAATCATCTCCCAAGTTCGTGATCGATTGAGGAAATGGGGCATGAATATTCTTGAAACTTTTGTCTCATCTGCAATGCTGCACCTGAATCAAAGAACCACTTGTTTTCTGAATGTACTATACATCAAAGACATATGGGGCCTCTTCTTTTGCTTAATCCAGCAAGCCTACAATCTTTGAAGATATGCTGCCATGGGACCTCAAAGAAGTAGTGAATGAGGTTTCACAAGAAAGAAATCGTATAACCAAGAGTTTGTGAATTGTGGTCCATTAGTTTGTTCGAGTGGATAGAAGATTCACTATGTGGGTCAAGGCCTCTAATCTAGTTTCTTGACTGTAGAGGCCTTAGATAGCAACATATATGTACTCAGCTTCATACAGATATTGAGGATTAGTTTGGGTTTTGGTCCGGGATTTACCCCGGTTATATTAAAAAACAGTGATCAAGCTGATAAATTAGCGTCTCATTGTACAGGACACATTGATTTTTTTTACCTCACAAACCACAATCTTCATTACACAAGTTATATCAACCAAAAAAAAAAACAGAGCAATTTTACACGAGAAGCACCCAAAACACCAAGATAATGGAGTAAACCGGATATAAACCAAGAAATAAGATTTGGTATCCATCATTGCCTTGGTCTACTCGTCACGCTTAGTTTAGAATTGCCATTGCTGCACAACACCTTTCCCGCGAAGTCGTTTTGAATGTCACTAACCATAACCGCCTTCTCACAGTGACAGTTCAACAAACCGGTTCTCCTCTTATCGTAACCACTAAACGCCGTCGACGAGGACGACAAGGCGATTCTTGAGAAGTTAGCTGCAACCGCGGAGGCCGGCTCGGCGGTCATAACGCTCCAAGTAACACTTGCTTCGCTTGGCTCGTAACCGTACTCAGACACGGTCTCGTCTATCGAGACCCGTACTGGTGGAGCCCATGGACGAGCTGCAGGTTGAGTAGAGAAGCTCTCTATCTCAAAAAGATCGGAGCTAGCGTCGCTCGTGGCTTCTTCGTCTATGATGACTCCCTTGGGACTCGTAGGATTCAGAACCGGTTTAATCGGAAGCAGAACCGGTTCAATTCGAACCAAAACCGGATTCTTGGGATTTTCTGATGATTGTGAAGTTTCGTTTAGAGTTGGGAAGCTAAAATTACTAACCGGAGCTCTAGCTTCTCTGTTTGCTGCGTAATCTACGGACCGAGTCACAGTGTTTGAAGGGATTGTTAATCTTATTGGCTCAGGCGAAGATATCGTCTGATGACTATGAACGATTCGGTTCGACACGACTCGGTCAGAACCGGTTTTGGGCTCTGCGATTCTTGGTTTGGATTCTTGGACCTGAACAGACTTAGAGCTAGAACAGGGACAAGTCCTGCGTCTAAAAAACCATCTGGGTCCTTTCTTGCTGCTTCTACGTCCATCTCGGGCCGATCCTTGGCGGCTTTTGTTAGAGAGCAAACCGGTTTGGCTGTTCCAGCTAGCTTCAGACGATGCCGTTTGTCCCACGGTAAAAGAAGACACTTTTGCAGATGAAACAGATGAGAATCTTGGACCACTTAGATTCCTCATCTGGCATCCATCGTTGCTTCCATTTTCGCTAAAGTAACTTCGAGCTTCGAAGATGCTTAGCTCAGTATCGTCATTCTCCTTTTGTTGTTGTCCGTTGTTGTCTGGCTTGAGGTACGAAGAGAAGGAAACATCGATGTCGTTTGACCGATTCTGAAGAATCTTGATGTAAGGATCAAGAGCATCGCGTTTGGTCGCGACTACAGTGACAGTAGTTTGCGCCATTGAAGTATCTTTTGGTTCTTTTGTTTTCTAGAAGTTGAAAAACAGAGTTGCAAGTTAGTACAGTGCTCTGCCTCAAGTCTCTCACTTTGTGTATATATATATATATATATATATATATACTTGAGACTTGAGAGAAGTGTCATGAGTTAGTTATGTCTGAGAAAGTTATATCTGCCTCGTTTAGATGTCATCAATACATTCTTACATGTAAAACATTTAGGCCTAGGCAGGTTTCCTTAATGTATTAAATCTTAAAAGTCTTTACAGAATTTAATTTTTTTTTATAGAAAAGGTTTGATTTTGTGGAACCCAACTATTACATTAAAATTCATACAATAAATTTTCAGTCATCATCAACAAATAATAGAATGGATTAGGATCTAATGTTTTTGGTTGTTCTTCATATACTTTTCCATAAATCCAAGATTTTGGTGATTTGGTCTATAGTCTCTTTATCCAGAGCCAATTTTGAAGGTTTAGTATATCACTTGGAAGTTCGAATTTTGGTCCTTAATTAAGATTTTTTTTTTTAAAATCATCTCTAAGATTTGATTAGAACAAATTCAAGTTAGTGTTCTAGCTTCGGAAATGATACTATTCTCTTTTTTTTTCAAGGTTAATTCTATTTCAAAAGCTAATAAATTTTACAGAAGAATCTTGACTTGTATGATTTACATTTTGTGGATACGCCACAATTATTATCAAAGAGTTGCTCGTGTTTATAATACAAGATCAAAATTTCATAATTATGAAAAAGAAATTTGGAACCAACGTTGTGTTGGCTCAGTGGTAAATCTTCCAAGTAAAGGTATTGGGTTCGACCTCCGTTGGGAGGGATTTCTTTTCCAAAAGAGATGAATTTAACCTGGTGTAGCCGTGTAGGTCCTCCCTCTGGGAGATGTATAGGGCCTTCGGGCTTGAACGTCCAAATATTCAACCAAAAAAGAAATTTGAGTTGTATCTATCGAAAAAATCCACATCAATTAAAAAAACCCGACCCAAAATAGACTAACCAGTATCCAAGTAGTAATCTCAAAGATGAAAAGAAACATAAAGTTTTGTTGCACCCTATCCTCAGATCTAGAAACGTGATGGTTTCCCTAGGCCATAGTCGCACCATGTGGCTTCTCCATTATTATGTTATTCGATTCGATGCTTTTAAGCAAGAAGACAAAGATAACTCAAAAGAAGGTGACAAATCTTAATAGTGATTACTTCCTATTCGACAAGCGACAGATCAAAAGAGAGGATAAGAATTATCATTGTAATAATATTGGGTCCATTTTTGTTACAATGCATGCTATTTTGACATTTAACGGACAAATGCTCCGAACATGATTAGGGTTCATAGGCTGTCAATTATGTAGTGTTTTCTACTTTAACAGTTTAACTTCATAATTTTCAATGTAAAACTTGTTTGGTATAAGACCATAGAGCAACGAGTTGATTGTGTCAAATACTTGGTGTCTCAACCATTTAAGACATTTATTATAGTCTATCACACTCAAATTATAACTTTGGGTGCCTACTCTGTCTTAGCAGTCTACTAGGGTTATAGGTAGATATAATTTGTATATTACCCTAGATTGACATAAGTTCGTTGACAAAAAAGTGATATAAATTCAAAGATTGTCCATAAGTTGGTGTCTCACAAATTCTAGAGCTTTACTATTTGAACCTTTTCTAAAAGACAAAGAGAATTGTTTTCTCTCTCTTGACTATAAGTAAAAAATTAATCCGAACTCAAATTTTTTGAAATGGAGTGCGAGTTTGACTTAAATTAGACCTCATTAGCTCAATAATAGGCCTATTCACAGAGGAAATAGAGTCCTAACCCAATTTAACCATGAAAATCTTTCTTTGATAGACATCACATATCAAAATAGAAGCTGATTTTAATAACAAAAATTTCAACCTTAGAATTTTATTGATGTTTTTAGACAGCCTCCCAAATTTGCCTAAATTAAATTTCTATATAAGAAGACATCATAAAAAGAGAAGGTAGAATATCTCATACATTTATCCTGAGAGAAGAAGAAAAAAAAAGGAAGAAACAAAAGATGAACACCATTATCCTTTTTGTAACATTTCTTGCTCTTTCTTCTTCATCTCTAGCCGGTAAACTCTCAATTCTTTTATTTTTTTTCCCATCTTGAACATCATATGACTGTTACCATTGTGATTCCTACGAATAGATAGGAACAAGATAGAACTTTATCGATCTGCTTCCTATTGAAAGGATGATTTTAAACTGTATAATAAGTTCACAGTCCATAATGTATGATTTAATTAATGCAAAACTCTGAGAAGTATTTTGACTCTTGTTCTCTTGGTTTTTTGCAGATGAGACAGAGACTGAATTTCATTACAAACCCGGTGAGATAGCCGATCCCTCGAAATGGAGCAGTATCAAGGCTGAATGGAAAATTTGCGGGACAGGGAAGAGGCAATCGCCAATCAATCTTACTCCAGAAATAGCTCGCATTGTTCACAATTCTACAGAGATTCTTCAGACATATTACAAACCAGTAGAGGCTATTCTTAAGAACCGTGGATTCGACATGAAGGTAATTGTTCGAACGAAAATATAAACCCTAAGATATTCTGTTTTACCAATTAGTCCGTAAGACTGATATGTTGCATGCACATCAGGTTAAGTGGGAAGACGATGCAGGGAAGATCGTGATCAATGATACCGACTATAAATTGGTTCAAAGCCACTGGCACGCACCTTCAGAGCATTTTCTCAATGGACAGAGGTAAGGGAAAACGAAACAAAAGATTGGCATCAATTTCTGATATATAGCAGGAGCTAATAAATATCAAACCTGAATTTGGTTTTAGATTGGCCATGGAACTTCACATGGTACACAAAAGTGAAGAAGGGCACTTGGCAGTTATCGGAGTTCTCTTCAAAGAAGGTGCACCAAATGCTTTCATTTCACGGGTAATTTTTACCGCGATTGTGTTTAGGTTTCCGCTATATCCTTTTCTGGAAACTCTCTGCTTATTGTCTTCTTACAATTTCGATAGATAATGGACAAGATCAACAAGATCGCAGACGTACAAGATGGAGAGATCAGCATCGGAAAGATAGATCCAAGAGAGTTTGGATGGGATCTTACTAAATTTTATGAATACCGTGGATCGCTCACAACTCCTCCTTGCACGGAAGATGTCATGTGGACCATCATCAACAAGGTAAACAATCCTAGCAAACCTTAAAACCAAATTGTAATTGAATTCAAGAATCCTGCTGTATCTATAAAATCTCAACTCAAATTTGATTGCCTATTCAAAAATGCAGGTGGGGACTGTTTCGCGTGAGCAAATTGATGTATTGACTGATGCTCGTCGCGGTGTAAGAACTATACACTCTCACATAAACATTTACTAAGAACAAATTTGAATTTCTGTTTGTTTTAATCAAACATATTTTGTTAATAACTAGGGTTATGAGAAGAACGCAAGACCGGCTCAACCGCTGAACGGACGTCTGGTTTATTTAAATGAGCAGTCCAGTCCAAGCCCACGACTACAAATTCCACGAGTTGGTCCAGTCTAAGACAGTCTTATAGGACAAGGCAACTCCGAGCCCTAATTTCCATACAAAGAAAAAAAGAAAATTCGAAAAAGAATTTTGAAGATGTATGTAAATTGGGGGCCATAACTAATTTTTTAATTATTCTTTTTTTTTTATTAAAAGTTAAACTACGCAATATTATATGCATAAAGTTTTCTTTTATACATGTATTCCAATAAAAAGATGTAATATCCAACCATAATGAGTTGTTTGATTATTTTATAACACAAGATCTATACATTTCACATTTTTTATAAACTCTTGAGTTCAACTTAACCGGAAAAGCTTCTTGTAGTTCCATTGACAATAGCATTCACACAACGAAGAACATAAAAAAAAAAAAAACTTAAGATTTGCAAACGCGTTACCGTCAAAAACTTATGCGATGAGGAAGGGGAGGACGGTGAGCATGAAGCTTTCGTAGTTGAATGTAGCTGAGCCTGAGTACGCTGTGTCCTTCTCCTTGAACTTCTCTGTCAGCCCCTGCAGTTTCCATCATATTACAAATCAGATTACTAACTTCTAAATACCACACTCGGGATCACCAAACCACATTGTAACAAGAACCGTTGCAGTCTCAGATGCAATCAGTAGTGAGGGTAAACTCATTTCTGTTCTGACCCCTAAACCTCACCACATTGGACAAAACTAACAAACTTAGCATAATGGAGACTATAGAGTTCGACATTAGGGTTGAGAGACAAGTTTGAGTTTAACTCTTCCCAGGAGTAATCCCTCTAACTATTAAGATTTCAGTCTCATTTGACCTAGGCGCACTTATCTAGAAGCTGTATGAGAGGGAAACAGAGTAAATGAGAGTGTACCTTAACAGTGAGACAGCACCTGCATCAATGCAAAACAGATACCGTTAATAAATAAGCAACGATCACAGCAAGAAGAAGAAGAAGAGAGCGCATGGAAAGAATAACGTACTCAATGAAATTGTCATATTCGATGGCCCTGTTCTTGCCTCCGCTTTTGTCAAACTTGGAAACCAGCAGATCCAAAATCACAGGAGAAACCGAAAACCCAAGGCTCAAAAGCGCATCTCTCAGCTCATTCACATCTATTCTGCCACTCCTGTCCTTATCAGACCTCTCAAAAATGGACTAAACCATTCCCAAAATAAACCACATAAGTGAATATCCAAACAATCTTGCTATGCTAAATCACTACCAGAAACTCAATAAAGTCATGAAAACTTAAAAAAAAAGAATAGAGCTCACCCTCCAGTTCTGAAGACTGTAGAAAAGTGCAGTAAACTCCTTAGGTCCTGCAACATGGAGACTTCTCAAGTTAGTACAGGAAACCAATTCAAAACCAGGTTAGAATGATTATTTATAAATTCAACTAGTACTAAAATAATGAAACCAAGATTCAACAAGATGATAGAGAGACAGTGGGGGTACTCTTTTGCACGTAACTCACAGAAAAGTCTACAAATATTGTTAATTTAGCCAACATGGTAATAGAAAAACCCTGACACATGACCCAAAGTATGAATCTTAGAAAAATAATGAAATGCAGAGATGGACTAATAACGATACTGAACAAGTATCATAGAGATGGATTAACAACAGAAACTAACAATCCTGGACAATTCAAAGAATACAGAAAGCTCACCGATTTTCATGGCATTGCTATTGGTGAATAGATACATAAGAAGATGAACAGTTCTCATACTGAATCTCTGTTGATAAGAAGAGAGAGCTCCTTGAAGCTCCTTATCATCAATAAAGCCACTACCATCTTGATCTGCAGCCTGAAAGCAAGCCACTATATTCGGATCCGTTCCCGGAGCAAAACCTGACGGAATCAGAGAAGCAAAAGGACTTCCATAAGAAGCTTGCGGAGGATAACCACCGTATCCGCCGCCCTGACCAGAAGACGCTGGACGAGGTGGAGCACCACCGTAACTCCCATATTCAGAAATCCCAGACGGTGGAGTAGCTCCGTATCCTCCACCGTACCCAGACGGCGGCGTCGGACGAGGTCCAGCACCGTAACTCCCGTAATCAGAAGGTCCAGGCGGCGGTGGAGCTCCGTAATCGCCGGAAGCTCCGTAGGCTCCGTAAGGTTTCTCCTTTGGCGGCTTGTTGTAGTCTCCTGGAGAAGGCGCGTATGGAGCAGAAGGAGGCGGTGCTCCGTATGATGAAGATTGAGGCTTTGAAGATCCGTAGGGCGGCGTGGGAGAGGATGACGGTGGTTTAGGTCCGCCGTAGGGTACAGCGTAAGGAGAAGAGGTTGATGATCCGTAAGGAGGATTGTTACCGCCGGAGGAGTAAGGTGGTTGAGGTGGTGGAGGTTGATTTCCGCCGCCGTAACCGTAACCGTAACCTTGGCTCGTCGGAGGGTAACCTGACATCGATGAAACGTTTTGACAATTAAGATAAACAAAAACGAAACTTTGAGAAGAGATCAGAATTAAAGGATCTTCAAGTTTTGAGATTTATGTCGAAACGAAAAATAAAAATCAAAGCTTTGAATGTGATTTTTAGTTGACCTCAAACTGTGTCAGAAAGATAAGGACACTCTAAGGAATTTTGTCTCTGATTTCAAATTATTTACAATAATGCCATTGGAAGTAGATCTCATCTAACCGACACTAAAATTAGCGGGGTTTTGGACTTCGGTTTAAGAAACTGAACTGACTCTTAATTTGAAACGGTTTGATATTGTATTAGTTCGTTGCTTTGTGTTTTTTTCTTTTCCAAATTGATTTAAGAACTAAATAATTTGATATAGTAATAGATAAACGATTTAATGAAGTATCTAATTTCCAAATAGCCTCAACAATATTTATATATTAATATAAAGTTTGAAAGATGTGAGCCGAATTTATCTCTTGTTGAAATTATCATATTTCATATTTTTTATCTTGTTGAAATCCATATAGTTTAACAATACAAATATTGATTTGATATTATCGTCGATATTTAGGCAACGATTTGATATTATCTTACATAGATCTTAAAT
The DNA here is from genome assembly GCF_000004255.2 of Arabidopsis lyrata subsp. lyrata. Taxonomy (NCBI): domain Eukaryota; kingdom Viridiplantae; phylum Streptophyta; class Magnoliopsida; order Brassicales; family Brassicaceae; genus Arabidopsis; species Arabidopsis lyrata. The sequence continues at coordinate 1,353,796 of NW_003302550.1, read as the reverse complement.
TAATTAAGAAACAAATTATACGTTAAAGAAATAATAAAACAAGGGTTACACACAACATTAATTAATCTAAAAGCAAAAAGCTTAACCTTTTATTGTTCATCTAAAAGCTTTTGTGTCCTTGCCGTTCCATGCTCCAAGTAAGGACCTGATTTCTCTCGTTCTCTCTCTCTCTCTCATTCTCTTCCAACGAAATCTCGATCTCGTCGAGGAAGAAGAAGAACCCAGATCAGAAACACACAACAATGTCGTCGTCTTCAAAGAAACAAACTTTATTCATATCGACACTAATCATCTCATGGTACTCTTCAAACATCGGTGTTCTTCTCCTCAACAAGTTCCTCCTCTCCAATTACGGATTCAAATTCCCCATTTTCCTCACAATGTGTCACATGTCCGCTTGTGCAATCCTTAGCTACATATCCATCGTCTTCCTCAAGCTTGTTCCTCTCCAACATCTCAAATCTCGTTCCCAATTCCTCAAGGTTGCTACTCTCAGCATCGTCTTTTGTGCTTCCGTCGTCGGTGGTAACATCTCCCTTCGTTACCTTCCCGTCTCTTTCAATCAAGCTGTCGGTGCTACGACGCCGTTTTTCACCGCTCTGTTCGCTTATCTTATGACCCTTAAGAGAGAAGCTTGGGTTACTTATGGTGCTCTCGTCCCTGTCGTCGCCGGTGTCGTCATCGCCAGTGGGGTACGCCTTTTTATTCCTCTTCTTCTGTTCTCAATTCTCTTAACAATGTCAGTGTTGAATGTGGACCTTCTTAGATTTGAAATTCCTGCTTTTTGGGAGATGTAATTTGGATTCTGATGATTGATCTGTCGGTAGATGTTACTGTTGAAGGATTTTGTTGTATATGTTAATTAGAAAGATCTGAACTTTGGACAACTTTGAAATCAGGGCAAATTTCTAAAAAGCTTCAGCCTTTTATGGTTCAGCCATCAGGTGTAGAATTTGGTAGAACATCATTTTGGGATCTAACCTTCCTTATTTATCCATCAAGGTGATATCTTTATAAGCTTATATATGAAGTGGCTATATCATATTCTTGTTTTTGGTGTTTGGATTTATCACTGTGAAGAGTGGATCTTGGTGTTATTTTTGGGTGCATGCTCTTGATCTAAGTACCATTTGATTTTGCAGGGTGAGCCAGGATTTCACTGGTTTGGGTTCATAATGTGCATTAGTGCTACGGCTGCTAGAGCCTTCAAATCTGTTCTTCAAGGCATCTTACTTTCTTCAGAGGGGTAAGTAATATCAGAATATGACCTGAATCTTATCCTAATAGAATTTAGATTCTGCAAGTAGTGTTAGATGAGCAAATCAGGAAACTTTTGTTACCCAAATAAAGAAACCTCATAAATGGTTGGTTAGGTAGAATGTTGTAATACATCACTTTATCAGGTTAAGATTTTAATTCATAGAATTAGATTGTTAACAACCAAAGATAATCAATTCCACAAACAGCAACATCTTTATGTAATTTTTTTGATTCACCTGCAGGGAAAAATTGAACTCAATGAATTTGATGTTGTATATGTCTCCGATAGCTGTCATTGCTCTTCTTCCTGTCACGCTATTTATGGAACCAGACGTGATCAGTGTGACCTTGACGCTAGCAAAACAACATCAGTATATGTGGATACTTCTTCTGGTTAACTCGGTAATGGCTTATTCAGCCAATTTGTTGAATTTTCTGGTTACCAAACACACAAGCGCCCTCACCCTCCAGGTAAAATCTATTTGCCTATCCCTCTCTGTATCTCCTTTTCTCACAGGAGAGCTCGATCTTGCAGATAACAAGACTAACAATGTTGATTATGTTACACATTGCGCAGGTTCTTGGAAATGCTAAAGGAGCAGTTGCAGTGGTGATTTCGATCTTGATCTTTCGAAACCCGGTTACGGTTATGGGAATTGGCGGGTACTCCATAACCGTCCTTGGGGTGGTTGCTTATGGAGAGACAAAACGCAGATTTAGATGAACTTTGTCAGACATTAGCAAGGGACAACATATATAGCTTCTCTATGTTTGTTTCTTCATCTGTTCAAGACTCATCCTTAGGACCTGAAATATTTGGGGATTTAGGAGATGAGAATTTATCAATAGTGATTTTTTTGTAACTATTTTATACGTATTTTATAATGTAATATGTATCGGACTATGTTAGATTCGATGGTGAGATAATCATTTTTGTGTTTCAAAGTTAAAATACCATTTTGGCTATTTAACTTATTAATTAGTATATAACAAATGCTACTCCACGCTATGATCAGTTTTGACCAATTACGTTTTTTGTTGTTTGCTTATTTTGTGTCTATATCTCCTCCTCTTTTTTGTTTGTTAAAAAAAATACAATAAAAAGTACAAAAATTATTTATAGATTGTGAACATATGAATGGAAATAATTTCATGACGTTGCACATTTTTGATAAAGAACAAAATTTAAGAAAACATGACGTTATTCTAAAAAAGGTACTATATCATTAGAACTTGTAAACGTTTAAATCTTGAAAATATATCTAGAAAATTTACTATCATATATATATATATATTTTCTCGTGTATTTCTGATTCGAAGATTCTTATAGTAGCTTCCAAACAGCTTTTAATCGATAAATAAGTGGACGGCTTACCAACAATGGCAAAAGTTTAGTTTCTATTTACTTTTATGCATATATAGGAATATGGTTTCTGGCTTGTCGCCGACGTGCAAACCATTATATATCAAATTAACATTCTTTGTCTTCTGCTATGTTTTTTTCTTTTTTGTGAGGGGAAGTTAGTCTTGCAGTTTTTAATAGCTCTGCTCTCTCTAAGAAAGCAATCATGTTTCAACCCTAAAAATAAAATTAAAAAAATTCATGAATGATTGAATCACAAGTCAATTCTAATAGAATTAAATCATGAATGTTTTCTTTCAGCAAGTTCTTTGTATATGGAATATACTGTATTATTTTATAACGTGATTTCTTATGTTCTAGGCTTCTACCATATGTAGGAATTTAATAAAAGCAAAGACTTTAATTCATTTTACTTTCTGAAATTGGTTTTTGAAATGTCAACGTAGGCGAGACCTTAGTGTACACATTTTAGGGTATATCTTCTGTTAATTGGTTTTATACCCATTTTAGGGTTAAGGAACATTATATGAATTATAAAATGATGAACCGATGAAGAATAATAGTTCTCCCGTTTTGATTTTTAATATGTCACGATTCTTGTAGTTTTTTTTTTAAGATAAATCTATAGAAAAATATTGAAAGGAGACATTCTCAATCAAATAAATAAGAGAGGATAATCAAAATTAAATGATAAACAGAAGGAAACACTTTTCCTATTTTGGAAGATGAAGTAAAACAAATAGTTAACAGTCCTTCGAATTCTCAAACTATAAGTATTTACTAATTTGCAATTAGGGTTTAGAACATTGGAAATGTGTATGTCCAAATAGATAGATCGATGAATGATGATGAGGCGTGAGAGGAAAGTGGCCGGTGAATGATGTGTACGTGAAGATGTGGATCTTTGGTACGACCTTACGACTAACACGTGCCGTTGACGAAAGAGCGCGTACGTTTTACTTCTTGTATTTTCACTTTTTCACTTGTTGTTACATGTGTCTGAACATTTTACATTAAGTGGGATCTTTTTATTTCAACAACATGAAGAAAAGATAACACATCCGGACAGAAGTCTTGGGATGATCCTCAAAACATGCGAAAGAAGGAACCTTAATCTTTGGAAACCGATTGAGAAGTCGAATATTTTGAGGATCCATCATAAGTAGTGATCTTCCACTTTTGAATCACCATGCGTTAGTTAAACACTAATTTGATGAAAACTATTGATGATTTATTAAAAAAAAAAAAAAAACTACTACTACTGATGATCTGAACTTATTAAAAGTTCGATATGATACATATGTGAATCGTTGTCTTACTTTTGTGGTTTATAAATTCGATTGCTCATTGTGGAATGAATGGTTATAAACCTTCGCTTTCGCGGATGTTTACAAAATATTTTTATCTAAGAAAAATTCCTTTCTTATATGACTTATAAATATGAAGGTGATGAAATATACCGTTTTAGAGACTAGCATTGAAACCAACCACCCAGAATGTAATCAGTTGGACTAAACAGACTTTTAATTACCTAATTTGTGTTTGTTTACGTTACCTTTAAATGGTGATATTCTGATACAAACAGACTATGTACTAATACATAAACCCTAATATTAAGATTAATAACACAAAAGAAAGTTATAAGTTAATACCTATGTATGGAATCAAGATAGAACTAAACTGGTCAAATAATCAGCTTATGGATCGAGTTCTAACAATTCCATGTGTATGATAGTATTTTCTGTTACCCTTTTTTTTTTTGAATGAATGTAAAATTATATTCAACCAAAAAAGACCATTTGTACATTAGATACGTCTTTGTATTAAAATTTGATTTTAAATGAGATGATCAAAAGAATAAAGTAGCTAGTTCCGAGAGGCGAACCAAATCTGGAGCCCATCCTCTGTTACTCCTTTTACGTTAAATGAAAAAATATAAAATGAAGTGATGACAAAATTTATTTTGATAATATTAACCTTAAACCAAATACAAAAAAAAAAAGAAGACCATTTGTACATTATATACGTCTTTGTATTAAAATTTGATTTTAAATGAGATGATCAAAAGAATAAAGTAGCTAGTCCCGAGAGGCGAACCAAATCTGGAGCTTATCCTTTGTTACCCCTTTTACGTTAAATGAAAAAATATAAAATGAAGTGATGACAAAATTTATTTTGATAATATTAACCTTAAACCAAATACAAAAAAAAAAAAGATAAACGTCATCGATTAGATCATTTATATTTGATATTATATTGTCATTACTTCTTCTAACTTTGTTTTTTCTTTTTCTTTGTTAATTCATTCAGTACTAATATGTATGGATCTGAATGGTAAATGCTTAGATGACTAAATCAAATTAAGAAAAATGAAAATAATTTATAGTAGTATTCCCTAATAAAAATACTAAAAATCTACATTTGTTTTAACATAACTTTGATGGTAATCTTTTGAAACTGTATATTTTATTCGGATGCATAATGGTTCACTAAACACCAAGTAGAAAATTCCATGGGGCAAATCAACAAAACTTCAATAAGTTAAATCTAGAAGGAATTTCATAGTATGATGTATGCAAACATGCATGAAGATGTTAACTTAATTGGTGATATATTGAATTGACCAATTGAAAGGATTACATCCAGTCCAGATACCCTCAAACTGCGTTCACATGTTCAGAATATAACTAAGAAAAATTTGGCTTTATGTATTTAATTTAAGACTTAGTTCAAAAAAAATGTATTTAATTTAAGAAAATTTTGTCCTCTATAATTTTTTTTCCAAAGTAGGTTAATGTACTTAAATCAATAATAGAATTTTGGCATTAACAAAATAGTTTGCTGAAAAGAAACATTATTTTTGGAAAAAATTAATTAACTAATTTATAATATATAGTTTTTTAAAAATATGTTATAGTTTTGGACTAAAAACCTCGATCGTCGAGTTATTTAATATTATCGTAAATAGATAATGTTGTACGAAGAGCCCGTGCCCTACTCGTTCCGGCACGAGACTGCGTGTGGAGAGTAAGACGACACTTAAAAAAGCTTAAAGAAACTTCCATTAATCATGGACCTATAAGTACTAACTCCTCGGAGACACATAGATATATAGATTCCATCTCAAATTCGGTCTTATCATCTTCCTCCTTCTTCATCTTCACCATCAAAGTCTCTCTCTTTCTCTCTCTTCTTCTCACACATAACATAAGAGGGCAAAAAAAATGTGTCCCTTAACACCAATGTTTCCAAGTAAGCAACAAGAATGGTACTCTGCTTCAACAATGGAGTATCCATGGCTGCAGTCTCAAGCTGATTCCTTTTCTCCTACTCTCCAATATCTTCCTTCTTTCCTTTATCCTTTAGATGATTCCAAGAGCTATAACATCAATCTTTATCCTCATCATATACGTCTTACTCGACACAGCAATGATACTAACAGTAACTGTAACAATGATCAAGAAGAAGTTCGAGGAACTGTTTTGGAGAAGAAACTGAATCACAACGCAAGCGAACGAGACCGCCGCAGAAAGCTTAACGCCTTGTACTCTTCACTTCGTGATCTCTTGCCTCTGTCTGACCAAAAGGTTTGTGCTTTTAAAAGTGTTTTCTAACATCTAAAAAATCAGATCAAGATTAGGTTTTGTAATCTTGAAATGGATTTATATACTAATTAAAGAAACCCTTTTGATATGCAGAGGAAGCTGAGTATTCCGATGACGGTAGCGAGAGTGGTGAAGTACATACCAGAGCAGAAGCAAGAACTTCAACGTTTGTCTCGAAGAAAAGAAGAGCTCTTGAAGAGAATCTCGAGAAAAACTCACCAAGAACAGCTGAGAAACAAAGCAATGATGGACTCAATAGATTCTTCTTCCTCCCAACGGATTGCAGCAAATTGGCTCACTGACACTGAGATTGCTGTCCAGATTGCTACATCGAAATGGACATCTGTCTCCGACATGTTGCTTAGGTTAGAAGAAAACGGGCTTAATGTCATAAGCGTCTCTTCTTCAGTTTCTTCAACCGCAAGGATCTTCTACACTCTACATCTTCAGGTACTTGTCTAAAGAAATCAAAAGGTCATGTTCTTCTTACATGAAACTCATAAAGTTAAGAGAATCTAAAATCGTTAGTTTTCTTCTTCTTTAATTTGTGCAGATGAGAGGAGATTGCAAAGTGAGACTGGAGGAACTCATCAATGGTACGCTCTTGGGATTAGGCCATTAATCATAATGAGAGATGAAGAGTTTTAAAGAGTGAATCTTGTTAGTTTATGTTAGACTTTTATCAGATTTTAGAATTTTAATCTTCTGTAACATTTTTTCTTTCTTTCTAATTAATGATTATTCAAGTGGAAAACTTATTCAATAAAGAGAATTTGCAAATTTTATGAGATGATTATATATATGACAGTTGAAAGCAGTTATTTTACTGAATTTACTGTACAGTTATAGCAACCATGGTATTGTTGTAAAGATCACAAGACAATAAGAATATTGTCCCACACATTTGATCTATGAAATGATAATGATTTTCCATTTGCCCTCCATAGTCCACCATTGATGTATGTATATCAATCCTTGTGTTTCAACTGCAACAACCTTCTCTTGAATGATCTTTATGCCGATTGAAATGTGACTTCTCCGGTGGCTGTTCTTACATATGCAGCAGAAGCTTCAGGAGTGTCTTCTTCACTCGGTGGAACCAGTTGCCAGAAGAGAGGTAGATACTTGTCCCATTCATTCAGAATCGTTGCGCCTTTGCTGCTTCCGGTTTTTTCCTATTAACCAAAACAAAAGAGTGTGTTATATATATGATGCTGTCAAATACAATCCACTAGCTCTTGTTTTAACCGGTTAAAACATGATGCAGATCTTTGAGATGACTTACGACATGTGCTTCAATTAAGCTCTTCAGCTGCAATTCCCCTGCAGGCGCAGTTACTCTTTGCATCTTCACTATCTCTCGGTTAATCTGTAAAATAGAGATTGTTCAGATGAATCTTGAAAGACAAGAATCTAAATTTCACCTTGAAGAGAGAAAGAAACCTTAGGGAGAAGAGTGTCATCTTCATCAAGAAGGTAAGCTAAGCCTCCAGTCATACCCGCAGCAACGTTTCTTCCCACCCTGTATCAATGGAAAACATTTCAAATATCATATACAGATAGATTTTCTTATCAGTTTTGCATTATATAATGCAGTTTACTCACTTTCCAAGCACGACGACACAGCCACCAGTCATGTACTCACAGCAATGGTCTCCGGTGCCTTCAACTACTGCTTCAGCTAGTGAGTTTCTCACTGCAAATCTCTCTCCAGCTTTGCCTCTAGCAAATATCTGACCGCCTGTGGCACCATACAAGCAAGTGTTCCCGACTATCGTTGCTTCCTCGGGCACAAACCCGATTGTGTCCACAGGAGTTACTACTATTTCACCACCAGCCATTCCCTTCAAAAAGATCAACCATTGCAGAAGATTTCATAACAAGTAACAGTTGATGCAAAAACTGATTTCTATGCATATATGTGGATGCTAATTTTACCTTTCCAACGTAGTCATTTGACTCTCCTATTAGCCGGATGTTCATACCGGGAATCAAAAAGCACCCAAAGGACTGTCCCGCGCTCCCAAGGAAACTGCAGATTAAGAAAAGAGTAAAGCTTGGTTTAGCTATAACCTGAACTGAAACATATCAATTTATACAAAACATTAGTATGTGTTTCTCACGTCAGATTCACTTGTCCTGCAAAACCAGTGTCTCCATACTTCTTTGCAATAACACCAGCAACGCGACCACAAACGGCACGGTCTACGTTGCATATTTTGACGGTTTTATCAACCACCTTTTCGTTCTCTATTGCATCAATCACCTAGAGATAGTAAAACTGTTAGCAACTATAGTCACAAGAACCGGGTGAGAAACAGCAGTGAAAGACTTCTGTTACCAATGGATCTGCAAGAATATCGTCGTCGAGAACAGGTCCATTTGTATGAACTTCCTGCTTTCTGATTTCAGTACTGCTCAATGAAGGTGTTCCAACAGACTAAAAGAGTGAAAAAACAAGAAAAAGTTATAACAAGTGATATGAGACTGGATTTTCATTTTATGCAGAAGAAGTAAAGTATGGATATAGCCATATACCGAAAGAAGATAACTCAGATCGAGATGCTGAGTTTTCACTAACGAAATGTCTCGTGGTTTCAGTAACTCTGTTCGTCCAATGATGTCATCTAACTTGCTGTATCCCAACTGTGCTAAGATACCTCTCACCTGCAGAGAAAAGATTATACCTCAGATGAGATTAGCCAATAAGAATCTTAATGATTGAAAATTTGAGATATTAAAAAAGTTTTCACCTCTTCTGCTACGTATAAGAAGTAATTGACAAGATCACCAGGCACACCGGGGAATCTTGCACGTAATTCTTCTCTCTGAGACCATTCAGAGAGTGTTATACAAGCATTAGTGAAGCTCAAGAAAAGATAAACAAGAAGCCAAGGAAAGTTTACAAAGTCTTTTGAGTTTACCTGACTTGCTACACCCACTGGGCAGTTATTAGTGTGGCAAATACGAGCCATAACACAACCAGTAGCAATCATTGCCAAGGAACCAAATCCGTATTCATCAGCACCCATAGCTGCAGCCATTAGAACATCAACACCACTCTTTAAGCCTCCATCGACTCTTAAAATGACTCTTTCTCTGAGTCCATTTTCGATAAGAGTCTGCAAAGGAGAAAAAAAAGCAAGTAGAAGAAATGAGATTTTTTTATTAAGAGACTCAGAATGTCCAATAGAATTAGTACCACATGGTATTCAAAAAGTTTACTTGGTGAGTTTCTGTTAGTCCAAGTTCCCATGGTCCACCAGCATGTTTTATGGAGCTTATTGGACTAGCACCAGTTCCACCATCATGCCCTGATATCTGAAAATCATATCAAAAAAGAACAATGAAACTTCTTGGCGCAAGAACATGGGAGAAACAAGAGGCAATGTTTTCTTCTCAAGTTGATACCTGAATGATATCAGCGTTACCCTTTGCAACTCCAGAAGCAACTGTTCCGATTCCAGCTTCTGCGACCAGCTTGACTGATACTTTTGCGTTAGGATTAATCTGTTTGTTTGTTCAGTTAGAAGTTAGATTATATGGAGTTCCTTTTGTTTAGCTCAACTGTTTATTGAGTTCTGAAAAGATTGATCACCTGATGTAGATCAAAGATCAACTGAGCAAGATCCTCAATAGAGTAAATGTCGTGGTGAGGAGGCGGGGATATAAGCGGAACACCAGGTTTAGAGCTTCTTAGCCTTGCGATATATGCACTAACTTTCTTTCCAGGAAGCTGACCACCTTCCCCAGGCTTGGCACCTTGTGCAACTTTGATTTCCAATTGGTCTGCATTGACCAAGAATGTTGGTGTGACTCCAAAACGTCCTGAAGCAACCTGAGAGAATACAAATGAAAAGTTATTATCATTTCTTTCAAAGGTAAAGTAATGTAACAGAGTTCTGTGATATACACAGATGAGAATATGACCTGCTTGATAGCACTTGTTGCGATATCACCGTTTTGAAGACCTTTGAGATGTGGTAATGTTGATGAATACCCATCAACCACATCTGTAAGTGGCTTCCAACGGATAGGATCCTATAGAGGGAAATGAAAAAACAGGGCATGAAAGTTTGATTTTATTACTATTATGAAAGAGAAAATGGATATTTTATTTACCTCTCCACCTTCTCCAGAGTTTGATTTACCACCAATCCTATTCATAGCAATAGCAATAGCTTCATGAGTCTCTCTTGAAATAGCACCAAGTGACATTCCACCAGTACAAAATCTCTGGACAATGGAAACGGCTGGTTCAACTTTCCCTACTGGGATCGGTGCACGGTCACTCTTGAACTCAAGGAGATCACGGAGGACCTAAAGAGAGAGAGATAGAGATAACTTAGTCAAGAAACTAAACCTTAAAGAATGCTGAGAAAGAGCAACAAGAAACTCACATTAACAGGTCTGTTAGAGAGATGTTGTTGATAGACTGCATATGCAGTTTCACTCTTTTCACGGACAGCCTTGTGGAGCAACTTTGACATCTCTGGGTTGTTTGAATGATACTCACCTAAACGTAACAAGGCTTGTTGTGTAAATGAACAAGCACACTGGATTTAAATCAAGAAGTGAGAAACTTGAAGTAAAGTATTTACCTCCAGGCCTAAATTGAATAAACCCGAAATTTTCTAATCGTTTAGTTGTATCCTCAGAAAAGGCCTTCACCCAAAAAGACAATGTCTCTCTTGCCAACTGAGAGAAGGTTTGCATTTTCTTAGAAGAAATGTGAAATTTGAATCAAAAGTAATAAGAAAATAAATGTGATGTATTCTTACCTCATCAAAGGTGAGTCCACTGATTTTTGACACACTTCCAGTGAATGCAAGATCAACAACCTCTTTCCCCAAACCATAGATCTCAAATATCTGAGCACCACAATAACTGAACAAAGGAAAATTCCAAGTCAGTACTTGTAGAACTCTGCATAACATAACATAACATAGTTGTAGAAATGGAACCTTGAAAGCAATGAGATGCCCATCTTAGAAAGAATTTTAAGAAGCCCTGCATTAACCGCCTGCAAGATAAGCCATGTGTAAATAAGAATCCTTTATAATGTTTAAACAACTAAGGTCAAATTACTTGTGAAAACATCTTAAGAACGTGTACTGAAATTCTCACCTTGGTGTAGTTTTTCTGAGCTTGCTCAATGGTTACAGTGGGAATTTTCCCGTTACGCATGAATGCGACAGTTTTGTTACTTAAGCGCCATTGCCTACATGTCTCCAGTGCCAAGTATGGGCATACAGCACTGTGGAAAATTTTCACAAAGCATACTTATTGATGAGACAGGATATGATGGTGGAACATAATCTAGTTAAGAGTTAGCTAGTGTCACTTGGCAGGGACAAATTTAGAAAATTCAGAGCAAACAAAAGATACTAGCCTTGCACCATATCCAACCAAACAAGCAAAATGATGTGTGCTGAAGCATTGGGCGGTATCAGCAACAATGGAAGCTGACATCCTCAAACCGTTCTGAATAAGATGTTGATGGACAGCGCCAACAGCTAACATTATCGGAATTGCAGGGCGGGTTGGTTCCTGAAAGAGCGAAATTACCAGAGATTTTTATATAGCTTGGAGCAGATTTAGATTGGCAGAGAGAAATTTTCTGTGAAGAAACTTTAAGACACTTTACCAGGCTATCGGATCGGTCTGAAAGAACGAGAAGCTGAGAGCCACTTCGGACAGCATCATCAGCTGCTTCACAAAGAGAATATAGAGCCTTTTGCAAGGAACCTTCAACGCCTTTTCGTATATCGAAATATGTGGACAGAACCTTAGGTTTTAAGTATGTATCCTTCATTAACTCCTCCAACGTTCCTTCGTTTAACACAGGGTTAGACAGAATAACCTGATTCATGAAAAACAAAACCAATACATAAGTAGATATAGTGTGAAACAAAATGGGGTAAAACAGAGGAGATGTAATCAAGAGAGTCAAAACCTGTGAGGCATTCTCAGGCCCAAGCTCCAATATATTTCCACGTTTTCCAATATTTACTTCAAGAGACATAACCAAACCTTCCCTAAGGGGATCAATGGCAGGGTTTGTAACCTGAAACCAGAACATGATCAAAATTTGAAAAAAAAAATGTTGGAAAATAGAGGTATATGAGAAAGGTGTAACTCTAGCCATAAAAAGGCACCTATCAAGATTCCTACGACTTGAATGTACCTGCGCAAATCTTTGTTTGAAATAATCGTAAAGCATATGTGGTCTTTGAGACAATCCTGCCAGCGGAATATCGTCGCCCATGCAGAAGGTTGGTTCCTTTCCTTGAGAAGCCATAGACTCAATAACCATTTGCACATCCTCACTTGAATAACCAAATGCCCTGATAAGATGTGATTTGTAAGTATTACCTTCCAGATGATTAACAAAAGGCATATCTTAACAGAAGACTGAAAGTTTCAGGAATATTTACTGTTGGCTTCTTAAGATTTCTTCATTTTCCATGACAGTTGAGGATTTGAAATTCACAGGCTTCAAGAACCGGGAGTTTTCTTTAATCCATTTTCCATATGGATTAAATGAAGATATTCTCTTCTTGACCTCTGTATTCTCATATACCTGTAAGTTGGACGAGCTCTGAGTCAGCTAAAGAGTTATATCTCAGGTGGTACTATCATTACAGAAACTGTAGGAATGTGTTCAAAAATAAGAGTAACAAGATTTGGACTGCACATGTACAAACCTGGCCATTCACTAGGTCAACAGCAATCATCATTCCAGGTCCTAGACGGCCTTTCATCGTGACTTTTGCCTCATCAACTGGTACAACTCCGACCTAAACAAGACAAGCACGTTATAATTATAAGTTTCTACTAGAATGAATAGGCTTCTCTTACCTAATGAGTCTTGTAAAACCAGTAAATCGGGTGGTAGAGTGACTTGAACCAACCATCATGATCAATAAAAAATGTAACTTTATAGATTAAAATGTGAAATACCTCAGATGCTACATAGACGACATTGTCACTAGTCCGCCAATATCGAGCAGGACGAAGGCCATTACGGTCAAGACAAGCCCCAACTGTTTTTCCATCACTAGGTGACGAATTCAAGTAGCAAGTGTCAGATAAACCTGAGGAGAAGCCGAAAAAAAGAATGGAGAAACGACAGGGAATAGAAGAAGCCTGAGCTCAGACACAACAGGCAAACAACAAGAATGCAGTGACAAGAAACTCCCTTGGCTACTTCCATAAACCAATAACTTGATTAAATGACCTTTTTTTGTAACCTGATCTAGTAAGATGGTCAAATACAGCTAGGTACTCAAAAGGTTTACCTGAACAAAAGTAAGGCAGGACCATCCCAAGCCTCCATTTGTCCTTTGTAGTAGTCATAGAAATCTATAACCTGCAGTTGAAAAAGAAGCAAAGAAAATAGTGAGTTTTTGCAATGGATTCTTGAAGAACATATCACAACAGATGTTGCATATATCAACACTACCTCAGGATATTTGACAGATAAGGTTGGATGATTTTTGTATGCCTCAGGGACAAGAATCATTAGAGCCTCCTCTGGAGTTCGGCCACTTCTAATCAAGATCTGCAGGATATTCAAATGAGAGGCGAGATAATAGAAAAACTGTATTGCAACATATGATCTATCATTATCCTAATAAACTAAGAGAAACTTACTTCTGCAGCACTATCAAGATTAGCAGAGTCTGAACCTCTGGGATTACCAAATGGACGAATTTCATTTTCACGGCCATTCCAAACAGAGGACTTCAAAGAAGCTTCTCGAGACTGCATCCAATTTAAGTTCCCCTGCACAATTCAAACAAAGAATCTTCTTGAACTTGGATGCTTCATTGTTAAAGTACAATGATGAGTCATAACAATGTCTAGAAATAGTAGAACCTGTATGGTATTGATCTCTCCGTTATGTCCAAGAAACCTCATTGGTTGAGCAAGAGGCCACCTAGGACTAGTGTTTGTACTGTACCTTCGATGATAAATAGCAAAGGGAGACTCATAAAGCTCATTCTGAAGATCTAGATAAAACAATCCAAGAGCCTCGGACCGAAGCATGCCCTTGTACACTATGGTTTGATTGGACAGTGAACAGAAGTATAGCTCTGTTCCCCAACTCTCAGTAGCCACCGCCCTTTCGATTAGTTTACGGCATATGTAAAGTTCCCTTTCAATGTCATCCGTACTATCTTCCTTTGCGATTTTGACAAACACTTGTTGAATGTTAGGCATTGTTTCCCTAGCATTTTTACCAACTATAGGAACATTCACAGGAACTTCCCTCCAACCAAGAACTTGTAATCCTTCTTTCTCAAATATGTTTTCAATAACTACAAAAAACCAAAAAGGAACAAACTTCTTTAGCAACATATTGAATCCGGATTGCTAGTTCCATCTATGATTAAGGATAGTCACCTTGTTTGGCTTCTTGCATAAAGGTATCCTCTTGTGGAAGAAAGATCATGCCAACACCAGTATGCAACTTATCAAAAGGAGAAAGACCTTGTTCCTTGGCCCAGACGTTAAAGAAATCCCAAGGAATGGAAGACATAAGACCAGAGCCATCACCAGAATCATTGTCAGCTCCACAACCTCCACGATGTTCCATACAACCAAGAGCAATAAGAGCATCTTTGACAACTCCATGTGAAGGTATGTTATCTAAGTTTGCTATAAACCCAACTCCACAAGCTCCTCTTTCAGACAATATGTCCTCCAAATTAGCAACCTGCTCAAAGATCAATCACCAAACCCCAAAAAGGTCGTAAATTTCAAGTTGGGTTGTTGTGAAAATACATCAGTGAAGAAACGTACCTGAGGTTTTAAGAGTGAAGTAGAAGAGAGATCTTTGTGAGAGACGCCATTAAGACGTTCAAGGTCGATAACAGCACGAACAGAGGAAAGACGAGAGAGAGAAGAAGAAGAAGAGCCTGAGGAGGAATCGCCACGAAGTCTGCGTCTGGTTCTCTTGGACTTACAGTATAATCCAACGAAATCGACGAAGAAGAAGTTCTTGTCAGAAGAAAGAACAGAGCTTGGTGTTGTGGAGAGAAGCTTAGGAATAGGGGAAAGAGATTTCATCGCCATTGAAATGAAAAAAAATGAGAGGCGTGTGTGGAAAATAAGATAAATGCACACTAAAAAATAAAATAAATAAAGATAAATGTAAGAAAGAAAGAAAAAAAAAAAAGAAGAGGAAGAAGAAGAAGAGGAGGAAGATAACAGATGAGTGATGAGAGCTTCTTCTTCTCTCTTTCTTTCCTTTTCTCTGTTTCGTATTTATTCGTGTACACAAAATTCGCTTTTTGAATTAAAAGGGTATTTTGGGGATTTTACGTAGTGCACAAAATCGAATTTTCTTTTTGAAGAAAGAAACAAAATGGTAACGGTCGGGAATCTGGGACCGCCATTTAGAGAATTCCGTTGCTTTAACCGGTTTGATACGACAATTTTGGGTCATTAAACCGGATTTGAGACATGAAATTAAGGGTAGATAAATTGTCATTTTGATAGAGGGAAGATGGTGACTACTCCTTAAATTCATATCCATCAGATAAAAGATACATATAAGACCGTTTATGCCCCCAAATTAACATTTCAAAGTTGAGAAAATCAATGGAAGAATCTCTTTTATTATTAAATTGAAAACGTTTCAAAACCAAATAATTGAAGAGTCAGGTTCGTTACATACAACAATAAATTTTTCTTTCTACATAGAGTAGCATTTTTCAAAAAAATATGTCTACAACATGGCATTTAGAAGAAGAAAAAAATACACCAAAATATGTATTCATATATGCATAATAATTATGATCAATACATTTTTCAAGTGGAAAATTTCGACTTTAAAAATGTATCGTTTTGGAATAGTATCCAGTGTTTATTCTGATCAACTTTTTGTTAGATATTTGAGATATGGTATTTAATAATATTAATAAGAATATACACTATGTATGTATAACTAACTACATAAAATATGTGAATTTACGAAAAGACACGTAAGGGTATAGAGTTGAGGTGTGTATGTGTGGCTGAAATAGACTTGAGCTCTTAAAGAAGCCTTAAGGATATGAAATGTCCTTAAAGTTGCTCTAAAAGCCACCTTCTCTCTATCATATTCTCTCGTTGCCTCTCGCTTATGAATTGTGATGATGATAAGATAAGAGCAACAGCTTATCGTCAGTTGGCGTATCACGAGACGACCACCCAAAAAGAGCAAACACAAGCACCAAAGTGAACAGAAATGAGACGACACTTGCTCAAAAAATAACATATATAGTCTGATCCAAAACTTTGTTATAGTTTTGGATCCACCCATCTCTTCTGTAATCGGTTTCTTGGTCTTTAAATAAATTCATAACGCTTTGTAAATATTTATTTAAAAGTAACTAAAACGTTATGGACTTTTAACCCATAATCTCTTCGGTTACGGTAACCAACACATGTAAAATTAGTCTTTTTTTTCCCCATAGTCGCGGTTCGAACCCTGGAGCAAGTAAAAACCTCCGAGTTCTTTAATCAAACCATACCAAACAAATTTTACCACCAAAATTATGAACATAAACATAGATAATACTTGGGCTATTTAACAA
This sequence comes from Arabidopsis lyrata subsp. lyrata, assembly GCF_000004255.2. Classification (NCBI taxonomy): domain Eukaryota; kingdom Viridiplantae; phylum Streptophyta; class Magnoliopsida; order Brassicales; family Brassicaceae; genus Arabidopsis; species Arabidopsis lyrata. The sequence continues at coordinate 1,336,982 of NW_003302550.1, read as the reverse complement.
ATAAGCCCATATATTAAGCCAGCTCTAGTTTGGGCTCGGCCTCTCGGAGTATTCTATTGCTTTGGAAACGGCGGCAAAATTCTTGTTTTTCGTAATTATTTATTTACTTCTCTTAGAGAAATACTTTTTGGGCCTTTGGGGGTTTAGGGTTTTATCTTTTTTTTATACAGAGAGGGTGAAAAAAAACAAAAACAAAATTTGAAGCAGAAGAAAAACCTCTTAAGAGTTTCTAAATTCCATGGCGCTTCTTCAGAGAGCTTCTTATCTGCGTTTACGGCTCATGGCTTCTCGACCTCGTCTCTTCTCTAGCTCTCTCTCTCCTGCTTTTCACCGTCACAGCTCATTCCTCTCCTCGCCTCCATTTTCCTCTCCAAGTCCCAGGTTCTCGCTTCCGCTCTTTCTCCTCTTTCGTTTTCCTTTTTGGGTTCCTCAAAAATCGGCGAGATATACGAAATTGGCTTCGTATTCTTGGTTCAGTACTTTGGCTTGAGCTATTGAAATTGTCAAGCTCTCTAATTTCGTGTCAAGTTTCCCATAAAATGGCCTAGAATTTGGAAATCTATACTTGGAGTATCTTGATTCTAGCTTTTTTTTATAAAGTCTGTGTGTTTGGGACTTATGGGTTTAGGTTACTTTAGAGAAATTCCCTGAGATTGCTGTGAAATTTTGCTTTTTGAGTGTTAATCTTTATCATTGCTATATTCATATGCGGTTCTGGGTTCTTATGGGTAAAGTAAACATTTCAATACCTTGGTGGTTCTTTGCCTGATTCTCTTCCAGAATGCGACGAACAAAGCAATGCATTCCTCAATTTGTTGTTTAATTGAGTTTTCTTTCAGTTTCAGGTTAAAGTTTCAGTTTACCAATGTTCTGAATCAAAGACTGATACAACGAAATGCTGTTTCATCGAGGTTCTTGTCTACTGAGGCTTCCCAAGAGACTACCACATCCAAGGGTTACAGTTCTGAGCAGATTCAAGTAAACTTTTTTAATTATCCTTCTATTTAATTATCCTCTTTTCTACTATAGATTGTTTGAAGTCATGATTTTAATTTCAATCTTTATATGTTCATATGATCCATTAGGTGCTGGAAGGCTTAGACCCTGTCAGAAAACGGCCAGGAATGTATATAGGGAGCACTGGGCCTCGTGGTTTGCACCATTTGGTAAATGCTTTACCCTTTGAAACCCATTGTTTAAACTGGTGGCTCTTGACATCTTTTTATGTTTTTCTAATGTAATCTCTTTTCTTAGGTTTATGAGATACTTGACAACGCAATTGATGAGGCTCAAGCTGGTTTTGCCTCAAAGGTTGATGTCGTCCTGCACGCAGATGGCTCAGTCAGTGTTGTGGACAATGGGCGTGGGGTATGTGATATGTCCCATCTTCTCTTTAATCATGAGATTTTGTGCTAGTTTTGGTATCCCTTGCTTTTCCTTTCTTACATCTACCACAAATGGAGAGCAAACACAGATGTGAACCATAATCTATTCTCGTTGATATATAAATCTTTCTTGCAGATACCCACAGATTTGCATCCTGCTACCAAAAAATCTTCCCTGGAGACTGTGCTTACGGTATTGCTACATAACGTTATATTTTTTCACAATAGTAATATGGAGGTTCTGCAGTTTATTTTGGAGCTTCATGATCATACTATTATTGTCATGCGATTTACCTGCCATGCTTGTTATTTCTGCAGGTTTTACATGCAGGTGGCAAATTTGGTGGCACGAGTAGTGGCTACAGTGTGTCTGGTGGATTACATGGTGTAGGTTTATCAGTAGTAAATGCTTTGTCTGAGGTGTGTTCTAATCTTTACTCACATTGCTTCTTCTTTTCTTTTGGAAATAATCTCTTTCTCTATATCTCCCCTTCACTTATTTCTGAAACCCTAGGCTACTATGGGATTGTTACGAGTAAAAAGCTGGTATTTCCTTATTGAAGTCTAGGGCATGTTGATGTCAAATACTCTTCCACCACAAGAACTGCAGGACATTTGTTTGGAATGACTTGAAATTTAACCTAGCTGATGACTATAATTATCAGTATAGCTAACTTAGAAGATTCTTTGATCAATTGGTTTGCAGGCTCTGGAGGTCACGGTTTGGAGAGATGGCATGGAGCATAAGCAAAATTATTCTCGTGGAAAGCCCATAACTACACTTACATGTCGTGTCCTCACGCTAGAGTCAGAGAGGACTAAAGGAACAAGCATCAGGTTTTGGCCTGACAAAGAAGGTTTTGCCTGTTTTCCACTCTTCACTACCTTACCTTCGCCAAAACTGGTTTCGATGATTGATGTTTCCTCTATGGAATGAACTATTTTTCAGTATTCACAACTGCAATTGAGTTCGACCATAACACCATTGCTGGACGAATTAGGGAGCTCGCATTTCTGAATCCAAAGGTGAAATTACTTTACTTAAAGCATGGTCAACCATGACAATTTTTCATCGAGACATGAGAATTTATTATAGTTTACTTCATGGAGCATCTTCACTTTTGGCATAGGCTGCTGTTTAATGATTCTTTTTGTCATAACAAATTACTCTATTTTTATGTTTGCAGGTTACCATTTCTTTAAAAAAAGAGGATGATGATCCTGAAAAGAACCAATATAGTGAATATTATTTTGCTGGAGGCTTAACTGAATATGTTAGTTGGCTAAACACTGATAAGGTGAGAATCTACTCATTGGAATTACATTTGGTGTATATGAAGCCTATCAGATTCTTTATTTAAGTAGGCTAAGATGACTAAAATTTTGAAAAGATTCTGTGAAACGATATGGAATGCAGTGGTGCCAATGAATGTCTTTCTCTGCTTACTTAAGTGAGCAAGATATGTTGAGCACTACTTTAGATTAGTTGATTGCTATCAAGGGATCTACTCCAGCATGTCTATGAACTATTATGAACTCAATTTATACAGAAGTGAACTCTAAGCATTAGTATCTCCATTGTTACTTTCTTATTCCTTGGACCTACGTTTACTTGAAAAGGTTAACTGACAATCTTTTTTTTGTGTAGAATCCAATTCATGACGTGCTGGGTTTCAGGAGAGAGATAAATGGTGCCACCGTGGACGTTGCCCTTCAATGGTATGTTACTCCTATATACATGAGATTATATTATCCAACTAATATTCTGTTAGAGGTAAAATGCCTGGGTTTACCAAACCCACTAAATTGAACAGTTTGGCTGCATGATTTTGGTTTTACTCTTACCTGTAGATTGTATCAATAAAAACCTTTGTTCATGTTATTCTCGACATGCTGTAGTTTGTTTTACACAAGACTACACATAATATATGACTATTCTAAATGGATCTGATCCTATTGGGCTGGCACAATTTTGTACCAGGTGCTCAGATGCATATTCAGACACAATGCTGGGATATGCCAATAGCATTCGCACTATTGATGGTGGAACACACATAGAAGGTGTGAAAGCTTCATTAACAAGGACTCTTAATGCCCTTGCAAAAAAGTCTAAGACTGTTAAGGTATGACATCAGTAACCAGCTTAGCTTATGTGGCTATTTTTTATTTTCATTTTCACGAGGTTTCGATCCTTTTTCCATTATCTTTTCTCCCCTCGTTTAACAAAATCTTATGGGCTTTTCCAAGTACTGTTTTCATGATCATAGTTTAATTGATAAGTACTCTGAGATGTTCTTCATAATTGTGGACTGGACTGAATTTGAATATGTACATATAGAGTGTAGTAGGCTCTATTGTAAAACGTTCTTAATTCCTACCTGCTTGGACAGACAATAAACATTGTACTTCCTCAATATTCTTTTTTTGTATGTTTATAATTATTTTATATTTCGGCTGTGTTTTCAGGAGAAGGATATTAGCTTAAGCGGGGAACATGTTAGAGAGGGATTGACCTGTATTGTCTCAGTCAAGATTCCTAATCCCGAGTTTGAAGGTCAAACAAAGGTACGTGATAATGATTGCCTCTTTAGTGGTTATCTTTTGTCAACATGAGGCAATATTTTCTGTCTCATTTGTGGAAATTTACCCCAACTAATAGAATTTGTCTACTAATCCCACTTCCACCTTGCAGACAAGATTAGGAAATCCAGAGGTGAGAAAAATTGTTGACCAATCAGTTCAGGAGTATCTCACAGAGTTTTTGGAATTGCATCCAGATGTTCTTGAGAGCATTGTTTCCAAGTCCCTTAACGCTTACAAGGTATGCTTTTGAATGCACATTTCAATACTTCTGTATCTTCATCTACAAGCATGCACCAAATGTATGTTTCAACCCACAAGATCGGGTACAGCAGTCTGTAATTGGCTATCGATTCATATGGTTTAGCATATTGCTTTCAACGTCCTTCATGTTATCTATCCCCTCCTCTGCTTATTATTAATATGTCAGTTGCTAACTTTCAACCTAATTATCATGAAAATCTGCCTCACCACGCTTTCTCTCTCTAGGCTGCTTTGGCTGCCAAGAGGGCAAGGGAGTTGGTCAGGTCAAAAAGCGTTTTGAAGTCATCATCACTTCCTGGGAAACTGGCTGATTGCTCATCAACAGATCCTGAAGCATCTGGTATGTATTGGCCAGCATGAAAATGTTGTTTGTTTAATTGATTAAAGCTAAACATGACAGAAAGGATCTGATCTTCTTACTGTATATTCCAAGTGAGAAGTTAAAAAAGGAAATCATATGCTTTAATTATGTGGCCACCACGATTACAACCTGTAAGCTAATAGCCATGCTAATTCAAGTAGTGACATCCCTTTGCAATCTCTGCAGAGATTTTTATAGTCGAAGGAGATTCTGCTGGTGGCAGTGCGAAACAGGGCCGTGACAGACGTTTTCAGGTAATCACACTTCTACAGTTCTACCTCTATTTCATTGTGTATCCAAGAAGGGCGATGGTTAGGGTTTTTTTTTTTTTTTTTTTTTTTTTTTGTTGATCCATCCTTGAAAGAACCTACATTTGATTTCCGAACAATAAGGCTAGGATTAGACTATCAATACTAGGAGTCTTCTCTTTACCAGCCAAAGACATTGTATCTTGTGTGAAATTGGAGAATATGTTCAGCTTGAAAGGCAATTCTTCCTTTGAGAGATCATTCAACTGGTTTTGGTTTTTGTAGGCAATTCTTCCTTTGAGAGGTAAAATTCTGAACATTGAAAGAAAGGATGAAGCAGCCATGTATAAGAATGAAGAAATTCAAAATCTAATTCTTGGCCTTGGCCTTGGTGTGAAGGTGATATATCCCTTTTCCATCTCTTGTGTTTTCCTCTTCTCATTTTTTTTTTTTGATTTTTTGGAAAATTCAGTGCAATAAATAACTTGTTTCAGGGAGAAGACTTTAAGAAAGAAAATTTGCGGTACCATAAGATAATCATCTTAACAGATGCAGATGTTGATGGTGCACATATCCGGACACTTCTGTTGACCTTTTTCTTCAGATATCAGGTATTAGTTTAGGATTAAACAAAAATACCCCCTAAATAGTTGGCAGAGTTAATCTAGTTGTAATCTTGACTTAATATTTCTTTCCCACAGAGAGCCTTGTTTGATGCGGGTTGCATATATGTCGGTGTTCCTCCCCTATTCAAGGTAGATTTTATATTTTATGATCTTCAGAACTTTAATGCTTTAGATTTAGGAATTTCTAACAAAAACTATGAAAACGATCAGGTTGAAAGGGGGAAACATGCACATTATTGCTATGATGATGCAGACCTTAAAAAGATCACCAGTAATTTCCCTGCAAACGCATCCTACAACATTCAAAGGTTCAAAGGTAAATATTTGAACTTTGTGTTCTACGTTGTCTGTCTTCTACATTGCACTTGTTGGGATCCAATTGTATACATAATTCGAAAAAGTTAAAATTACAGTAGCTTCTCATGGTTAGGAACTAGTTAGGCTGAGTCTTTACAGAACCAAAATTTAGAGTTTACTTACTGATTCTATTCAACCCTAGATATTGATTGCTAAGAGGAAAGTTTTTAAAATCTTTAGCGTCCAATACCAAAATGTATTGAGAGGAAAGTGGCAAACTAAGGAAACTCGTTCTGTTTTGTTTTCTGGTTCTGCAGGTTTGGGAGAGATGATGCCTGAACAGCTTTGGGAAACAACAATGAATCCAGAAACAAGGATATTAAAGCAACTTGTGGTCGATGATATAGCGGAAGCAAACATGACATTCTCATCTCTTATGGGTGCTCGGGTAAGCCACCAAATTTCCGACTCCATTGTCTTGTTTTTGGGGTCATAAACAGACATAATCACAAGCTCAACTGCAATTTGATTGAGCTACTACCGTTTTTTTTTTAAAAATATCAGGTTGATGTCCGGAAAGAACTCATCAAAAATGCAGCAACTAGGATCAATCTGCAGCGTCTCGACATATAACAGGAAACCGCTTCAGATTGGTGTCTACAGTTTCTTCATCTGGTAAGGGACATTAGATTATATATTTGTCAAAGGCGAACATGTCTTGTTCTTTCTCTGGCCTAGAAAAAGTTACCACTGTTACAATTGTGACTGTACAAAAAGTTTATGCATTCGCGGGCTTTCTCTGTTGCAACTCTTTTTTTTTTTTTTTTTTTTTAACCTTTGTATTTTTGCCTCAAAAATCATAACCAAAATTAAAATCAGAGTCGTTATAAGTTGTCGATAGCATCACAAGAATATATTTATTAATAGAACAAAATACAAGAAGACACGTTTTAAGAAAAACAGACAGAAACATAAATTTAAATGGATAGAATATTTATAGATCGGCATAAGAAATGAATGATGAGGCTCCTCCCTAGACTTTGGCGTCTCCATCAAAGCCACGTTGGAGAAATCCAACGGATGAGAGATGTGAAACATCGCTCCACGAATCGATGATCCATTTCTCGTCACGGCGGTGAACAACATTCACTGAAGCATTTAGTAGTTTTCCTGCAGAGGAAGCTTGTGTGATCCTCAAGTAAATTGCCCTCAACACTCCTCCATGAGTCACCACTATCACTCTCTCTCCTTCAATTCCAAATATACAAATGTTATTATCTTAACAATTTTCAAATATACAAATGTTATTATATTATATTTTAACCATTTAATTAATTTTGTACATCTAATACTACTAAAAACGATGTCATGAGTAATAATACCTTTGTGCTTCTTTGCAATTTGCTCAAGAGCATTCATGGATCTATCACAAAGTTGGTCAAAGCTCTCTCCTCCTCCCTTTTGGTTTATAAATATGCATCCCACATCAAACATAGATATAGTCAAGTAATTAAGGAGTAATAAATTAGTATGAACATAGCTTAATTTACCGGAATCTCGAGGTCATTTTGGGAAGAGAAAAAAGCAGAGTAAGCTTCAGGTTCTTTCTCTGCTCCTTCTTTCCAATACAGCCCTTGAAGACTACCCACGTGCCTCTCCTTTAAGTCAGGTACTTCAATCACCTGTTTACATACAGTATTAATGAATTACACCATGACATATTCATGATTTTAAGCTTAGTATATAGAGAGTTATTTAACACACCTCGGGACAAAAACAAGTTTTGGCGATCATCAGAGCAGTGTCTTTGGCTCGTTTTAGGTCTGATGAATACACAGCTACGGGTCTTTCCTCTTTCCCCAATCTCTCAGCGATCTATTAGTCATTTAAACAAACACAAAAAGGACCATGCATGGATGGGTTAATATAATGTGTATGAGAGAAACTAGCTAGAAGAAAGACATGGAAAGGGATTGGATCTTAACTGCAACAGCCTGCTTTTGTCCAACCTCGTTAAGATCTGATTCAATTTGTCCCTGCATTTGGCAATTTTTATGTGTATGAGTGTACATGTATGTGCAATTGTGCATGCAAGTATATGTGATTATGCTTAGATACACTGACACGTACGTGTTTGCATATAGATAGATAGATAGATACCTGGATTCTTCCGGCAGCATTCCAAGTGGTTTCTCCATGGCGAACAAGAACAATCTCAGTCACTTCACTCTCAACTTTGACATCCTCGCTCCATTTGAACTCCTTCTCTGCATCGATCCTACATTTTTATTTATTTTCAATTAATTAATTAGACACAATCTGATCATCAAACATACCATAAAATAGAATTAATAGATATATTTATATATGTATCCGTAGCATCTCTCGTGCATCAATTATTCAGGATATCCATGGTCTAGGAATATCGATCGAACAGGCAATACTTTTTTGTTAGACATATGATAAAACACTCAAAATAGTAACAATTCTTCGTTTGAATTAGCCATATTTTTAAGATGTGCATATAATATATAACATTATGATTTATAGACACCGTGGAAACTTTAATTTATATGTTAAGAATAAAAGAATAAAAATTGGGTGAAAATTGTATGTTTGAAAAGGAAAAAATACCATTCATGACCCATGTTATTGGAAGGGGTATTGTTTTTTGTCGATAGAAAAGTGAAGCTAAAGGAAGAAGAGTGCGATATGAGAAGAAAAAGAGAGAATAATTAATGTGATGATCAGAGGAAGAAGTGTTTGTACTGATGAGAATTGTTCATTCGGGGTTATGCTTTTATAACCTTTTTTTCGTCGAGGAAACAAAAAAAAAACTTTTTTTTGTTTGTCCCTTTTATTTATTTATTGTGAAAAATAATGAAAATAATTAAGATTGTGGCAGCTCACTGATTGATACTAATGTTGATCGTATAAGTATCTTAATTACTAAAATACCTATATATCATTTTCTAAAAATGATTTGATCGTATACGCATTGTGACCATGTGTCATGTCGAGATACTTGCAACTCTTTTGGTCATATTCCTCAGATCAGATTCTTTTACTGGATCTTGGAAATATACATAGGGAATCTCCTGAAATGTAACCATCCCATGTTCATTATTTCATATCATAATTGTTGTTAATGACTGTCCAGTTCCAACATATTTGGCCAAATTTTGCCGATAAACACACATAAAAGAAAAAAATTTGCTTTTATGTAAAATTCTTCATCAGGTAAAAGAAACTTATTGTAAAAATTTATGTAAGTAGTGATTTCAAAGACTGGATATAAAAAAAATTTGACAAAAAAAAAGTACTTATATAAAGAATTAACGGTATGTGGGGAAAATAAGTAACCAATTAATATATAACGGTCGTTAAAAACAGGTCATGTGGGGATCGCGACAGAGAAAAAAAAATAGTTTCATTTCCTCACAATGAGGATCGGTGGTCGTGTAGTATCTTGCCACATGGAGGAAATTATAATCTCGGTTTCTTTACTCATATCCCTAAAGTATATTCTATTCTCTTTCGACACATCGCCATATTTTTGTTTTATAATCCTTAGGGTTATGATCGTAAACTGGATTGTTTTTCCTCTAATAGTGTATTTGGTATTTGACAGGTTAATGCATGTACCAAAGAACTTGAATTCTTACGATTTTGTTTCATTCTCGATTTAGTTAAACGAATATCAGGTTTTAATAAAAACGAATTCTTACGAACTTGAACTTATAACCAAGTGTTCTTGGTCTAGTGGTTGCCACTTGTAGAGAAGTCGCCATGTTGGTCTAGGCCAAGGATCGATTCCCCGCAAACGCGCAATTGTTAGATCTCCACTTGGCCACATGGATATGGACCCTTGCTTTCGGCTCATTTCCATACCCGGAGAAAGAGTCTATCTGTGGGCTGCACCTCCCCCAGGGAATTAGCATCGGCCCCTTCATAGGTCTGGGATTCTCCAGAGTTATAAAAAAAAAAACAAATGATAAATTTTGGGATGAGCTATTTCAAAGACTGTAATTAAATTCATGCTCGAGACATATTCTTCTTTCTAATCATTTTTTTCTAGGTTCGATCAGGTGAGCTATTTGTGCTATATAATAAACGTAAAATGTATATTTTGACTGTTATACTTGTAAGTCCTGTATAAATAACGTACGTATCTCTGTATCAATATGAGATTCATTTTCCATTTCTTTTTTTTACTATATCTGTACAACTTTCTCTCTCCCCCAGTTGTCTTGATCCAATAATATATTTGTTTTAAATAAAACCAGAGTTTGACATATTTATGCGAGTGAATGCAAAACAGTGCACATGAAAAAAAGAAACAAATGCAATTATATAATGGTTTACAAAATCATTATATAATATGATCAAACTGAAATTCCCTCGAAAAAAATTACGGAAGCTCACCGACAAAAAGAAAAAAAATATCGATCGATATTAGTATATTACCATTTAGGTAAAATTCTGATCGACGGAAGAAACAAAAAAATAATATTCGGATCTAGCAAATGTAATCAAATTGAGAGAAAATAAAAGAGTTGCCAGAGAGAGTTTCCAAGATATGTGGCATTGTGTGATCAGTGGAGGCCACGTGGTCAAGACAATTTTGCCAGCGTTGCTTATATTGTTTGATTCTTCTAACCAATTAATTTTTATGATTCCTTTCACTTTCCTCGTTTTTCCTTTTATATTCTTAATGCGTTAGTTAGTTAATTACCCTAATAATGTTCTCCAATCATACTTAAATTAATACAAGAAGACAAATCAGATTCGAAATTATGTATATGGAACTCAAAAAGAGACCACAACAATATTCAATTTGGTCAATTACCCATGTTTTTAAAACTAATTATATATATATGAGTTTACTAGTTATTTTATGTGAATATCTTAACACCTAATACCAAACCTCTTTAGTAACTAGGTCTTTATATCTGAGTTTACTTTTGGCCTGTTTATATATTTAAAGAAAACGACTAATATTGATATGAAATTTTTTTTGGTTACGTACACTTTCTCTCTCATAAGATTTTTAAAAGTTCTGATCGTAATATTTTTTGTATTAAATCTTTTGATACAACGGAATAAACGTGGTTAGGTAAAATGCATTTATCAAAGAAAAATTCAAACAAACTCAAGCAGATCATTGACAAAAATATATATATATATATATATATATATATATATATATAAAACTCTAATATTAACACATCACACTATTAGTTATTTTAGTTTCATACATCATTATTGTTTTAACTCAACACAAGTGGTCATTTGATTCGAATAATTGGTATTGATTGGTAACGCGGTTCAAAGCTTTACAAAGCATACAGTTTTAAAGTTTATCAATCATAAAAGCTTTACTAAAAGTCTTACTCTCAGTTTTTTTGTACAACTTTCTCATACAGCTCTTTTTTATAGTTTTGCACTATTGCGAAAAAGCTTACAAGTTTAGCTAACAGCTAAAAAGCTTATTTTTGCTTTTGGTTACCAATCAGACTTATTATTTAACTAAGTTATACAAAAAAATTCGACTTTATTAGTCAAATAATGTGCATAAAATTATTGTCCCTTGTGGACATGAGATCGTGCTTCTTCTCAAAGAGGTAAGAGAATCTTTTGGATACCGGTTAAAGAGAAGGATGGATCGACTAGATATTCGAGATCTGCCCTGTTGGAATTTTTCTTCCAAAGCTAATATGAGCAAAATATTTTATTTCGATCGATCATGCTCCTTGATGACTGCTTCCACCAAAATAGCCAAATATGTATTTGAAACTGAATTGTTTCTAGACGACTACCATGTCCTCTTGGTCTTGGAGACAAATATTTAGAGTTCAACCTTTATTTCCCACTAACTTGGCATTGGTCATGTATGTTGTTATGTTTGACACGATGATTAGACATCTACTGAAATTCTTTTACCAAATAAATCATCTCCATGTTTCTTTTGTCCTTCAGACTTAATGGTGTGACTTAAAAAAATCACTATCTGCCAAAATAGTGGAATCGTATATGACCAACACCAAATGTGGTTTGCTTACGAGAAACCTCTTAAAGGTTTCACAGTTCACGGGATTTCTAGGCCTTTTAGGCCCGGCCCATCTTTATCCAATTTAAATAACCCATTTGTCAGCAATTAATTAACCTCGTTTAACAATATGAGTCTTGTGACTTGTTGTGCGTCAAATCCCCGTAGCTTATTAAAACAAGGCCACAGGGATTAGGTCCATTACCGGCCCAATATATTTGGGATCTTTAGGATAAAAATTACTTTTTGAATTTTTTGATTAAAAAAATTAAATATATTTAGATCTATTTTTCAAAGATTTATAAGATAAAGGAGGTGATTGGACGAGGCTTTTAATAATTTAAAAAGTTTTTAAGAGTTTTAAAACTTTTTTTTTCCAATCAAGCTTTCTTGGCTTTAATAAATTTTAAAGCTTTCAAAGTTCAGAGTCTCTTTTTTACTTTTTACTATTTGTTTTTAATTTTTTTGTAAAAGTCACAGTAAATAAGACTTTCAAAATAAAAAAATAAAAAGCTTAAGAGTTTTTTTTTTCATATGTATGTAAACTCTTATAACATTCACAAATAAATTAATTTTTGAAAAATTTCAATTGATTTAAAGTTAATTTTTTTTTCTTGTCCTTTAAGATCCATTTTCCCACATATTTTGGTAGTTACTATTTAAAATCGTAGTTTTTACAGTCACAGTCTTTACCAATCGGTTATAAAATTTATACAGTCAAAGTCTTTACATCAAAAGTTTCTACAACGAAAATTCTTACAGTCAAAGTCTCTACAACAAAAATTCTTACAGTCAAAGTCTCTACACACTCGTTACCAATCGGCCCCAAAATAGTTTTTTTTTTTAATATTGGGCCTATTTCAGTATTTCGATATATATATATATATAACTAATAAGTTAATGAGTTTTAATTAAATAAAATTAGATATATATATAAAATAATAATATATAATTTGAATATAAATAGTTTATAAAGTTATTTTATACAAAAGTTGCTAGTTTTTTTCTTCATAATATTTTAAAATGTAAATTATTATATTTAGTATCCATGAAATAATTAAAAAATAACAAAAATTCGCAAATCGAACATTTTTATATGTTATCACGTGGGCCTTGCATACCGCTCTACCATGCAAAGCCCGCAACAGATTAATCATTTAAAAATATTGCGAGTAGACCTAACAAAGAAAACTTACTTAGTCTAGGGTTTTAAGATTTTCACTATAAATATTCTCACCCCACCCTCTAAACTATTTTCTACCTACCCTAAAGTAGAAGAAAACCATCAAAGCAATACAAACTCTACACTTTAGAAGATTGTTCTATTTTTTTTACCACAAGATCTCAAGGTAACTAAATTCTTTCTTTGGCTATATATAATTCAACATAGATATACAAAATTATTATGTTTAATGTCAAACTTCATGAACTTCTATGTCGAACTCAATTTACGATTTGAAAATCGGTGTTTTTTTTTCCGGATCTCAAGAATCAGTGTTTTTTCCCGGATCTCTGTTTAAGGGGTTTTCGCTTGTGATTTATTTTTGTTGTCTAAAATCGGTATTTTTTTCCTGGATCTTTAGAATCAGTGTTTTTTCTCGGATCTCTGCTTAAGGGATTTTCGCTTGTGATTTCTTTTTGTTGTCTAAAATCGGTGTTTTTCTTTCCGGATCTTTAGAATCAGTGTTTTTTCCCGGATCTCTGCTTAAGGGGTTTTCGCTTGTGATTTCTTTTTGTTGTATGCTTGTGTAATGTTTTAGTTTTTGGTGGTTTCCGTAGCTTTCGGTCTTCCCTTGTAATATTTTTTTGTGATTTGTTTGTGTAATGTTGTAGTTTTTGGTTGTTTCCGTAGCTTTCGGTCTTCTCTCATCGTGATTTGATTTTAGACATATATGTCTCTAGTACTATGTCAAAGTTCATAGAATTTTCATAAACTCTTGATATCATTATGCTCTTTGATTTGTATGGTTTCTCATAATTTGAGAATTTCCTTTATGATACATTTCCTTTTATTTTTATTTTCTTTCCTTTCCCCAATTGTTCTTTCTTCCATAAGTTTTAGATAATCTTTTTAAAAAATCTTGTGAAAAAGGTTTTTCCTTTTTATATAACAAATATCACAATATCTTTTTTCGCAATTAAGCATTAATAGATTAATATTTTAAGGAAAGATAATTACTAAAAAATCTGGTTTTTATTAGATAAGAATTAGAAAATCTAAGAGATCACGATTTTAAAATTCAAACCTAGAATATTTCTTACACCTTAACAATATTTTGTCGATCAATTTTGTTGTAATCGTTTGTTTTCTTCATATTTTTTCTCGAGTCTAATCGTAATATGTCTTAAACAACCTAACACAAATAATTTTGACTAAACACATACTGTTTTCGTTTTTAATTTGATTGTTAGACAAATTCATAATTTTCATTTGATGTAAAATATTCATAAATTAAAGAGGTTGAATTCTATTAACGATGATTATAAAAGTTGAAACTCTGTATTCTTTTTTTTTTTTTTTCCTTCCTTTTGTAAAAAGAGAAATTGTATATTCTTTCAAATAAATTATTTCAAAACTTTTGAATCTATCTTTTGAGGCAAAACATTTTGTAAATTCTTTGTTTTTGTTTTTAGTTTTTTTTTTTTTTTATCGTTGTGTGTTATTGGTATTGTTGTCCTCATATATTTTCAATGCTTCTTCTCCGTATAAATAACTGACTGTTTGATAAATTTTCTGGGAAATGGACACACAAATTTAATTCATGACTGATGATTATCGCTGATGGTTCATAAAAAAAGTAAGGTTAGTTTTTTTTTTTTTTCGCTTAATTCTCTCCCTCTCTTTGTCGATTTCGAGATTTTCTCGCGTATTTTTCGGATTCGATTAAGGCGCCGATGATGACACCGATAGGGTTGATGTGATTTCTCTGGGTTTTTTTAATTTATTTATTTACAAGTATCGAATTCGTCCTTCTCTTCTCTGTTAGAAATCAATTTTGATCCATTTTCATAATTCAGTTTTGATTTGGCTCTGCTATTTTTTGGTTGTGATTTTTATATGTTTTCTCCAGAAAATTAACATGATTGGTTGATTTTGGGTTTGTGAAACCTGATTTTGGCCAAAATGAATGATTGTTCGTTCATAAATAGTACTAGTAACCGTCTTCTTGTTGCTGCTTTTACTCATTAATTGCTTCATCTGGATCTTGTTGCTGCAAGTGATCTTTGTTCTTCAAGCATTGCATTTCTTGTAGTGGAATATAATTGTCTTAATCAATTGATTGTGGTTCTGTTCTGTGGTCGTGTTGCATATCTTCTTAAGTTTTTGTGTATCAACCCTATTCTACTGCTTCTTCTTTGCCAGGAACAAACATCTGTTTCATAAGTTTCAGCAATGTACAGTGGAACTGTGAGAAGGGTATCACCACTACAAGATATTAAACTGGTAAGATCAAGCCTTATATTTGTTTGAATTTTTCAAGAGTTAAAGGATTGGTTTTGTTGGTCCATGATGAGTTTTTGGATTGTGACAGAGAGTACCTTTATATTTTATAGCTTGTACAGGTTACAGTTTCTCTGGAAATGGAGGATAACGATTCGAGTAAAGAATGTTTATATGCTAATGGCTTAAGTGAATTTGTTACTTGGCTAAATGCTGATAAGGTGAGGATTTTTGTTGTAGGAAGCCTGTCAATCTTTTGTACACTGCAAGATATTATATGTTGGACGATGCCAACCTTTATTGACCGCTATCTGTTATTTTGAAAAATACTAACTGGCTGCACTTCTTCAGAGACCGCTTCATGATGTGCTGGGTTTCAGAAAAGAGATTAATGGTTCCACCATAGACATTGCACTTCAATGGCATGTCCCTTTTTGTTACTATTGTGTGTTGATGTTCTAGTTACTCTGTATAAAATCCTATTTATCTGACCCCTGTTTTGTTTTCTTGTTGTTGTACCAGGTGCGTAGATGGATATTCAAACAAAATTCTGGGATATGCCAATGGCATCCGCACCATGGATGGTGGAACACACATAGATGGTGTGAAAGCGTCAATTACAAGAACTCTTAACAGCCTTGTGAAGAAGTCGATGCTTGTTGAGGTATAAGACCATTCAACATCACTGACCAATTTTGTCTATGAAACGCTTTCTCTTTCTCTATCTACTAGGTTTTGAACTTTTTTGCCATCACCAGTTTGAGTCATTTTCCAATATATCCCCCTCTTCACAGATTGAACTGATTTTGAATAGTTTCACATCTGCAGCATATTAGACTTTGCTGTAAAAGTTCTCAGCATCTCCATAGTTTTAAAGACAATAAAATGACTTACAGCTTTCTTTCCCATTTGAGCTTTACGTTACAAGTGTCAGGGAGGCATTTCCAATGTTTTGTATAACTGATGGTGAAATTTATTGTTGTTGATTTTGTTCAGGACAAGGATATTATCTTGACTGAGGAGCATGTTATGGAAGGACTGACTTGCATTGTCTCAGTCATTGTTCCAAAACCTGAGTTTGAAGGTCAAACACAGGTACGCAAGATCATAGTGATTGTTAATCCTCCTCTTTGGCAATCTTATCTGTGTAGCAAGCTGTGATATTTTCCCACTTTCTTCGATTAATTGTTCGCACTAATATTTTGCCTCTTAATATCTGCAAGACAAGATTAGGAAATCCATATGTCAGGGAAATCGTTGACCAATCAGTCCAGGAGTACTTAATGGAGTATTTTGTATTGCATCCAGATGTATTCGAGAGCGTTATCTCCAAATCCGTTAATGCTTGCAAGGTATGCTGTATCTTCATTTACACAATGCATTTGAAGACGTCCACTGTTTTATGTTTTGTATTGTGTTCTACTTGTTGCTTTCTTACTTTCAATTAAATGACCATGAAAATTTACCTGGCGAATCTTTCTCTTTCCAGACTACTTTGGCTGTCAAGAGGGCAAGGGATGTGTATAGATCAGAAAGTGTAGCAATGGTGTGCACCATTGAGTCCATTCCTAAGAAACTGACCAACTGCCCTCCTGAAACATCTGGTATGTCTTTTGATAGTAAGTCAGAAAAGGAGCTATTTACTGAATTATTGGTACATATGACATGATAAATAACTGCATGGGGTTAGCCGTGTGGTAGGAGAAACCTGGGGCTATTCTGTAAATTCAGCAGATAGTCTGTTGTTATTCCCCACGGGTGTAAACAATATTCTTGAGCCATCTGATCACTGGGTCTATGAGCCAGTGCTATATCCGTGGTGGGCTTGTAGGAAACTCCTCCTGGAACCTAGTCACCACCACGAGTATTTTCCTATGGCAAACACGAACCAGATACATGGTGCCAATAAAAAATTCTGTGAATAAAACGTTGAAGTTACTGTATAATATAGTGGCTAGAGATTTGATCTCGTACATTCAGAGAGGTAGAAAAAGGAAACAAAATTTAATTAAAACTTTTTCCCAATGCCTCCAGAGATTTGTATAGGCAGAGGAGATTCTTCTGGTGGTGCTGCAAAACACGAATCTGACAGGTGTTTCAAGGTAATACATTCTTTGACTTTAGATCCAGTTTATATGTAGGCAATAAGGCAGCACTATTATGTCTCCAAGCGTATGGATGCTTGAAAATAGCCATACTTTTAGATTTTATTCACTTTATTTAAGTAGAGTTGCGACAGCTCGCGCGAGTTTGTAAGAAAAACATGAAAAGGATGGGACGCGAACAAAAATTGGTGACTCCTTATGAGCATGCCAATGCCATAGAGTCCTCTCTTTACCAGCCCAAAGACATTTTCTCGGTTGCTCTGACGGTATCTCTATCTCTTACCAGAACAAAAGGACACGGGAACAGCCTTGGAGTGATGATGCAGTCTCTACAGCTCCTGGAGAGTCTATAGAGAATACTAGTGATTCAAGTTTTGAGAAGAAAAGCAAAAAACCGCAGTCCTTTGTTCCATCCTCACATCTCTGTTTTTCTTCACGACAACCTGCTGATGATTCAAACCCACCAAACCCTAAAAATGTTAGCAACAAGACTCCCAAAGATGTAACCCCCAGGTCCAACAAAACAAGGCCAGTTATCCCGATCGGTCCGGGGTTCCAAGCTGAAATTCCGGTTTGGATTGCCCCTACCAAGAAGGGCAAATTTTACGGTAGTCCCGGAGATTCCGATACTCTAAGATGGCTGGGAACTGGTGTTTGGCCAACATATAGCCTAAAGAAGACAGTTCACTACAAAAAAGTCGGCGAAGGAAGATCCGACTCTTGTTCTTGTGCTTCTCCAAGGTCAATTAATTGCATAAAACGACACACTAAAGAAGCACGAGTGCTTTTGGAAAAGGAAATTAACCGCGCTTTCTATACATGGAAATTTGATGAAATGGGTGAAGAAGTTGGGTCAAAGTCGTGGACGGCCAAAGAAGAACAAAGGTTCGAAGCTCTTGTAAAAAAGAATCCTTTGTCAAGTAGTGATGGATTTTGGGAATTTGCTTCCAATGCCTTCCCAAGAAAAAGTGAGAAGGATCTGCTCAGTTACTACTACAATGTTTTCCTCATCAAACGCATGAGATCGCGTGTTAATTCTTCTGCTGCTAACCATATCGATAGCGATGATGACCACTATGACGATTTCTTAGCAGGATGAAGGCCTTGTTGATAATAGTAGGTCCGTAACCGTTGTGGAGTTTCTCGTGATTTCAGGTAATTCACTCTTCCGTTCTTCATGTAACCCGCTTTACCGTGGTCTTGATTCCAAGCGATTCAAGAACTGGTTTCCCCTGAAGTTTGTCATAGGATCTTTTAGAAGAGATCCTTATAGGGCCAAATGTGAGTTTGTCACGTATCTTTTCTTGGTGAACCTTAAAGATTTGTTTCACTCACGAAACAGGTCTTCAATATTTCGAATCTGGAACCTTATATTCTTAGTTTTTCGTATGATATAGGACTTAAAAGTCCCAAGAAGAACTACTTCTGGAGTTTATTGATATAGGATTATTTATTTAATTCTTCTAAGGGCATCAAAGATTCTCTAGTGACATTTTTCTAGTGTTTAGTCTTTTATTTTTCAAATTCAAAAAGAGAATCTTTGGTGTCAAAATGGGGTATAGCCTGGCTTTGTTTTCGTTTTATATTAGATTTTAATCAAATATTTTAGTAGTTTATATAAATAAATAAATTTTTAAAAAAAAACTAAATGTGAAAAAAAGTTTTATAGGTGGGCAAAAGATTCGAATCAATATTCATTAATCCGAACTCGAACCGAAATTTTTAAATAAATTGAACGGCTTAGAATTTTCTATATTGAATTATTCGAGTTGAATCCAAACATTGTTGTGAAATTGATCTAAACTAACCGAAATTCTTTTCATATTAAATACAAATAGTTGAACTGACATACCAATAAAGTCCTGAAATTTTATATTTTTCGTTTCACTTTACGTGATGTTATAAAGATTTTTAATTATATAATTTTAGGTTTCTATGTAAAAATTAAAACATATTTTTTTTCGAAATACGAAAAAACACCGCAATTTAACGTTAACCAATGAACATATTGGATGAGGCTTACTCAACCATCGAATACAAGATATTTCCGGAAACAATGCCCGAAAGAAGTAATCTAAGCCCCAAAGAAACGAGGAAACAAACATGGAGGTAAAATTATGAAAACGGTACCAAGAGGACTTAAAATAACAAAGCTGAAACTGGGACAAAAAAAAACTCCAACAAACCTTCCCAAAGAACCAATAGACATCAGAGCGACAACAAATGACAAGAGCCCCGAGAAGAACTAACTAGACAAACAAGCATCGAAGTCGGATATATGGTCCAAAGAAAATCCAAATTCGAGCTCCAAAACAAACAACTCTTGTAGAAATGAAAGCATGAACAAAAGTGCTCCAAATTACAGAGGCAAACCCAAACTGCTACACCAAAGAACTGATGAAACCAAAACAATAGAGGCACAAGGAAATGTCCTTGAACCCCGAGAAGGGGATACACCAATTAAAGGCACCAACTTAAACACAGACACAAACACAAACCTAACCCATTCAGTTTGTGTCTGTGTCTGTATCTGTGTTTATACACCAATGATCAACGCCCGCAATCATTTTTTATGAGTTTATTGTTTTTCTATTTTTGATCGTTAACTTTTCTTTACTTTACCAAATAAGTTACATTATTAAGTTGACTAAGGAAACAAATTTAATGGAGTTAACTCCTTTTTAACTATCATTTTTGAATTTTATTTTTCAATCAAAACATTGTTCTGTAATTTAACATAGAATTTTAATGAAAAATTAACTCCGTTAATTTGTTCCGTTAGTCAATTTAACGATGTGGCTTATTTGGTAAAGTTAACAAAAATTAGTGATTAAAATGGGAAATCAACAAGAATTAATGACTACAATAAAAACTAGCAATTTATTTTATCAAAAAATAAAGTTGGAGACTTTTTTGGTATTTTTTTTACATTTTTCCAGTTGAAAGTCAATGTGACTTATTTATGGCGGTTAATGAAGTAGAAGAATAGTACTCGAAGTCTCGAACCAGAGATCTTTAGCTGATATTATCCACGTGGCAGATTCTCTTTGCTCATAATTCCGCAAATATTAAAATTAGAACAAATAAATAAAGAGACAAAAGTAAAGAAATAAAAAAGGTTTCTGTTTTCTCTATCGACGATTTGCTTTCGGATTCGAGTCTTCTTCTTCTTCTTCAGGTTTCGCTAGGGTTTCTCTGATCCGCTTCTTCTACTGTGAGCTTTTTTTGTCTTCACTCATCGATTCTTTTTATTTTTTTTTTCATATTTTCCGGTTTGTTAATCTGTTGGTTTTCGTGTTTTTTTTTTTTTTTTTTATAATTTCGATTTATTTGGGTTAATGGTTATAATATGATTTGATTTGATCCAGCTTTCGTTAAACAAGATATCAATAATTTCTGGAAAAAAATTATGGTTTTTCGAATTGTTTAAGTTCCTGCTCCTAAATCCATCTTCCTCTGTTGGTTCTTCTGTCGACGCCCTTTTCTCTTTTTTTTCTTTTTCTTGGGACCTTGAAATGCTTCCAACGAGTAATACAATTTTGTTAGCTGTTATTATCCGGTTAATCGCAAAAAGTTTCAATTTTGTAGTAAAAATAAATATGATGTTGAAAATTGATGTCTATGGCGAAACGTAGCTTTTGAGTGTGTCTTCTTATATTAGGCAATTTATCAAATCTGTTTGCTAAGTTTGTGGTATTGGTCAAATGGATATAAATCCTCTGCATGTGAATTAGTTGATGCTCAGATATATATAATTTTCTCAATACTCTGTATGTATTGTGAAAATAATGTATTATCTGGTCCTGGTCTCTACTTCGGAACTCAGTTTACTAGGAGATTAAATGTTTGGTATTTTTGGTGTCTTAATTGTATGCTTTTGTCTGTTAATTACATTTTAGAGTTGGTTATGTCAGGAGTTGGATACTTCTTCTGACAGGAAGGGCCATGTCAAGTTTAACAGTGAGAAGGGTATCGCGTGAAGATATACAACTGGTAAAGTTTTCATTTTTCTCTCTTGAATTTTTTTCTTTTTTTCACTCGTTTGCAATTATTTTGGTAAGTTGAAGATTGTAGTTTCATGTCATCTTTAAGCAAGGAAATATTTTTTCACTTTTTTTTTCTGTTGCCGTTTACCTGTACATTTGGAATTATCAAGGAAGACCGTCAGCTTGGCTTGGGTGTGTAAACCTCTTCAGAATATGTGACATAATATTCTTTCTGGCCTGTTATTGTTTCTTTGCAGGTTCAGAATCTAATTGAACGATGCCTCCAGCTTTACATGAACCAGAAAGAAGTTGTGGATACTCTACTAGAGCAGGCTAAGATCGAACCTGGTTTTACAGAACTAGGTAACCTCATCACTTCTCGGATTTGTTTGAAACAATTAGTACCTGATCGGGTAATTCTCATAGTTCAATGTTGGTTCTGGTTTAAGACATCCTAAGTCAAAAGCACATTTAAAACTGTACAACTTTATGGAGCAAGTCTGACTTGTTAAGAACATTATTTCAAAATAATAGATATATGACAATTGAACTTATGGGTTTCTAGTAGATAATTATGGTAGAACATTTTCCTTCTGAGTTGACAGTTTGGCAGAAGCTTGAAGAAGAGAACCGCGAATTTTTCAAGGCATATTATCTGAGACTCATGGTGAAGCATCAGATAATGGAATATAACAAGCTGCTTGAGCAGCAGATAAACCACATGCGCCTGATGCATCCAACCGGAGGGGCTTCTGTCCAAAACAGGAATGGTTCTCATGTTCCATCAAGTAAGATATGTTTGGAACTAGATCGAATTTCATTTTCTATGGATTTATCATATGTTCATTTCTGGATTTGTATTTATATGAAAGCTCATCATATTGAACTACATTTTTTATTCAGGAATTAAGGTACTGAAAATTGTCTATTAAGAAATTTCTTTGTATCCTCTAATGAGTTGTGAATAGGTTATCATGTTGCAACTAACGTCATTTCTTTCAACACTCAACAGTGAATCAGCAACAATTATGCTATGAACGCAAGGACTCTGATCAATCCTCTCCTAATCTGTCAAGTCCATACCTCAATGGAGGCTCAGCAATTAACACAAATATACCTTCTTCTGTGGACTTTTCAACCCATTCTAGAAGAGTTGATCCTCCACCAAACTCGCTCTCCGTGCAGGCCACAAATATGCCTTTGATGCAAGGAATGATCAAGTCTGAGACTGCATATTCAAACTGTGCTCCGTACATGTATGGTGGTGAAGCACAGTCCACAGTTGGAGATGCTCCCATTGCATCTTTCAGCAATGATTCCAGCAACCAATCCCTCAATGATCTTGTTGATGCAGACACTTCTGCATTTGGCTTGTTAGGACAAATACCTCGGAACTTCAGCCTCTCTGATCTGACAGCTGACTTTTCCCAGAATTCAGGTATCATTTGCATTTATGCTTTGTTCTTTCTCCTCCACACACATATTAAACAGAAACTTGTGCATAAACTCGCACAGCAACTGCCGTTTTGGATTGAGAGGTAACTTGTTTGTTAATACCAGAGATTCTGGAGAGCTACGATAGATCACCATTCCTATTGGCTGATGCGGAAAATTTCTTGGACTCTAGTGAAAGGGTAGAACCTCAAGGTGAGCACTCAAAGCTTTGTTGATGATGTCCCTCTTCTTTTATTTCTCAAGTTTTATAGATTTCATTGAGTGTTTGGCTCATCTCAGCTATAGTGCAAAAAGCCGAATCATTCAGGACCTAGAGACACCAGTAAGTAACCCCATTAGTGTTTTCTTTTACAGGAGACCGCGAAAGATTGGGGACCATATCTGAAGGCTTCAGCTATGAAAACCTCAGGAGCATTTAGGTTTACTACATATGGAGCTTCATCACCATGCTTCTGACGTCTTCAACTACTTGCAGGGTTTAGTCCCATGATCAGTGTACAGAGATCTTCTTAGCTTTCGAAAGACAATTTTTGGGTGGGAGTGAATACTAATATTATTATTCTCAAGTGTAGAGAAATGTGGTTTTTATTAATAAATATTTAAGCAGCAGTTGATTTTGATTGTATCATTGTATGATTTTGGATTTTGATTGTATAATCGTGTGATATTAGATTTTTGCTTTGGACTTGTGTGACCAAGTCTAAAAACTTGTAAGACCCATAAAATAGGATGATCCTTTACATTATTAGTATAATAATCTTCTTTCAATAAACACACCACACAGATAGTTTAGGAAGATTGAAATTGAGCAATCTGAAACTTCAATCTCTCTCAGGTATAACTATTAGATAAGCAAATCCATTCTTAGATACAGAAGAAGCTGCAGGCGTCACACACTTTAGTGTTCATTGCTTTCCTTAGAAACACATTTCACAAATCCAGCAGCAGCATAGTGCAAAGAGACTGCATAGAAAGAAGCAAACAAAACAACAAAGATTTTGCTGATTAGCTAGTTTTGGTTGCTATGAAAAGATAGTGACTTTGTTTGATACTTATATACAGCCTTACCATCCTTCAATGAAGCCTCTGTCTCCTTTCTTCTTTGTTTCGAAAAACCGTGGTTTCTTCTTCTTCTTGTCCTCCTGTCCAGGCTGTTCCGATACTTGTTCTGCAACTGGATATCCTGTCAAGAGATGTAAGTACTACAAATCTATAATAAGTTTGATTCATTATTATTGGAAAACGAAGAAAGAATCTGACCTTGAGGAGGATTTTGATCTCTCATGTCCTGCATCTTCTCAAAAGTATGGAGAAAAACAGAAGAAGCTCCTCCCTTTGTGTTGGCTCTTTCACTTATGCAAGTGGAAACACACAAAAGGGGATTGTGATTTGTGATTTGGGAATATGATTCTTGGTTTGGTTTGCGATAAGATTAAACATTTTGGTGTGGATGCTGCTCTTTATATAAGCTCTGTTTTTTTTGAGCTAAAACTTATAATGGTGGAACTGTCATATGAAATATTCTTCTTTCGTTTTTTTTAATGACTTTCGGTTTATTCGTTTATATCTTTATTCCTTCCTTCACGAAGGGTCTATTGCAGAAACTATGGTTCCGTGAGTTTTATAATGTGAAAAGGAGACTTTTACTTGTGATCACCACAATGGGATTAAAAGCAGAATGTTGGTCTAATCATACTTTATGTTGAATGGCTCAAAAGTTGACAACAAATCCCCTAAGCAAAATTTTCTTTTGGTAACAATTACGAAATCTGAACAAAAGAATTTTTAGAAGAAGAATCTTCGTTTCACTGAAATATGCTAACAACACGGGAATACTAAACACAAAAACTGATTTTATACAAGAAACCAGAAGGTTTGGATCCTAGGATTATGTCATTAGCAAGCAACAACTAGAAGCTTTTTGATCTTCAAGTGTGAGTTTGCTGCAATTCGTTAAATATGAGACATGATGTGTCCCAAAGTTCCTTAGCCATTTTCGGGTCACCAGAAAGCGCTGAAGATTCAATGGTCCTCCCCTGTCCGCCAAAGAAATATTTGCCTGATATTTCCTGCAAAAACAGATCAACATAGAGCTCATCAACCACATAAGGTTGATGCAGATAAGATGAAGAATTCCAAAAGATCATATCTTACAGGTGGAGCTAAAGCAGCATCAATGACCGATTCAGCTGCATCCTCTGGAGACTGCATCAGTCCAAGAATCTTGAGACCATAAAACGCAATGACTTGTATATATGAAGGAAGCTCATGCATTATGTTTGTTTTTACTGCTCCTGGATCTACCGCTCTACAACAAAACAAAACAAAAAGGAAATTCCCAAATCTTACAAACAGAATAATAATAACAGAGTGTCTGATAGAGTAACGAGTATTTAGGACGCGTACACAACAGAGACGTGATGTGAATCATCCGTGAGGCGAAGCTGTCTATGCAGCTGGTATGAGAAAAGTAGAAGGCATACTATTGCATAAATGACCATAAACTATATTAGCATCATCATGATATAAGGGGAAACATATATGCTTTGAGTGGGTTTCCTTACATTTAGAATACTCATAGATCCTAGCACAAGGATATTGCTTTGATCTCGAAAAGTTCACTCCAGTAACAGAATCCATGTCAAACCTCCCACTAAAAGCTACATAGAAAAATAACTATCTTACTCTCATTGTAGGATAGAAACTCATTCGATCAGACTGATTGTGACAGACTATTCACCAGAACGATGTGTAAAAGATGTAACATTCACAACTCGTGAAGGCACAGGGCTGTTTCTCAGGAGCGGTAAGAGAAGTTTGGTCAAAGTAAAAGCGCCGACATAATTTGTAGCCATCATCCTGACAAATATGGAGACAGAAAGTGTAACCTTTAGAGTTCAAAGTTTTGAAACTATAGTGAAAACCTCACCTGTCAAAGCCTTCAACGGTTGGCCGACAAGATGTTGCCAGTATTCCAGCATTGTTCACCAAAAGCTGGACTGAAGAATGCAAATCTGATTCAAAAAGCCATTGCTCTAGAGAGTTTCTGAACTTGAAAACTGATTGAAAAGACGAAATGTCAACTTCAAAAGCTTTGAGTTGGGCATTCTCATTCTGCCTCTTAATATCACTCAAGGTCTGTCAACAGAAAGTGGCAATTAAAAAGATTCAACAAAGGTGAAAGAGGAGGTTCTTCTATCTATCGGTACAAGGAAAATCAAAGGGACCGTAGAAAACCTTTGATAGTAAGTGGGATGATCTTCCAACTGCAAAATCAAGAAAGACTCTGCTTATAATTCAGTTTGAATATATGATAAAAGACATGTTCCAAGTCATCCTCTCCATATCAATAAGAGATAATCGAACAAGAGATCCAAAGCAACACTCTTTTACCAAGAACAACGTAGAAACCTTTCCTTGATAGAGCAAACGCAGTGGCCTTACCAAGTCCCGAAGTAGCCTGCAATGAATTCAAAAACAGAAACTAACACTAGATTGCATAATCCGAGGCAATGAAGAGAATGAATGACTTACACCAGTGATAACACAAATAGGTGTGTGTGAATGATTGGATTTGGAGCAAGAAGAGGAACTTGATTTTGAGCCAAAGATACTCTTTTTAAGCAATTGGAAGTAAGAAAAAAGGAGGGCAATGTTCCAAAACAAAGCCATCCTCCAGAAATTAGATGAGCATATAAAACGCAACGCCTCCTTCATCAAATTCATGTACCTGAACAAGAATCTGTAGACTAACAACTTGATACTGCGAACTCGTGAAGAAATTAGAGCCGAATACAAGGATCAAATACTTTTTCTGGGGAATAATCGATGGCTTTGTAGACTAAACTAGGCATTGATAGACGAACAAAGCACGAAGAAGACGAAGAGGAGACCAAACTCACTCTGGGCTTTAGCAGATGGTTCGATGTGGGACAAAAGAAAATTACTTTCTTATATTCACTGTGTCTGGGCTTTAGCAAGCAACAACTAGAAGCTTCTTGATCTTCAAGTATGAGTTTCTGCAATTCGATAAATATGAGACATGTTGTGTCCCACATCGACAATATAATAATTT
The DNA here is from genome assembly GCF_000004255.2 of Arabidopsis lyrata subsp. lyrata. NCBI lineage: Eukaryota > Viridiplantae > Streptophyta > Magnoliopsida > Brassicales > Brassicaceae > Arabidopsis > Arabidopsis lyrata. The sequence continues at coordinate 1,310,109 of NW_003302550.1, read as the reverse complement.
CCCACTTAACAAAAATCAGAAAGCGCAAGTTCAAATGTTAATCCGGTTTACGTTCTGGTTTAGACGGTTCAAATTTACTTAATTGGGCCGATTGACATATATTGAAGCCGACCCAAGGAAAGTCGGCGTTATACAAAAGTCCCACATCGGTTTGTTAGAGGAAAGGGTCTTTGGAATTGGTCCTATATATATATAAGCATCTGCATCTTCTTATTTAGTTAACAACTCTTAATTGCAAAATTATTAGTCGGCCATGTGACTCAATGAGTTGAGTCGGCCGCCCACTTCGGCTAGGCGCCATAGTTATTTTTTTTTCTCTTCGCTGTTTTTTCTCGAATTTTTTCTTTGGTTTTCTTTGTTCAAACGTTTTTTATTTTAATTAAAGTTTTTACTATAAAATATTTTTTGTTTTCAAATAATATAAGTGTTAAATTTCAATGCCATTGAAAACAAACCGGACTAAGCATGCTGTCCCATCATACGGGTCCGTAAATCCGTGTTATTAGTTCAACCGTTTTTCACGCAAGTAAATTTAACACTTATATTATTTTTTATAGTTTTTTACAAATATTTTTATTATGTAAACTATTTTTTAAAAACTATATTTTTTTATTATATAAAATGTTTTTATTTCAAAGGTTTTTATTTAACTAAAGTTTTTAATATGTAAAGTATTTTTGTTTTCAAATAATCTAAGTGTTAAATTTCAATGCCATTGAAAACAAACCGGACTACGCATGCCGTCCCATCATACGGGTCCGTAAGCCCGTGTCATTTGTTCAACCGTTTTTCACGCAAGTAAATTTAACACTTAGATTATTTGAAAACAAAAATACTTATATTTGAAGAAAGGAGAAGTGGAGCCGTGGAACGGCAAGAACCCCCCTCCTATAAGGATCTCTTGCAGGAGTAAGACCAGAACCTTTGTGGTGTTTAGACAAGACCTTGAGCAAGGGATCGGTTCATACACTGAAGACATTGGCGATCTCTGCATTTTCCTAGGCCAAAGGGAGGCCTTTTGCGTCTCTGCAACCGAATATCCCGGACTTCACCCTAATTCTGTCTACTATGCAAGCTCGGGCACTGGGTTTGGTTACTACGACCTCTCCTCCAACACTCTCCACGACGTTATCCATGAGGCCCCTTTCTCGTGGCTTGCCCCTCTCCAGTGAATATAGCTTATTTGCTCATAAACTGTTGTAACTTATGTGTTGTTTTATGCCTTTTCCGACTATTTTATATTAATTCGGGATTTGTTTGTATGTTTAACTTATGACAATCTCGACAAGGATCCTGACATATTCTCTCGCTAATTAATCTCATTTGTATAGCTAAACATAAAAAATGTCTGAGAACATTATAAAAATATATTTTCAACTTTAAGTGAACAAATATTTAGTTGTTTTTTTTTTGCTGTTAAAATGTCATTTAGTATTTCTTATGTAAGTTCCCAAAATTATTGGATGTCACTCATTTCTTTGTTAGTTCCCAAGAAGTAATAGATGGCATTCATTTTTTTTTATTTTAGTTCCCCCAAAAATAATAGATGTCACTCTTCAAATTTAGTACAATAATGTTTTAGTAGAAAATAGTATTCATAATGAACAACAACAAACATAATAGATTTTTATTCAATGAATATTTATGTAAATATATTTAAGAGTATAAAGTGCATATCAAAATAGATTACATGGATTATATTTTTAGGTTATATGAGTTTAAAACTAGAGGTACGAAACTCTATAATTAAGACATTTATTATCATATAGAGCTAGAAGAACACATAAACTCCATAATTAAAACACTTAGTCAGATAAACCCCCAAGTATACATACATCAGCTCCCAGTACTTGGACTCCATGACAAAGTGAACGTGCAGCTCTTCTCAGAACCGGTCCGGTATTTTCGAATGCCCTAAACAAATAAAAAACCGTGCTCTTTATACTTTCATATAGTAATATAAAAAAAGTCATACTAAAACTAGATAAAACACCTTTTAAATCCATAAACAGTTTGTAAGAAAAGAAAAAAAATAGTAAAAATAACTTTATTTCTTTCAATTCTATTCTTCAAAGCAAAGTCTTTCATTTCATAATTAAAGTCACATATCTTAACAAGCAAACAGAATATAAATTAATAATGAAATCAATCAAAGAGAAAATTTTGTACAAAATTCTTTTTTTGGTGAAGACAATTTTAAATTCATACAAAAATAAAAAGAATTTTTTTTTGGTTTAGTTTAGTTTTTTTTTCTAAACAAAGTTTTACTAAAACTTTTTACTATCAACGACTTAACTAATATTTTATTAACTTAGAAACTTAAAGCCCATGAAATATAGTAAAAGAAAAAACCAACAAAAAATGAATTAATAATAAAACCTTAATATTTTGTGTTTTTACATAAAAGACCTAAAATATTTTCTTAAATATGTTCCATGCTTCTCTTTGGATGCTTTTAAGCCATAGTTTGGGTAGCTTGTGCGGTGAACCGGCTCCTCCCAGTATGAAATCTTGTCTTGGATACCCCACACCTTACCATCAATTGCCTAACCCGTGTTATCAGAGACGAGGAATCAATCATCTCAAGAGTCCGAGACTTGGCTCCTAAGTTCCTTTGGGAAGTTGAAACACATGAGCTTCAAGACAAATACAAGAAGACAGAAACTGTTCTATTTTGCAGAAAGATATTTTGGGCAATCGTTTGAAAATCTACTTGTGTAGAAATTCTTTTTTACTTGTCTTGGTTATTAAGAGAAAGAAATTACAGATTACTTTTGTAATGTTTGTTCATTGATTAACCGTAATAGATGTCTCCTAGTCCTTGTACATGTTTTGTTTCGCCACACTCTCTCTCTCTCTCTCATAACCAAAACTAGAATTAGCCGGGAATGATGGGCCTTACATAACAAAATTATTATTAAAAACCAGAAAAAATAGTTTAAGTGTTAAGTTACATTACGCCAAAATCGGTTGAACTAAGACCCGAAAGACGGGATGTTTAGGCCGTATTAAATGAAAAACCTTTTAACTGAAAAAAAATTAGTTAAGTGAAAAATTAGTTAAATAAAAAAACATTATTTGAAAAAATTAGTTTCAAATCAGAAAATAAAAAGTAAAAAAAAATGTTTTCACTTCAAAAAACATTTGAAATGAAAACATTTTGTGTAATAACAAATATAGTTTTTAAAAAATACTTTACATAATAAAAATATTTGTATAAAGACCATAAAAAATAATCTAAGTGTTAAATTTATTTGCGTGAAAAACGGTTGAACTAATAACACGGGCTTACGGACCCATATGATGGGACGGCATGCTTATTTCAGTTTGTTTTCAATGGCATTGAAATTTAACACTTAGATTATTTAAAAAAAAAATACTTTAAATAATAAAAACTTTAGTTAAAATAGAAAATATTTGCCAAAAAAATAAAAAATTTTAACTTGAAAAAAAAAACCTTTGAAATAAAAACATTTTGTATAGTAAAAAATATAGTTTTTTAAAAATAGTTTCCATAGTAAAAATATTTGTAAAAAAACTATAAAAAATAATCTAAGTGTTAAATTTACTTGCGTGAAAAACGGTTGAACAAATGACACGGGCTTACGGAGCCGTATGATGGGACGGCATGCTTAGTCCGGTTTGTTTTCAATGGCATTGAAATTTAACACTTAGATTATTTGAAAACAAAAATACTTTACATATTAAAAACTTTAGTTAAATAAAAACCTTTGAAATAAAAACATTTTATATAATAAAAAAATATAGTTTTTAAAAAATAGTTTACATAATAAAAATATTTGTAAAAAACTATAAAAAATAATATAAGTGTTAAATTTACTTGCGTGAAAAACGGTTGAACTAATAACACGGACTTACGGACCCGTATGATGGGACAGCATGCTTAGTCCGGTTTGTTTTCAATGGCATTGAAATTTAACACTTATATTATTTGAAAACCAAAAATATTTTATAGTAAAAACTTTAATTAAAATAAAAAACGTTTGAACAAAGAAAACCAAAGAAAAAATCCGAGAAAAAACAGCGAAGAGAAAAAAAAATAACTATGGCGCCTAGCCGAAGTGGGCGGCCGACTCAACTCATTGAGTCACATGGCCGACTAATAATTTTGCAATTAAGAGTTGTTAACAAAATAAGCAGATGCAGATGCTTATATATATATAGGACCAATTCCAAAGACCCTTTCCTCTAACAAACCGATGTGGGACTTTTGTATAACGCCGACTTTCCTTGGGTCGGCTTCAATATATGTCAATCGGCCCAATTAAGTAAATTTGAACCCGTTTAGAAAAAAAAACTAAACTAAACCAAAAAAAAATTCTTTTTATTTTTGTATGAATTTAAAATTGTCTTCACCAAAAAAAGAATTTTGTACAAAATTTTCTCTTTGATTGATTTCATTATTAATTTATATTCTGTTTGCTTGTTAAGATATGTGACTTTAATTATGAAATGAAAGACTTTGCTTTGAAGAATAGAATTGAAAGAAATAAAGTTATTTTTACTATTTTTTTTCTTTTCTTACAAACTGTTTATGGATTTAAAAGGTGTTTTATCTAGTTTTAGTATGACTTTTTTTATATTACTATATGAAAGTATAAAGAGCACGGTTTTTTATTTGTTTAGGGCATTCGAAAATACCGGACCGGTTCTGAGAAGAGCTGCACGTTCACTTTGTCATGGAGTCCAAGTACTGGGAGCTGATGTATGTATACTTGGGGGTTTATCTGACTAAGTGTTTTAATTATGGAGTTTATGTGTTCTTCTAGCTCTATATGATAATAAATGTCTTAATTATGGAGTTTCGTACCTCTAGTTTTAAACTCATATAACCTAAAAATATAATCCATGTAATCTATTTTGATATGCACTTTATACCCTTAAATATATTTACATAAATATTCATTGAATAAAAATCTATTATGTTTGTTGTTGTTCATTATGAATACTATTTTCTACTAAAACATTATTGTACTAAATTTGAAGAGTGACATCTATTATTTTTGGGGGAACTAAAATAAAAAAAAATGAATGCCATCTATTACTTCTTGGGAACTAACAAAGAAATGAGTGACATCCAATAATTTTGGGAATTTACATAAGAAATACTAAATGACATTTTAACAGCAAAAAAAAAAACAACTAAATATTTGTTCACTTAAAGTTGAAAATATATTTTTATAATGTTCTCAGACATTTTTTATGTTTAGCTATACAAATGAGATTAATTAGCGAGAGAATATGTCAGGATCCTTGTCGAGATTGTCATAAGTTAAACATACAAACAAATCCCGAATTAATATAAAATAGTCGGAAAAGGCACAAAACAACACATAAGTTACAACAGTTTATGAGCAAATAAGCTATATTTACTGGAGAGGGACAAGCCACGAGAAAGGGGCCTCATGGATAACGTCGTGGAGAGTGTTGGAGGAGAGGTCGTAGTAACCAAACCCAATGCCCGAGCTTGCATAGTAGACAGAATTAGGGTGAAGTCCGGGATATTCGGTTGCAGAGACGCAAAAGGCCTCCCTTTGGCCTAGGAAAATGCAGAGATCGCCAATGTCTTCAGTGTATGAACCGATCCCTTGCTCAAGGTCTTGTCTAAACACCACAAAGGTTCTGGTCTTACTCCTGCAAGAGATCCTTATAGGAGGGGGGTTCTTGCCGTTCCACGGTTCCACTTCTCCTTTCTTCAAATATAAGGATCTCTCATTACACCTTTTAGGCAAGATTT